>NW_019211457.1:22201708-22721701 GCF_002443255.2 Varroa destructor | reverse complement strand
TATATATATGACTTTTGTGCGTAGGCACAAAACACGAGATTGAAATATATGTAAAGGCAAGTAAATGAAAGCGCGAGAGAAAGAGAACTGTTGGATACGTTTCATTTTGACCTTTTTTTATAGTAAATAGTGGCTAATACTATTTTGATTTATTATTCAGAAAAAGTATTCTAATGTACGTAATTGTACGTCAGAATGCTTGCAAGCTTCGAACCTCCTGACCTCCTGTAGAAGGGCAGTACTCCAATGACATCATTAAGAATGCTGCTTTTGTCCGAAGAAATCCAGGGCGATTCGTAAAGCGACAACGTCAACGACTGAAAGAGCGAGCGTGCATGAGTGAATAATGTCTATACTCCTGCCGAAAAAAGCCCTTCCTAAAGTTTCCTGATTCCGATCGTCCTACTTCGAGCTTCTTTTTCCGCTTCCCCGTATTCCTCCTTCGACACTTCTACGCGAACGGAAACAGTAATGTTACCAAATCCATTTTCGTCCCTGACACAGCCCCTTACCAACCACTCAATCGCATTCAACAATAGTTAGGTTCATACGTAGCGTGTTTTTGCCATTGGTGCTGGAGGCTGTAGATTCTATACGAAATATTACTGTAGGAGGCTAGATAAAAAGAAAAAAAGCTAGCGAACGAAGCATGATGATGATCGAGAGGATGACAACGACAGCAGCAACAATAACAACAACAAAAACGGAACAAAATAAAAGAAAGGTGCCGCAGTCATATGTGAAGTGGTTACATATAAACTTAATGCAGCTGTTTGTTTGATTCATAGAAACGTAGACAAAGATGACGACGGGTGACAAATGTTAATGGGAACGAAGACGATATACAATGGACAGGAATGATGATCCCAAGCATATTTAATGACTTTGTAGATCAACTGAGTGGCAGTGGAAGCAAATTATTGGTATGAGCGCAAGGGCGAATGAAAGAAAGTATATAGGAAGAACATAGAGTGAAGGCTGGCCCATGGTTGGACGTTGTGGGAAGAACGTCCTCTGTTGTAACTACTTCCGATGGATCAATGGCGAGTTAGTTTCATTGAATGGATCGCACGCCACGTTGCGGAGAATGAAGAACTTCCGCACTGTTATGCCCTTGACGCCTCGCCGAACGATTTTTTCAGAACGGAGATTGGAACGGCATGAATGAAGAGAGTTAATAAAGATAAGCACAATACTTGACTCCTTAATGTTGGTGTTTTCCTTAAAAATACTATGTACGCTCTGATTGTATATTCATCTGATCTATATTTATTTATTTAAACGAATGACCATATAGTAGTTTTCAGAAACGGCTTAAAAAAATACGCTAGAAACCAGACACAGTTTTCTTAATGTTAACGCGTCATTGCAGAATTGTGGACATATTTTAAGATCAGGTTGCCATATACAAAATGCCGCAATACGTTTTAGAAAGGATTTAGAAAGAAAATTTATTATCAACAGTTATTTAACACTGTACAATATCTCTTGAGATTTTCGTCAGAAAACTTACCGCATGCATTATTACTTCTTAAAATTAGCTATTCGATCAAAGGTCTATTCACTTGAAAATTTCACAACATTAAAATTACGTTCAAAAAAAGAAATGACGGGACAAAGTGGCTAGTGTTATTTGCCCTCGGTGGCAACAAAAAAAAACCACTTCTGCTTACTCAGTAGAAAGTTATAAACACTGCCAGTCGACTAACTACATGCTCCACTCAAACTCATACGTGTTTCGTAGGATTCATTCGCTGCCAGTGCTATGGTTTCTGCGATGCTGTAGTAGTCTTCTTACCTTAGTTATACGTGGAAGATTCGAGACTGAACCTAGGCACAATTTGCGCGCCAAGAGCCAGTCTTCTTGAGCTATGCTAAGCTGCAGTACAAGAAAATTTCTTAAACCATTTATGAAATTCCACATTCTACTGCGTTTTCTAATCTAACCTAACACAAATTGATCCCTACCGGAACGATTCGTTGCAGTGTAGTCCTGTGCCGTTTCTGCTACTGTTATATTTTTCCCAATTGGAGCTCCCCAAATCGTCTGTCTCATTTAAATGATCGCGCTGTTCGACTCCCTGACCAGGTTGTTATGCTTATTCCATTATTTACCTGTTGAAGCAATTCGACTGGATTGTTTCAGTATGCTTACTCCGATGATTCAATCAACAACTGTGATTCTGCTTCTGCTAGTTTTCTATAATGACTGTACTATTTCGTTACCCTGTAGCTGCTGTTGCATTGCTTTGATTACCTTGCATTCTCATCGCCGGTAATCAATCATTCTGCCACCGTTAATCTATCACCCTAACACTTTAATGTATCCCAAAATGAAACCAGCCCTTTCACGAACATTCAGGCCGAATACGCAGCTATCAGCACAAAACTAGAAACCATCGTCCTTTTTGATTTGTTCAAAATACCGAGTTACTAGAAAGGAACGCTTGGTTACGTAGTTGTCTTCCCTCCAGGATAAACAAAGCTATTCTTAAATACCGTTCAAATATGGTATCATTGTAAGGTCAATATATTAGAGCGGTGTGCTGACTAAAAGCGTTTTTCATTTAGTAACGCAACGTAACGGAAGGTTAATGTTTTTTAAAACTGCGTCAAAATTTCTTTAAAAATTAAGCATACAACAAATAGATTTTATTTTACGGATTAACCTTAACTAATTTCACCCGTGGGTTAAAGTGGCCTCAAAGATTTTCTATAATGGCTAGGTTTGGACGGTCACGCACGCCCTGTATACGATATCTCCCGCAAACAAAGATTTTGTTGAAACAGGGGAAGTTCTCAAAAAAGTTTAATTCAAATGGGGTACCTTTTAATGGATTTTCGATTAGATAATGCGAGCAGACTTTAAAAGATTGGTTCAAAAGAAGTCATATCACTGTTCTGAGCACGTCTCCAGGAAAACCTAACTTACAGGTTATATAAAGTCTTTGAGAGTACCTGAGCCTAGATAAGATATACTGAGGTAAACCTCAAAAGAATATAGGCAAGAACGAAATTTACTCGATGCCTGATTCGTCTCCAAGTCGTAGTATTTCTAAATGAAGTAATTAAGGCTGAATGAAGTAATGAAACATGTTCTAAAATTAAAAAAAAATTAAAGAAATTATTACATTTGCGCTACTTTACGCTAAGAAATAAGAAGTGTCTCCAATTTTATACTATACTCTAACTGCAATTATTTAACGATTTAAATCTTACGTAAGTGTTTTTATAAGTATTTTATGGAGAAATAATGATCTTCGAAAGCTCGCTACTATCTCATTATTCGATATTTTACTAAAGACCTAAAAATTTGCCTATAACATGGCGTTAAACGCTATGAAAAATCTTTTTTCATCAAACCAACGCTTTGCTTCTATCGTACAGGGATAGAACAATTAAATAAGTTTCGAATTGGTATCGATTTTTTTCGCACAAAATCTAAACAGTTACCACAAAAACCATCCAAAAATGCCACCTGTTAGTTTATGACATTATCTATGTTTTCGTACAGGACAAAGATGTCGGCAATTTTTTGAGAAACGTCGCTGTCATAGCAGCTGTTTGTTCACTTTAGCGGCTGTCCACTTAATGCTGGGCTTTTAGTTTAATGCGTTTCGGTGTCCGGCAAATGGCGGGCAGGCCTGCTTGTCATTCCGTCAGGCCCGGTTCCGGCTATCGAAAAAAGATGCGTTCATTCAAACAGCTGTTGTTGTCTGCTGTTTTATTTACATTTGCGAGTGGCTGGTGCCACGACAGCGGCAGAGGGGTGGCGGACAGTGTTGTGGTGTTGGATGATCTGTTCTATGCAGCTCACAGCTTGGAGTGAAAAAGGTTCAACTCGATCCGTAGCCCCGCATTTTATTATTTCGAGTGGCGCCAGTCTGCTATTTGGTTTTTCATTTTGTGTATAAAATCTATGCGCAGTAATAAGAACTGTCAATCGTTTTAGTTGCCCGGCCAAAACAAGTGCCAGCCGGGACTGTGCCGCCTGTGTTCCCGCATCCGCAGTTCTCAAGAACAACAGAGTCGCTGCCACTGCCAACGCCGTCATACCAACAGCAGGGCAGCGATCATGTTAACTAAATTCGAGACTAAAAGTGCTCGGGTGAAGGGTCTGAGCTTCCACCCGCGCCGACCATGGATTCTTGCCTCACTTCACAATGGCGTCATCCAGCTGTGGGACTACCGGATGTGCACGTTACTTGATAAATTCGACGAACACGAAGGCCCTGTGCGAGGTATCTGTTTCCATAATCAGCAACCATTATTCGTGTCGGGTGGTGACGATTATCAAATTAAGGTGAGCAATTTCTTCGAGTGTAATAGATTTTTCAGTGGTCAGAATTTAGCAATAGGCAGTGTCGAAACAAAACCATCCTATATATTGATCCCTCCCCACATCTCACGTTTCATAGAAGGCTGCCGCCGGCTGATGTGCCTGGGAACTTACAATAGAGCGTCAATACCGCACACTACCAGTTCTTACTATACGACGAGATAATCCTTTCACAGATTAGCACGAAGACTTTATGAAGGTTGTCTAATAATAGCAAGATATATTAATTCGAATTTAGTTTGCTATGCGTGTAATGTTCATGTCGTGGTTAGAAACGGATTTTTTTCATTATCTACCGATCGGAAATGGGACATCGCTGTTCCACCTCTGACGTGTCCACTGTTAAGCTGACAGTATCTATACGAATGGGCAAGGCGCAGAAAATATGTTCCAGTGCAAAATTCAGGGAAAGAACTCTGTCGCTGTTGAAATATAGTGATCAATGACAGTTTAATATGTTGCAATTAGTTTCTCCCAGTTACAATAACGGATTCTTCATGCTTTAATGAAAAAAAAAATCGATCTATTAGCTGATCTTTTCATTGTATACGGATCAAGATTTACGGATAGTGTAACCGGCTAGTTTTCAAACTCGGCTTACCCAGACTATTGATAGAAGATTGGTACCCATCAGGCCCGGTATTCATTATCCGTTGGGTCTGATTTCTTTATTGTTATATTGTTACATAACAGTTAACTTGGAAAAACAATGGTAAAGGTCGTTCCATTATTTTAATAAGGTTTTCTCTTGAACAGAATGACCGATAGGCTAAAGTTAATGATAAATGTTTTTTGCGTGATCATCTATCTTTAAATCGCTGTAACTTATTTTGGTATATTTACTTCAGTGAATTGCGCATGATTTCTCTCACGGGAATTCAATAAAAAAAAAGTATTCCTCTTAGCTAACGATAATAACTAGAGCCCATTTCATTGGTTACGAAATAATCTTATCTTATAATCAAAAGCTTGTCTTACATAGCAGTTATTTCAAAAAAAATCTTGCGTGATTTCTTTTGATACCAACATCATACTGAATAGCTTTCAGTCTTTTTTATCCAGTGAGTCTAGGGCTTTGATTCAGCTATATTCGACATACCTGTTTACAAACGCAAAAAGACTGATTCAACATTTACTTTCTGCATATTGTATCGTTTTTTAGATAATGATGACGTTTGTAATGCATATTGATCTATCGTTTCTCAAGTTCATAATTTGATTATCACATGTTAATCTTTCCGTTTTTTATCATTATGTATGTACTTTGCTCAATGACAGGTATGGAATTACAAGCAAAGGAAATGTATTTTCACGTTACTCGGTCACCTCGATTACATTCGGACAACGACATTCCATCACGAATACCCCTGGATATTATCGTCGTCTGATGATCAGACAATTCGTATTTGGAACTGGCAGAGTCGCACATGCATTTGTGTTCTCACAGGTAGGCATTTGTTTTAGCTTATCCTCCTATTAAGGTATATTATATACAGTCAATGTAAATTTACATACATCACACAAATTTAATCAAGTCCCGATTCGTAGTGTATAAGGAGAACTAATTCCAAATATTAGTTTTTGCCTTCAACATATCTAGATATACGCATCGAAAAAGTAGCTGTCATTATTTTGGTTGTAATGCGTCGGTTCCAGGCCACACGCATTATGTCATGAGTGCCCACTTTCACCCCTCCGAGGATTTAATGGTGTCAGCGTCATTGGATCAAACCATCCGAGTCTGGGATTTGCAAGGTCTTCGTAAAAAGAACGTCGCTCCCGGACCCGGAGGCCTGGAAGAACATCTCAGAACGCCTGGCCACACCGACCTGTTCGGTACGTCCGACCTACTAAGTAAGGGATAAAATAAGTATATTTTTCCGATCTGTCTCCCCGTATACAGATCTTCTGCTTGTTCATCGGGAATGTCTCAGGTTTAACATCGTAACTAAATGCATTCTGAGATGAAAATCGAATCGGCGTAAAATACGACAATACGGCCTAACAAAACTAACATCAGGTGAGAGCAGAATATTTAGTCCGTTGAGTATCAGCGAATGTATCTGTATTTTGGGTTTCTGTTAATTTCTATGGGAGTACTATGTTGGCACATTTTAGCTTCCGCATGTGACTACATCGTCTGTCAACTTAAATTGTAATAGATAAGTATACAAAAAAACTATATCACAATTCCATTTCTTCGTTGTGTTTTTTCTATATCGTAACTAAACCGAGAAGTATATTTTTATAAGAATTCGAGAGGTATAATATACGTCTTATATGGATTATCCTTGAAGCAATTGCTGTGAACATAATTTAGTTATACATATTCTTTTCGCTTGTTTAATGGACAATTGCAGCTACTACTTGAGGTTATGAGTCCCGTTTTGAAAATTGCATGAAAGCGTTGAGAACAGACAAGTTTCAAAACTGCTTTTTGTCATGACCGCTTTAGGAAAAACCTGACATCGTGAATCATAGGAAAACGAATGCAGATAATTGTGGTACTGTACAAATGCATACTCATATGAAAGCCACGCTTACCAAATACGTCAAAATATTGGTGGGCCTTGATGCGGGTTATTCTGGTAAAGGTTGGGACAAGCTTGAGACACGCTTTTAGCAAACGACGTACATTATAGTCTGTATGCGTATGTGTGTGTGTGTAAGCGGACATTTAAATATAATATAACTTTTGACACAAAGGGAAAATAATTTTCGGATGAATGTACTTTTTTTAGCAATAAAGATATAGTTATAAATATATAAAAATATACTGAAAGATATACAATGAGTACTTATGTGTAGACAGGTATTGATCAGTTTTCGTTACTATCTAACTAGAACTTCGGAACCGGATAACATTGAATGTTTCTTGGTATCAGCGGCAATTTAAACTTTGGAAAATTTAATGCTAACACCAAAAAGCGAAGTTCTTATGTTATATTGAGTATGATTTTCTCCGTACATTATAGTATTACTGTTTTGACTGTTCCATATTAAACCCTCTTATTTTAAGGGCTTTGTGTGTTAAATGTCCGTTGCTGCGTTTTGTGAAAAATGACCCAATCCTGAGATTTTGTTGGACTATTCACTGAATTGGTTTATTTGGTGGTCTGCCATTACTTACAGGCACATCAGATGCCGTGGTTCGCCACTTCTTGGATGGCCACGAACGGGGTGTAAACTGGGCGGTGTTTCATCCTACAATTCCTTTAGTCGTGTCAGGTGCGGACGATCGCCAAATTAAATTGTGGCGTCTAAATGACGCAAAGGCCTGGGAAATGGATACTTGTCGGGGCCACTATTCTAATGTGTCTTGCGTGATTTTCCACCCCAGACAAGAGCTTATTCTGAGCAACTCGGAGGACAAAAGCATTCGCGTATGGGATATGGCGAAAAGAACCTGCCTGCACACCTTCCGTAGGTAAGTTAGTACGAATAAAAATATATTGAATATACGCAGAGGATAAGCGTGTATATTTCTATACTGAAACGTTATTACGCATTCTCCGTTTCATTTCACGTTTCGAACGAATAATTAACTTTATTTACAGCATGCTTTTTTTAAATGCTATTCTATTTAATTTGTGTAGCACATATATCGCGTACAGCGTTATGTATTTTTGTAGACCATGTATAAATGCTGTAGGTTAAGCTTTGATTTAAATAGTTAGTAAAGTGTATTTTCTACAGGGAGCATGATCGCTTTTGGATTTTGACGGCTCATCCGACACTGAACTTGTTCGCAGCGGGCCATGATAACGGTATGGTTATATTTAAGTTAGACCGCGAAAGGCCAGCTCATACGCTGCACGGTAACACCCTGTATTATGTCAAGGAACAAAACTTCATGTTGGCAAACGTAGCACAAAAACATCTGCGAAAGCTGGACCTTACCACAATGAAAGACACAGCAATTCTTCAACTACGTAAGGGGGCGGCCCGCGCGCCCGTGTACAGGTTGGTCCTAGAAAAAACTTCATATTTTGTTCGCATCTGGTAGTCACAGTAATTAGTTCAGAACAATTCGCCAGAAATTTCCACAGGGAAGACAAAAACTACGCTTTTTAGCTTTACAACAACACGTAACGTAAGCGTGGTAGATGCTTAATATGATATGTGTTCCTACACGACGAAATAATTCAGCGAGCGATTTATGGTGTTCAATCAGCGAACATTTTCTGTACAGTTCGTTGCCAATTATTAGTACTCTTTTTGAAGAAGGGAATAGAAACGATTTGCTTTGTATAGTGTATCCAGTGTCATCTACAGCCATTAAAGACAATTTTACAAGTCTACATTGTTATTCATAATCAAAAGGTGCATATTTCGTCTGATTGTGCTGTTCTGTTTTTCTAGTATTTCATACAACCCAGCAGAAAATGCCGTTCTAATCAACGTCCGACACGTCATCAAAGAGCAGTCAACGTACGAGCTGACCCAAGTACCCAAAAATGATAGGGACACTTCAGAACCGAAACGCGCTAACGGGCTGACGGCTCTTTGGGTAGCCAGAAACAAGTTTGCTGCGCTAGACAAGAACAAATCGGTGTTTATTAGAAATATGAAAAACGAAGTTACCAAGAAACTGGAACATCACGCACCAGTAGACGAAATTTTTGCTGCTGGTGTTGGCCAGCTGCTTGTCCAAGACTTCGAAGGCATTTCGTTAGTCGATGTTCAACAGAATCGAGTGCTTGCTCATGTAAAGGCGCCTAAAGTGAAGATGGTCATCTGGAATCAGGAGATGACCCGAGTCGCACTTCTGCAGCGAAAGAACATTACGTTGTGTAACAGACGCCTTGAGATTCTCTGTCAGCTCAATGAGTCCACGAGGCTGAAGAGTGGAGCTTGGGACGAAGCGGCGGACGTGTTTGTCTATACAACGTCCAACCATATTAAGTATTCGCTCCTGAACGGTGACCACGGCATCATTCGCACCCTGGACCTGCCGATTTACATAACGAAGGTCCAAGGTAACAGTATCTTCTGTCTTGATCGAGAAGCTAAGGCTCGCGTGCTCACGGTCGACTCAACCGAATACCACTTTAAAGTCGCCTTGGTCAATCGCAAATACGACGAAGTCTTGCATATGGTGCGTAACGCTAAATTGATCAGCCAGTCGATCATCGCTTATCTGCAAAAGAAGGGCTATCCAGAGGTGGCATTGCACTTCGTCAAAGATGTGAAGATTCGCTTTGCGCTTTCACTTGAGTGCGGCAATCTGGACGTTGCCCTCGAAGCTGCTCGGTCCATGGATGACAAAACCTGCTGGGAGAAGTTAGGCGAGGCCGCCCTATTGCAGGGCAACCATCAAATCGTCGAAATGGCCTACCAGCGAACAAAGAATTTTGAGAAACTATCTTTCCTTTATCTGATTACTGGTAACCTTGATAAGTTAAAAAAGATGCTTAAGATTGCCGAGATCAACAAGAACACATCGGCACAGTTTACCAACGCGCTTTACCTTGGTGACGTCCAAGAACGCGTCAAGATTCTTAAAAGCGTTGGTCAACATTCATTGGCATATCTTTGTGCTGCGACGCACGGTCTCGAAGAAGAAGCGGCTCGGCTAAGTGAGGTGTTGGCGGAGACTGCCGAAGACCGACCGCTCCCAAAGACGCTTGATTCAGCTGTTTTGATGGTCCCTCCACCGCCGGTTGCTCGTTGCGACGAGAACTGGCCACAGTTAAGCGTCAACCGCGGCTTCTTTGACACGGTGAACATGCAGAACAAGAGAACGGCCGTGGCGGTAGCGAACGACATGGATGAGATCGAACCGAGTGGCTGGGGAGATGTTGGCCTTGGTGAGGAAGAAGGCGATATCAAACCAGATGATGCCGAGGGGATGGTTGATGGTGGAGGTGAAGGTGAAGGATGGGACGTCGATGAGGAAGATCTGGACATTCCTCCCGAGCTTCTGGAGGCAGGAGACAGTGAGGTTAACAATGATGGATTGTTTATTGCGCCTAGCCGTGGTCTAGCTACGACGCAACAATGGGTCGATCAGTCGCGCCTGGCTGTTGATCACATTCTGGCAGGCAGCTTTGATACGGCTATGAAGCTGCTTAATGAGCAGATTGGCATCGTCAACTTCAAACCATTCCATAGCCACTTCATTGCGACGTTTGCGCGCTCAAAATCGGCACTTGATGGTCCGCTTTCCATACCAACAACGTACTGCTACTTACAGCGGGCGTATGGTAAAAATTCATCATTGCCGGCTCTCGGCTGTAAATTAACCGACTTGATAGAGAGGTTGCAGCAGTGCTACCAGCTTACGACAGCTGGCAAGTTCCAAGAGGCTGTTGAGAAACTTCGCTCTCTCCTACTGCATATTCCGCTGATGATTGTTGAGACGAAACAGGAGGTGATTGACGCTCAACAACTCCTCGAGGTATGTCGCGAATACATCGTTGGCCTATCGATGGAGCTTGAGCGCAAGGTGATGCCCAAGGACACAATGGAAGAACAAAAGCGAATATGCGAAATGGCAGCATACTTTACACATTGCAAATTGCAAACCATTCACCAGATGTTGACGCTGCGTACGGCTGTTAATCTCTTCTTCAAGATGAAGAATTTTAAGACGACGGCGTCGTTTGGCCGACGCCTGCTCGAGCTGGGCCCGAAGCCGGAGGTGTCTCAGCAAATTCGGAAGATTTTGATGGCATGCGAGAAGACGCCCCAAGACAACAATCCTGTGCAATACGATGAACATAATCCGTTTGACCTTTGCGCAGCAAGTTACGTGCCTATATACAGGTAGGTCTGAATAAAACCTTTTATAAAGAAATTTATGCTTCAACTCAAAAACAGTACATATTTATTCCAAATACACAAAATATAAGGCAGGCATATCGATTCGCAATAAGAGGGTAACATTAAATTTGTAAAGAGAGAGAGAGATAGCGAGAGAGAGAGACAGCTGCCGCTCTTGAAAAGTTACGGTGCGTAGAATTGTTCCTGTTTAGCTCTCAAAAGTTCAAGATACTCAGTTTTTTTTTATTCAGATGTTGTCTAAAGTAGTTAAGCTTTATATCTCTTACGTATGTTTGAGTGTTGTATTTGAATCAGAGCTTGTTCTCTAGGTACCTTATCTAACAAAAAATAGTATCAAACCAATTTTCAGTACACATTTTATAAAAGTTGGCAATCACTTGTAAAATTGTACATTTTGCGTTTTAGGGGCAAACCCGAGGTTCATTGTCCGCTGTGCCAGGCATCATATATGCCACAATTTAAAGGCAAGGTATGTGTTGTCTGCGAGGTGGCGAAGATCGGTAAAGAAAGTACCGGTCTACGGTTGTCGTCTCAGCAGTTTACACGGTAGAGCTCTAAAGGAAGCGAGCGCACATATTAAGGTGCAACGGGGTTAGTCTAGTGCCTACCACGAGAGCCCTGAGCACGACGCACTTACCGTACGCAGTAGTTTTTTTCCGTGCAGCGAAGTGCATACCAACAATGACCGATGGTAGCATTCGTTAAATGGTCTCTGCAATGCATCTTAACGGACAATAGTTAACAAGAGAACGTGACAAAACGTGCTGATCCAATTAGCACCAGGAGGAGTAGCATACACGAACGACCGAAAACCAAACCAGCAAACGTTCGCGAAATGAAAAATGAGACACATGTCAACAAAAGCTCCCCTTCCTTTATTAACTGGTTGATTGATAATGATGGTGTATGAGTTTGCGTGTGTGAATGCGTACCATCCTGTGGCCGTTTCCTGTCCGCAGCGCCATTGCTTGCAATTTATATAGCATAACAAGAATAAGAACGCAAGGAACTCACGTTGGGGAACATGAGCTCAGAAAACGCCTATTATTTTCTTATTTCAATTAATTCTGATTCATTTATTATAAAGAAGCCAAGGGAGCGTGGGTGCATCTGAGCAATTCAATTGTTTCTAAGACAAAATGCGAGAGAAACATGTGACCCTTTCTAATAGTGTATGAACTTCAGCTCTGGCCATCATCACAGTATAGTCAGTCAGCAGACACAAATCAATAACACTTAGCGTGACAAGCAAAGTTACCCGCCGTAAAGAAAATTAAACGTAGCAAGCAACTTTTAAACGGGCCTATGGCTGTATCTGTCAGTGAGTGTAAACGGACAACAAATTTATGGTGGCGCGGGCGCAATAGATGATTTCAAATGTGAGGACAAAACCAAATACAAAAATAACGACAGAATTAGTATGTTTTTTTTGTGCCGGATCGATATAGCAGGATAAAGCTGACAAAAATATATAGATAGACATATAAAAAGATAAAAAAAAATGCGATTTAATGAAAAAAGAAGGCAGAATAAGTGAGGTCGGATGAACAGAATCCATTCACTTGGGAAAGTGAAAAAATGTTGAATGGGTAAGCAGAGGGTTTATCAGAAAGAAAATCTGCCTGATTGGCATATGCAGAAAATATTACAAAGGATATTTGTTGGGGGTTAGCGTTGCATGTAAGATTAGTATCTTATATAGATGTAATTAAATATATGTTAGGGTTAAAAAGACGAAGTCGATGACCTCGGGAAATTCCGTCTCCTGGAATAAGACAAGGCAGGCTCGTTGGCTGGCATGAAGAGGACTCATGGGAGGTGTTTTATGGACGCGTACAAAGTTGTCTTAAAAGTTCAGCAGAACAGTCGGGTCCAGAAAGAGAGAGAGAGAGCGGTAGAGTTTCGTAGTAATTGCAGAAAAATGGCTCTATCATATAGAGAGAATGGTCCTCTAAGATTAAGGACAATGGATAGTTAGAAAATCCGGCATAGACCTTCTCTGTTATGCCTGGCGTATATAAGGTAACCGATGACGATGTGGAATAACGACAACTGCTTTACGAGCAGAAAACACATTCAATAAACGTTTTACCCTATTAATTACACATGGCGCTTCTTCAGTGATGTAGTCTAATGTTCATCCAAAGTAAGATATCCGTAAATGTCGTTAGTCAGGTGTAGACAATAGAGATTCAAACAAGTAAGCTAAAACAGAGGACGCGTAAATTCATAGCAAGGTAGAATAAGCCTTGAAGCAGGAAAACTTGCTCATTCCAGTAGATTTTTTTTATGTTTACAATTCAAATGTATATCTATTTAAAAAAATAGCTTCCCTTCCTCTAGGCGAATATATTTTAGTGCTTATAAGCAAAGTTCATGTTAGCTGCGCCAGAAATCACACCAGATTTCGTACTGATAATCCTTCCTAACAGTGTATCGTAAGACGTGATGAACCCGGAACACATTTATTTTCGATTACTTTGCGTTGAGACAATATGATTAATACAATTTATATTATCGTTCATATTATCGTCATTACTTTATTTGTTATTTTCACTATTACTATATGGCATAAA
This sequence comes from Varroa destructor, assembly GCF_002443255.2. NCBI lineage: Eukaryota > Metazoa > Arthropoda > Arachnida > Mesostigmata > Varroidae > Varroa > Varroa destructor. The sequence goes on along the minus strand of NW_019211457.1, from coordinate 22,708,000 downwards.
CAATTTCAATATTAGTCCACAGAAATAAATGCTGATTACCTTGCAGATAATGTCAGGTTTGAGAATAAATAACTATTCTAAGTAGCCATGCCGGGTTGTTACTTCGCAACACTGATAAATATTACATATTCAGTTTATTTTACATGATCCCACAAAATCGTTATCTGGTTTGGTAAAGTCATCTTCGCTATATAATCGTTAAGAATATGAAGTCGGCAAGCAATAATGGCAATTATAAACATATGAATAAGAATCACCTGCTTGTTATCTTCTTTGGCGACAACATTGGAATCAATGGGACTCATGTATCCGCATATACCGCGATATGCGGGCGGAAAAAAATCAACCTTGTATTATCATGATACATGTCATTCTAAGAGGCAATTACTTTACGAATGTTTGCTGAATGGATCAAATATATAAATCGTGAATGGGTACGTGACTTTTTTCATCGATTCTAGCGATTATTATGGTATTACGCTGCTGTTCGCACGGATACAGCTGGTCCGTGGGAATGCTCGCTTCTGTGTTGCTTCTGCTGCCTCCACAGTATGATCTGCACTAACCAGAGGAATAAACAAATGCGAAACGTTGTTATTGGAACACGATTTTGCGTTTGGCCTAGGGTGTCGCTCACGGGCGTAGTCTTCCTGAAGACCATCCATTACAGGGCCGTAGTGGATGGTGTCAATGATTGTCGACCGTAGCTGTCACGCTATCGGCCCGCGGGCTGCTCGTCCCTCTCTCAAGCTCAGGTTGCAACGGGAGACACCGGCGAGATGCAGGAAGAATGGTGCTGGTCCTTATAGTTATAATGCAAGTGTTTGATTACGGTACTTATCGTTTGTAGTTGCTGAATAATGATTACCACTCCATATGCAATAGTGGGGCTATATGCCATTGTCATTCCATAGTATTTCACTAGGAGTGAGTTCTTGGGTCTATTTTGACGGTTTCTAGTTGGCCAGGCCCGAGTGTCGCGTACTAGAGCTTATTTTTTTTGGCTGTGCTATTTCGTAAAAAAAAAAACAAGCTTCGATTATTTAACTCCAGGAATGAAAAAGAAACATTTTTTTTTCTGTGATTGTGCACCACTGGGCAAATAGGTACGTATGAGCACGTATGTCATACGATGGCTTAAAAATAAAACGTCTTTATTTCTATTTTATTTGCACGTGTTTTCCTCGTGGGTAAATATTTTTACTTTACGATTTATTCAAGTATGCTTATTTATTACTCAAATAAGGATCAAACTACTACGGCGAGATGTACAAATAGCTTCTCAAGCCACAGCATATATACTGTGTTCATGCGTAAGATGGTTGTGGGTTGCTGATTTGCTGGAACATGTTATTCGGATTTCTTCTGCAGATCGAATATGTTTGCTTCTATCAAAAATTCTAGCTAAGCCGCATGACTGTTAGCTGATATGGAGTACTAACTAAGTATTGAGGTCATAATGTATCAATATAAACGACGAGCAAACGATCACAACGGCAGTCTTTCTGCGAATCGTCAAATTTTTGTTTGTGCTCGTAATAACGTTTTCTTAGCAGCCCGATTTCTTCCCAATTTAAATAGTGTGCCAAACAAATTTCTACGCTAAGGCTAAGTTTTGACTAGTGGCAGCCATAGAAAAATGTATTAAAGTTTAAAACGTCTGTGGATACCGCTTAAGTTGAATTAATTTTTGGTGAGTACCTGATTCTGTTTTTTCTAAGGCTTTTTCACTTCTGTATACGCTACCAAGTGCTGATTCAAGTTCCTCCATCGATACAAGCTTGCGTTGAATGTATAATTCAATAAATGCAGCCTAAGTTGTGCTTACAACCACTATTAGATAGCACCAAACAATGACCACCTTTTCGAAAAATATTATTTTGTTTACCAACTTCTGTCCTCTTTTAGAGTAGACCAAGCAGGAGTAACATTATAGATTGACTCCAGCTATCATAGTTAGTAGATTACGGATCTTTCATCGCATACCTGCTTCATATGACTAAAAAAGTGAAAATATTGTTGAGCACATAAAGTCGCCAACATAATCACCCAACACGACACCACACGTTCTGCCATATGTAACAAGCAGTTGGTGGGCGCAATAGCTGAGAAATGCGAAGCAGACAACAAATTATTAAATTAAGATCATCATTAATTTGATATTAAATCGTATTAGTCAGTCGTAAAAGAAATAATTTGTTTCGAAGCTATCGTTTCCTCTTATTAGTTTGGTCAACTACTTAAATGGCACCAATGCGTGAGTAATTGCTAATTTCTGGTACGTAAATGTGTTAGCACGGCAGTATTCTAAACTCAATGTCAAGAATGGCAATAAATTAATTTGGACACTTTTATGCAGAATGCTATACGTTGCACTCACGGGAGCAGTACAAATGAACCAAGATTTATCACTAATTTTTTATTTTTTCGAATTTTTTGACAAGTTTGTCACTTCACTTATGGGGTGGGAGAAAAAGCAGTGACCTTGTCGACGCATTGAGATTTACCGGTCGCCATTGGTGGCTTCTCTGCGGGTGTTTCGGCTCTATTCGAATATTACTTTGTCATGATGATAGCACGTATGGGTAGGGGATGTTCTCAGGCAGACTATATCGACCCCCTTTTCTACCCAGTGTTTTAACAATAACATAAGATACTGTTATGATAAACGCTTGGATTCGAATATACTCATTACTTTAGTATGCTAACACATCGCTCAACTGATAACATGACAACAGTAATAATCATACAGTGGGAAGTTTAATGTCAACAATACCTAATAAATACCGCCTTATCTTTTTCATCATCGCCGGTAGTTCTCTTAGTGTAACTGTCAGCCAGTCGTTGGGTAAAAAGAAATTTTCTGCGCGAAACTGTCGGAGAGCCCTGCGTTATTCCCCGTGCCCAGTACGTTGACGCTGCAATCCGATGTCTGGTCAGCTTTATGAATGCGCCACCGCGTCCGTCTTCCGATGGAAAATAAGTTGCTACACATGAAAAGCTGTAATTTCCTAGCGTCGGTAACGGTGTATATTTCTATTCTGTCAAACATGGAGCCTTTACGGCTGCCGGGTCCGCCAGTGCGTGTTTGCATGGATGGCGTCATTGGAAAGCACTCGATATAATGGCCGGACGCAATACGAAGGGCGATGGCAGACTTTTGTAGGTGCTCTGGCCGTTGTTGTTGGTGATGGCGGTAAAATCTCTGGCTGGCGATTTTGCGTGGAGAAGCCAGCCGAGACACAGAATCAAGTGAGTTCAAATAAGGGGCTATGGAGGCCATCAGAGAAACGTGGAATGGAAAGGGCAATCGACCGGATGAATGAGTCTAGGAAACCGGACAAAGTAGTAGACGCTGGTAAAGAAGAACGATTGTTATTGTAGCACACATATCTATCTAGGCAGACTGGTAAGTAAAGGCACTGGTTTTGCTTTCGATTCTCGGGCGTTGATTCGCCGTTTGCGACCCTGTCATACACGGGAATTTTTAGTGATAGATATAATTCATTCTGCGATATTTTGAATATTCTTTTTTCTTTTATGAAAAAGACAGCTAGCCTTTATTAATTTCCTTTTTCCTGTACTCATAGATGCCCGTGTATTACATAAGGAAATATGCAGCGACGAATGGACCTTTGTCTAACATTCTGCTATTACGGCTACTACCAATTTTGTGCTTTGTAGAAAACTGTTGACCTGAAGTATAGTTAGCGAAGCGGTTGCAGAAGAGGCCGCTTCCATATTATTGATGGAACCATTTGTTGATTTAGGCGAAGTTTCCTGAAGTCGCCTGAAACGAGGACAAGTGGCCGATGACAAATCTGGTCATTCAGTGTTTCATTGAACCTGGATGATGTTTTCAAGTGCATTATTGATGGCTGAATTTCTATTTGGATTTTGAAACTTCCAGAACGATGAAACTGCTTTTAGTTTGCGTGGCCTTTGTTGCCCTGGCAGGTATGTGTCGCGCCCTGTCCAAGGAGGTGAATGTGCATGGTCGCTATCGGCCGCAGTCAGCTCACGGAGTATCTCCTATGGCAAACATTACCAACTACCTCGGCTATATGGTGTTTAAAAATCTACCTGATAAGGATAAAATAGTGTCACCCATCTCGGTCCTCGAAGTACTTTTCATGCTTTACTTCGGTGAGTCTTTCGAATATTATGTAATTTTCATACCTGATTTTTTAGTTTGATTTGATTGAAAATCAATGCGTTGCTACCATAATATTTAAATTGACACTGAATACTTTTGCTTGGTTACAAGTTGCATCGTTATTACTTTCATCGACTTCCTCTGAAGGAGGAAGGCTTTGTATCTGAAACTTTGGAAGATTAATAAATGACGCTTGATATTTTTGCGTTGTTCGTTTCCGTACAACTGTAATTCAATAAACCTATATCCAAAAATGATAACGCGGCAGAGCAATATGGGAGATTGATCATAGAAGTAATCCTACTCTTGCCGTTGTCTCCTTTACAGATCTCTTTCATACGCACTATTCAAAAAAGAAAAACCTTTTAAAACGAAAAATTTCGATAAGGGCGATAAATATCTCGAATAATCCGCATAATCTATCTGTAATTATTACGATGGTTGGGCGCTTAATGTATAAAGACCTTAAAATATTGTAGTAATGGATCCACTGGTGTCAGGAAAACACAGTTACGTCACCTGCGCCAATAGTATTGGCATAAAACTTAAATCCTTTAAGCTCAAATATAAAACAGGTTTTAAGGAATAAATAAAGCTTTATTGCTGCTACACAAGGCTGTATCAAGTCATTCTATATGCGGTTAACACATAGGAAACGAAGTAAAAATTTGTGTTGCCTTGCTGGATGGCTGATTATTGCTGCAAAGCTTCAAGGGCGCAGGAAGTCATTGTTAGCTTTTCCTGCCCCTCGGGGCACATATGAATAAAGACTTTAACCTATAACCAACTGTCTATCAACAAACAGACCTTGAGTGGCGGCCGTCACTTCTACTTGGCTTTCATCAGATGGTTTTTGTAGTAACCGAGTAGGTATGCTATGTGGCGTAATACACGTATAGATAGTTAGAGGTTATATATTTTTGGTTCAATTTTATGAACAGCAGATTTTCGACCGATCTAACAAATAATTCTATCCTCTTTTAACGCATAGATATATTCTGTTTTTTGCAGGTGCGGCTGGTTCTACGAAAGCTGAACTTGACAAGGCGTTTCAGTTTAGTCGCTATGGATTGTTGAGTGAGGAGAAGATCGTACATGAGATTGCCTACGAGATTCATAAATGGAAGCATACAAAAGGAGAGATCATGGATCTTACAAGGGCTTACTCTTCTGATATGGTACGCTTCGCTTTAGTGGTACTGTGTACTGAATCTTTAGATTAATACTAAAACAAATAGATCCTTAAAGTCAATTGTTCAAAGCACACATGCGGAATGTGAACTAAATAGGACTAGAAATGACGATTTATATGAGTTCTCTGCTTTTCAAAACCTCCATAGACAATTATCTTTGGGTGTTCGTGGAGCCAATACTTGACGTCCAACGCATACATTTTGGTTAGGTAAAGTTTTCATTATCGTTGAGAAGCATCAGCATGACCAAAAAAAAAGTCTTCGATAACCATCAAGGCTGCGTTCTTCCTATGCAGATCTTCGAAGACTATCTGCAACGCTTGAAAACTATGTTTGATGGAGAGGCATTCCAAGCTGATTTTGCGAAGAATTCTCCTGCAGTCACACAGGAAATTAACAAGTGGATTTCGGAAAAGACCTCAGGCAACATTAATCGATTCTTCAAGGACAACCTTGATGAGTACACAAAATTGGTGCTTATCTCTATTATTACGTTCAAGTTTAACTGGAAAGATCAATTTCTAACATGTACGTATATTTTTTCAGAGTACTATAAAGGGGTTTTTAAGGTACGGATCCAAAGGAAATAAGTAAACATAAAATAATATTAACTTAAAATAGTTACTTGTTATTTGACGTGAATTCATTCAAGGCTCCTTAATCGAATTAATCTAGAAAGTGCTTTCCCGGCAACCTGCTTACTTTCTTTTTTCTGGAGTTTTAATGAATTTTATCAACTAGAGGTTTGCTAACATCTTTGTTCTCGAACATCTTTATACAAAAGATGGATTTAATGAGCACTGCGAAAATTATTTAAGAAAATCAGCTCTGCATTATTACTGAAGCACACGCGAATACAGAACTATACACGTAAAATTTTATATTACTTGTAGAGTATGTTGAAATAACGACTAAGGTCAACCTCTCGGAAGTTAATCATAAATTCTTAATGAGGTTGTGTTTCAAACAAATTGCCTAATACTAGACAACCGTCACAAACTACCAATTAATGTAAATAAACTACTAATGAATATAAAATCTTTTAATTTCAGCCATGAGTCGTGAAGGTCTATTCTATAACGATGGTTATGAGGAGGCCTATGCGATGTATATGTACAAAGATGCGGACGTTGAGATTGGATTTAACGAGTTTGCACACTCGGTAACTCTGCGACTACCATACGAAAACACTGACTATGACATGTACATTATTGGACCTGATGGAAAAGTTGGTGAACGGGACGCCACTATTGACGACGTAGAGCAATTCTTAAAGCAAACTAAAAGCTACGAGTCATTGTTGAATACTGAAAAGAAGCCTGATGATACCATTGGAGTTGAAGTTCCCAGGTAAATTACAGTGTATATTCCACGTGACACGTGGACTTCTGTAAAGTTCTTTTTATTTCTTCTAATTTCAGTTAATTTATTCTGTATTTGCTTGCAAACGACTGGGAAAAGCAATCCATAGTTATATTTATCTCCAAAACCATCTGTAATATTCTAACACAGTTGCAGTAGTTACAAAACATGAAATTAGCCAACATCGAGTAAGTCAAACAGAACTTTCTGCTAATTTGTAGTTAATTCACTGTAGTTGATCGTGGTTGGTTAAGGAGCTAGGTGTATATCTTGTGGTAGTCTGAAGATTCCTGTTTATAATTTGTTCGCAGATTTGTTGTATCGTCTGAAGTCAACTTGAAAACCATCTTGTCGCAGTTGGGGATACAATCACTATTCTCTCCAGACGCAAATTTGAGCGGAATGAGTCCGGCAAAGCTACACGTGTCCTCGATAAAACAGGCTGGATATGCCAAAATTGACGAGCAAGGTACCGAAGCTGGAGTAGTTACCGGTGAGTTAATTCTTACCATAAGATTTCTATATCGATTAGATCTGCAATTTGCAATTCTGCAATTTGATCTCACCATTCGACTGAACGCATAGGCAAGCGCCGTTATCGTAAAACTGCTCGCAATTTTAATTCGACTTGGTATAAAGTGACAACAGCATGTCCTGTGCCGAGCGCGGAATCTTGTTATGGCTAACCATCTATGACCATATTGAACTATTCGGTTGACCGTTTAGGCGAATTCAGTTCTAAGCGAAAGTATTCTATGCAATGTTGCACTGCCTATAGTTTTCTGTGTTGTCTGTATATGTATTGCACCTGTTGAGATTGCCTCTAAAGAAAACTCCAGTGGATGAGTTCGGGTCTATACACTTGTTATTCTTCAGTCAAAGTCTTTCGTTCCGCATTTTTCGTTAGTCTTTGATAACATGTGCTCAATATAGTGCATGTCGACGGCAAATCGTGCTCTAGCGATCTTTCAATCTTCCACCAGACGTTTAACCGTCCAGGCCTTGATACCCTTTAATATAATTCAAAGCGATCACGCTGCATCTAAAAGGTATACAAATACTTTTCAAGCTAATGTGCTTATGAGGTACGCTAATAACGGAATATTTGTTTCCTTTTTTTCAGCGGCATCGGCAACTGCTCGCATGGTGCCAAGCCGGTTGCCACGCACAGTAACGTTTAATAAACCGTTCCTATTCCTCATTAGGAACAACAACCTTCATCTCGACCTGTTTCTAGGCAAAATCTCGAACGTGCCGAAGAATGACTTTTAAACGAAAGAGGTCACTATACCGAAGCCATTCGAAGGGGCCAGCTTAGGTTATTTTACCTAAGTAAAAAAATATGTTACCGAAACGAAAATACTGTGTTTATAATAAAGCACAAAGTGCAATTTTATAATTGTCTTGGTTACATTTGCTTACTTTATTGAACAAGAGAAATAGCTTTAAAGTAATCAGAGGCGGGTCGAGAGTGCTTTACAAAGTTCGAACAAACCCTGTGCAAGCGATACAGACTGACAAAATGAATGCATTTGCAGATTAATCAATAAAGCTAGTAAAAATTCTGTGACATTTATATATACGATCAGGGCTCTGCATGTTTCTCATCACATGAAATAGGTTACATTAAAAATGCCAATTGATTGGGGAGAATTTAAACACTCAACAAGTTTTTAGCCTCCCTTTTTTTGTGTTCGTGATACTAGAGTAACCTCTTCTTTTTGCGTATCTAGTTAATCGCATAATGCGCATACATATTTTTGATGTGCGTTTTTCAAAAACCGAATCACTTTTTGCAAAGCAGTATAAAAAAATTGACACAGCATCAGGATAGATTTCAACTAGAAAAAATGATCTTAATAATGGCTTTGACGGAAAATCGCTCTCTTATTCTGCAGTTGTAGTTATGTTCTTTCTAGCAGTAGAAAAATACAATTCAGTAGCGGACGGCTGATAAGTTGTTATCTAAAGTGTTACCTCGTCAATCTGCTAACAGTTTGAGCACATATTTTTATCAAGTCGATTTCAGTTGCCAAACACTTCAGACATTAAGATACCCTGGAATTTTTGCAGCTAGTAGTGGTTAATTCATGGTTAACCACACGGTGCCGGAAAACCAAATGCAATGACCACAAGTAGACGTTTGATTTATTGGGTAATTCAGATCGAAGCCATTAACAAAATAGCGTAAATAAGTTATAATATTTAGGAGCAATCTTGTCAACTAGTGAAGAAACATACTATGTGGTTCTATTGATGCTGACGACACATATATTTTTTTCTAATTTAAAATGATAAAACGCAGCTTCACAAGGGAACATCTATGTACCAGTTTTATAATATGTGAAATTTTTATACCACATACTTCGTATTCAAGTTAAATATAGAAAGCACACACTTTACAGGTATTATATTTACTTCTAAAAATTATGCATGGCTTAAAAATAATGTTCCGAAGGCCACGCTCTCCGGCCGGTTAGTTGCGCTCTGACCGATAAGTGCGTAATGCGGGTTATGGTCGGGGTAAAAAAGCTAGACAGCATCAAAACTTGGACGGACATCCTCTCATGTGATAATACTTGGAGCAGTAGAAATTGTAGGACTTGTGCCTTTTGTTGTGGTAAACAGTAGTTTACAGACAGTAATACATTTGGAATGGAAATGTTAATTCACACATGTCGGAAATAAAAGGTGTCGTAATGCCCTTAAAAATTTTGTTTCAAGTGTCGACCTTTTACGGCCGGAGAAGGCTACCGGTGTAGCAATCGAACGTTCAAAAGTTCCCGTTCGTTTCTATAGTCGACGACGGCTAACAAATGACAGATTTGCAGTTATGTGTCTACTAATCATTTCTGCAATCAGGATGAGCTGAATAATTTCATATGGCTTCCAGTGAACGCTCTAGACGTAGGTCATGTAGTTTGGTTCTAGCAGAACGGATTTTAAGCCAAGAGCTAAATAAGGCTCGAGGCAAAGTAAGCTCGTCCTCATTGTGGTCAGCGAATGTTATATAAATATTCTAAAATGCGATTTTCAAATCGTGCTGTATCTCTACAACAGACAAACATATTCAGTACGCCAAAAAATACTTGTAATTCTGGCGTTCGGGCACAAGACAACTAAGTTTTAATTGTTCAATGAAAGAACCCTCGTTTGGAAAAAGTTTGGCATATAGCATGTATACACAGTTATGCCATGGAGACCCACTAGCTTGGTGGCTGGAAACTCGTCTGGGGCATGCTTAACTGCGGATCTGTTGCTTCCGAGTTGTGGCAGACGGGTTGCTTCCAGCAGTCACTTAAAACACGTGCAAGCGACAAAGGGGTTATATAGTTTGTCAAGTTTGAGACGACGAATCACTTCGTATGTAAGACTTGTTGATCGTCTGTCTAACTGCTGTTAAACCCTTTCCAGACTGCTTGACACCGGCATCGATATATTCTAGTTCGCCAAGCAATGACAGCCTCCTGTCAGGTCCTGTTGGGGCCTTGCAGCGGAAGTCATCACCTTTCGAATTTTCTATACTCTAGATTATTTGAATTGTTTGTTAGACATTTTTGAAAAATCCATGCCGCTTCTGTGAAATTAAAATCGTATTCTGGGTACAAACATGCACGGTACTAGCAAAAGATGGACTGCTGTTTTTCTACAATCAAGGATTCTATTTCAGTAGAGTCATCTTGACTCATTTCATGAGGCCACTGGCTGTTGTCATTCTTATAAAACATTGCTGAATAATCATAATACGATAATTACCGTGAACTGTATGATACCAGTGTGATTCGGACTAAGCGTAAGAAAAAAGGAACTCCCGCTAAAACCTTTATATGACAACTGTCATATATTGGCGCGCGATATACTCAAAAGAAGCCAACTGCTTCCAGCGTAAAGCTAGTTCATACATTTAAAATGTTTGCTGTAAGTTTTCTTAATTTATACGAGGCGCGTATCTCTTGACATCTACCCGACTAAGTAATAAGATTTTCTGGATCATCAAATACGAACTTCTAGTACACTTATTTCTAAAGTAGCCTTAAGTTTTCCGAAGGTTTTCTAAAGGCGCCCGACTAGGTTTAATAATGTCGGCGGTAGAGTATTGCAAGTTTATTACTTTAATATTGTTATATTATTATTATGTTCTATATTAATATATGTTCATGTAAACAATGCAGCAATACAATCCTTTAAATCTTTGCAACTAGCACAATTGTAAACCTACAAGTTCTATCACCTATATAGTATCTTTTTAACGAGCAATAAATACCCACTAGTTGAGACAGACAGTATGAAACATTTTATTCTTTCTTTGTTTATTCTTCCGGATTTCTCAGTTCATTCCTATTTCAATTCAATACCATCATTTGCATCAAGTCCTCATCATATATATATTTTCCTGACTGGTCCGGCGACTTAGCCATATTTTGTAGCTGTAGCCATTTCGTACTGAGAGCGTAAGATTCTGTACCATAGAAGTAAAGGCAATAATAATAACGAATTTAGATATCTTCATCGGGCCTACGATCAATACTTACTCCCTTTGTCGGTTTCGTCTATTTCTATAGGGCCCGTAACCTGCTTTTGGATAAATCTAATATTCGTTGCCCTCTACTTATATGTTTTCTCTCACAATACTCTGTCCGTCTTTCATGATTTCATGGACACCATTTCTTACAATTGTGTAATTAGCACTATACATAAGAGTAATAATCGCCATTGTATATCATATCAGTCTCGTGACCACCATCATTTCCATCGTTTTTATTCTTCGTAATATTATTAGTACCACCATTAATTATAGCTTTACACAGGGACTAGATACTTACAAAATTGCGAGCTTCTCTTCATAAGCTCCTCTTACTTCGTTTTCCCTTATTTTTTACTACAATACAACGCAAAACTGCACCGACTTCCTTCTCAGCCTAGCCAATAAGCCGGCTCCATAGAGAACAATATTGCCAATGGCCAACATGCTCGGTTAGCGTGATGTGCGAAAGCTCTCAAGTGCACATTCCGGTAAAGGCCGTGGACTTTCGTTTATTGAGTTCGCTTGAAGCAAAGACGTGCCGCTTTGGACACGGACACGGACACAGACACAGAGACACACGCACACACCCACCCACCCACACTCACACGTACACACGCTAAAACAATGCTAGCTCGTCAGTCGACATTCAAATACCTCGTATGCTGATCTCATCTTTATTCAGAGCTCGGGCTGAAGAACGAGGGACCATATGTAAGGTTTCAACAGCTAGATGGTGAGTGGCTACGATAAATCCATAACCGGAATCTGTTATAACCAATAAGTAACGAACTACTTAGTAGAGCACATTAGTACGGTAATACATACACGCATACACGAAAAATTAACGAAAAGGCAATTTTCACCTCGAGAACCTAACGTTCACTGTCTGAATGCTTTCACCTTGTAGTTCGTTCTGCCACAGATCTCATTCTTATTTCGCGCATACAGCCATAGTATATTTATTATTGTTTCTTCCTTCCGACGTCATTATCGCCATTCACGCATATTATATGACTATTTACATTTTGATAATAGTAATAATAATGTTCATTGTGGATGAATTAATTTACCGCGTACGTTGCGTTTCAGCACTTCCCATTCAAGCGTCAGCTCGCCTGAGTCGTCTGCTGTTTTTCATTGTTTATCCCGTTTACACTGTGTTATTGTTTACCTGTCTGATTTTACAGTTCGCTGCGTGTCGGGGAATTGTGTGGCGGCGTTTGGACACAACGATCATTTGTTTTTATGAATATTTTTATGCAATTATGTTGCTGCTGAACTGTGGCAAATACCAATGAGTGACCTTGCAAATACACGTTGTTACATTAGTGTTTTTCAGATGTATGCGCGCGTGTAATATCGATAAGGATTAAGCTAAAACGAGCCGGTTTTGCGATTCGGTATCATTTGTTATGTTTGCGGTGCGACAACAAAATGCATAGCTTTCCGTGCTGCTCTTACTCAGCTGGAAGAAAACAAGCGTTTGGCAAATTTGTGCAAATATAATTAAGTATGTGCTTGAATAGTCTGTGAGAGTAGCGCCGCTGACAAATAATGCATCACTAGCATGTATTAAAAGGCTCCACCGGCATAAAATTATCTAATTATTTAATAGAAAGAAATAGCTGCTGCACTGCAAGCAATTTGTGCCACTGAGTACATATAATGATTAATATTATTATTAGATGATAATTTCGCAGTAGCAGAATCGCCCATTTGCCATTGGTGAGGGGGATTGTACCGCTTCAGTACTTTAATATAGGTGTTATCAGTGATACCTGTTCAGGATTGTCATCTTTATTGAAAGTCAACACCTGCATAGTATTTTTATGCCTGTGTCCTGTTACAACAAGTAGCTTTAAAACATAGTTCCTGTTTGAAGTGCCTTCGCCGTCAGATCCATGGCCGGTTTTGAGCGAGCGGTTCTTACCGCTGTGCGTACTTATGAGACAATGCCTAAAAGAGACACAACTTTACGGCAATACGTCGCTAAAATTAGATGTATGTATGTATGAGGTTCTTTGTGTATGCTGCGTTTGCCCTTTCTTTCCTTATATATATATAAGAAAATGATTTTTAATGTGTTTTCATGTATGAGCAAGTGTACCTGTCTCAATGACTACTCCCAGTTCATCAGCGATCGCCGAATATTGCATAACCCTATAAACTCATTCAAGCTGGTCAAGCGTGATGGTGGTTTGATGATGTATAGTGTTCTGCTCTTTTACCGATCGCTCTTCTTAAGCTAATGACTGCTTTACGCGAGGTATATTGCATTTCCATTCGGTACTTGCATTTCTCATTCGTACTGTTGGTAGGTGTATTTTTTTTCTTGTCATGGCGAGTAGATTTGTTTTCGACGATGTATTTATATGCAATATATATGTGGTATCTGTTGCTTTTAACATGAATCATTTGATTAAAAAAAAACATCATTGCCTGTCCAGGACCATTGTTCAACCATGCACCGCGTTGTGGCCAAATTGAATCTTTCGGTTGTAAATTTGCCCTCAACTCCTTGTTTTTTGGTTTTTCATTGAGCCCCTATCTTGTTCCTCATCTTAAATAACAGTTTGAAGTAAGTAAGAAACGTTTCGTAGACTTGCTTTGATGAATCGTTGTTCTGTTGCCATCAACTCCTGTCACAGTCTTGTAAAATCGCATCTTTCATAGGATTCCCCTTAGTGTCATCCTGTCTTTATTTTCGTATTCGTCTTCCTCGTGCGACCTCAAGAATATGGTATTTATGCGTGGTTTTGCATCCTGATGCATTTATATATCTATATGTATCTATATATATTAAGAGCTTGTTGTAATAATAATAATAGTAACCGCTGCGTAGTCCCCGGGGGAGTTTATACCATGATCTCGTGATGACGACGACGACGACAATGATGATGATGATGATGATGATGATGACGACGATGATGATGACGATGATGATGATATTCTTTCGCTAGTTAATGGTAAATTTGTCTTCACATATATAGTTGTTGATCTTCGACGACTTTTTCTTGCTTTTTGTCCTATTTATAATTAATAGTTGTGTGCACTCTTAGTGTTAAGATCACTCTCATATATACATACGTATTTATAGCGGCCCAACGCTCTCCCCATTTAATCCTTGCCTGGAGCACGGTTTGCGTTTCTTTACTCTCCCGTAGGTAATCATATGTCATATATTTCCGTGTTTCGTTGTAGCAGACGCACGTTCGCTGACAGTAGTAAGTAAAACGGAAATTAATATCAATCTAATGTTCCCGACAAACTTCTCGGTCAGGTTAATTTTTGGCTAGGTCACTGCTTGCGGGAATAAAGAGACCACATATTCGACCGAGGTTCCCCTGTCAGTCAAAAGGGAACAGATAATCCCGGTGCAAAAAATGATTTCTTTATTTGTCCAGGTGCATTTTCTTTGCAACTGTTGTTGTTTAAGTAATCAACTTATTGTCTGGCTGCTGATACTCTGATTGCACCCGTGTGATACTATTCGCGCTTTAGCTTATCGTAGTCATAATATAGATACTCTTGTGATCACATTTCAGACACCTCTGCCTTGATTTCTTCAACTGAAGCTTTACTCAAGGTCGTGTGTACATATGCATATATGATAAGGAAGTTCTTGATAGCCAAGATTGACTTACTCTTTTTTCGCTGCGTTTATTCTTATAAGGTGATTTGGTTGCAGAATCATATTCGTAAGTTTTTCAAGATTCAAGTTGATAACTATACAGCCAGTAATCGAAGAAACGTGCCATTCTTACTACTGCTTTATGGAACATTTAAAGTAAAGAGGTATTGATACTCGTTAAGGATAGACCCGTAATAGGGGAGAGCACGAAAGGGCCGTCGACAACGCGATGATATGTGTCGACAGAGATTCGCTTTCAGTTCAGCTTGGTTTGCCCCGATCACATCGACGCCATATGGGTTTAGCTTATTATTACTGACAATATAATTGATAAAATTATACAGTTACAACGGGTGGAGGTCAATTTAGCACATACTGCTATTGTGTTTTTTCAAGACGATTGGTTGTGTTCTCGGCGAAGCTCGCTAGCGACTGCTAGAACTGGTTCTGGTTGTTGGATGTGTGTAGTAAAGCTCGAGATGTCCTCGTCGGCCAGTGGGGCCGAAGCTCTTCTTTCATTATTTTACCGTTATGATTTGTTTTCATACCTTCTGTTATGCTTTTTGTAGTTTTTTTTTTGTGAATCGGGGGACAGTACAGGTTGTACGCGTAATGCAGAGTGCGATGCTGTCTGTATTGGTCAGTATTGACTCGCCTATGTAAACTTATTGTAGCTGATACTGTTGTTGAACGGAGGCGTCAGGCTTGTTCCACCACCCACTCAACAATAAAATACTCTCCTTCAATCTGCCTTTTCTACTTATATATATATATATATATATATATATATATATATATATATATATATATGGTGCACAACTCATGTCATATTTGTGGACATTTCGTCTTTAGACACACTGTATCTCTACAAGACTGGGGCGTAGTCCGCCTGCTCTTAGGTTCACACTTGTGGCGTGTCTTTGTGTCATCCTACTTATCCACATTTAAGGTTTCCATTGTTAGGCCTTAGGGTCGTGTATTAAATGCTGGTAGACGTGGCTGTTTGGGGTGGAACAGCGGTCCATGGATGTGTCCATTGCTCTCTGCAAGACAACAGCAGACATCACACAACAGTTGAGATCACTAGACCAACGTGCGCAGTGCAAGCTTTCCACTCACAGACAGCATCGTCCATTTTGTGTCGATTTGTCTATATAGCTATTATATAAGAGAGATTTATGTCAATATGTGACTATCTACATATATCTCCTTGTCTATTTATACTAACCCGCTGCTGGCTGAGCATAGTCGAGTTGGTGGTAGATGACTGACTCCTACTACCCTGGCTGACGCTTCGACAATGCATCGTTTGCCACGTGCAGAGGCGATTATGAAGCTCAGAGAATGATGGCCGACGTGCGGACACCTCGTGCCAACACTCCACCATCATTGAATAGACGTGGGATGGGCACTCCTCAGGACACGCCAGTAGCTGTCGTGCCCGAATCATTTCGGTAACTTCTTGATTGCTGTAACCATAATACGGTTGGCAGCCGTATGAGAATACCTCCCACATAACGACACCAAACGACCATACATCGCTTTCGGCTGTAAACTTGCCGTACAGGATAGCCTCCGGCGGCATCCATCGAACCGGCAGGAGGCTCTTCGCCTGTACTCGATAATAGTCCGACGAGTAAATGTCGCGAGATAGTCCAAAGTCCGAAATCTTCACAGTCGTATTCTCACCGACAAGGACGTTACGTGCAGCCAAATCGCGATGCACATAGTGATGCGCTGCTAGAAACTCCATTCCAGCGGCGATCTGACGGCAGATATGGAGAAAATCGGCGAATTCCAACGTCTGATTGATCGAGTCCGCTCGGGTTGGAGAATGTGCAATGAGGTACTCGTGCAGGTCGCCATGTTCCATGTACTCAAAAAGCAGACACATAGGCTCTTGTCTGGTCACAACGCCGACCAGGCAGACAATGTTCGGGTGATGAAGATCAGCCATAAGGCCGGCTTCACGATGGAAGTCATCTTGAACCTTTTGTGATGCGTTCTCTTTGAGTGTCTTGACAGCTACTGGCAGTTCACCATTTGGCGTGCCATTCAGGAAGCGATTATTGAACACCGTCGGCTGCTGCGTTGCTAACCAATCATAGCCTATGATTGAACCACGGTAGACCTTGCCGAACGCTCCTTCGCCTAATTCCTCGATAAACTTGATCGATGACAGGGGAAACTCGGGTGCTCGCACCTGAGTTCTAGGCAAAAGTTTGTTCAGCTCCATCGTGTTGATTCTGCTCTGAGCCGCTGATCCATTCTTGGCTACCTTAAGCGCCTGAAGCGAGTTATTAACTAGTGAGGACGGAGGAGGTTTGGATGACGTGCGCCGCTTGATGCAGAATACCGAGACAAGAAGCGATATCAGAGCTACAGCTGCCACGCTCGGCACAACCACGTAGAGCCACATGTAATCCGCTGAAAAATTTGAATGCATGCACAATAATGTCGATAAACACATCTGTTATGATACTAACTAACGGGAAATGCGTTCTAATAAGGAGTAACGAATCCATTAGACATCATCGAGGGCAACTCATAGTCTAATATACAATATTTTCGCTTGTTTTTTTGCGTTCACCAATAATAATTACACAAAACGTAAATTACAGTCGGCGATATGCTTAAATATTGCCAACTAGGTGGTAATCTATGTATGCCCAATACGTACCACATTTCGGGATGTTACAAGCCTCTTTGCCACCGACTTCAGTGAAGCACCATGGTCCAACTCTGGACCCATCAGGGTTCCTGCAGTATGAATGTCCTCCGAGAATGCCTTCATGGGCGGTCACCCGTGAATAGAGGATTTGGTGATGCCAGGGTTGGCAGGGATGCCCGGAAATGCTCATTGAGACCGAGCCTCGATAGGACTCACCATTACCCTCATAGCAGTGTTGATCTGAAAATAATCCAACGAAAATAACGCAAATTAGATCGTTTCATTTTGCAATATGGTCGCGATAGTTTTCATGAGACGAGTTCACAACATACAAATTGAAAGCTGGTTCGATAATGCTTTTACGCTGGTTTATTCATAGTAGATTCATACTTATCGCACGACATATTCGCGTATACAGTATTATAATAGAGCATTAGGGAATTAAATAAAAAGAACTTGTTTGTTTTTTCCTACGAGCTTTACGTATCAGTCTTATGCTTGAAAGGTTACCTGTAGTAACCTCTAGTTAAACTAAATATATAAAATAAAATAAACTAGCTTATATTAACAAAAGCAGGCTTGGCATGTGTAAGTGGCATATCTATGCCTGTGCTTTATATAGAAAGTCACGTGCCTATTTGAGCATGCCATATTCATTGGCCGCCATCTTCTTTTGCGTTCTATAGTAGCTCAATAATTCTTACTTCCAGCTGTTGCACCTCTTGTACAATCGCATATTTGCTTCCACGAGTTGGCTTCTATGAATAGAACAATGAGGGGCTTTACCTTCGCCTCAACGGCTAGCACGACTTGCACGTCCATGACAGCAAACGCAGTCTCACCTTTTTGCTAATCAGACAGGCATTAATCGTCCAATACGATCGTGCATTAATAGTAGCTAGTACTGCTATTAAGAGTTTGTGCAGTGCTCATTCGTGCAAACATACCGAAGTGATCGTGAGTGAATACTGCGGATAGTATGTGTTTTAGTTAATACCTGTTTTCTAACTATCCGCGATAGTCTATTGTGAACAAAGTCTACCTCCAGAGCATCCAAGTGGTTCCTCTAATTCCAACAGAAACAGCAAGAAGCCATTCGTAGCGCTAACTCACTGGGGAAATGCGTGTTTTTGGCTGATGACGTTAAGTTCAATGACGAAGAAAACACGCTTAAATGAGCACTTTTTATGGGCCATGGCACCAGAGGCCTTCCATCGCTTTGCATAGGAGTCCGAATTTAACTGGTTCCACATAGAGCAGCCAGTTAGTCCGCTAGTTTTTCCGATCAGCGTGTTGACATGGGTTGATACTAAGACTGAAGAGTGATATAGCGTGCCTTTACTGCCTATGCTTTCTTTCTTTTTATGTCTAAGTACCACACTAGTTTTGATTGTAGTCTATGACCGCTTGGGGAGCCGATAAATCGCGAGGAAGATCCGTCCCGTCCACTAGTTTTGACATCAACCACGGTAACAACAGAGACAGCCATGAATAACGAAAATTTGCGATTCGCTGACCAAAGCAAAATACAAGATTATGGTTGTAAAATGCGGCGCTGACACAGTGAGCTACGTGCTTTTAACCCTTCGTCTAAGAGTTCGAATGCGCAAATGAAAATACTCGATTTAAGCGTATTACGGGACATTAATTATATATATAATTAGGTGCAATAAGTAGTGTTCATGTATTTACCAAGTGGACACACTAAGTCATAGCACTTTTGCTCGAAACGACTGTAGGTCAGCTCAGATACAGATATAAATCTTTTTGAAGCTTGCCACTGAAAACAAATCGAATTGCTATTGAAAAGCGCGGACAGATTCGCATTTCAATCGACGACATCGTTATTTAGTTCGACGCAAGACTTCGCAACACTGAAGTGTCAACAGGGCCCGCGCCAGTGGCACCAGCGTACCTTCATCCAACTGAATAATCGTCGGCAGCGGAATTCCTAGGCCGAGGCAGTTCAATCCATCAGGGCTATTTCGTTCAGGCAGCTTCTTACAATCAGGTAAAATATTCGCTCTTCCGATCACTGGGTGGCGTTTGGCAATCGAATACTCCATACGACATATATTATCCTCCAGCAATTCGCATTCGTCTCGGCAAACTAAAAAAGAAAAGCACTTATTAGACTTACCAGTCACTAACTGTTTCGCTTATTATTATTATTATGAAGTGAGCTAATTACGGCGCTGCCAGCCAGAAATGTTTAAAATCATTATTTTTCGGCTAAAAGACACACGTGCAAAAGTTTTCTGTAAATATCCAGCATACACACACGTGCATTATATCCCTGATTTAAATCTTTTCTCGCAGAATTCCCTATGTATATCTAAAATGTAAAGCTCGTGATATATACCATCCCAACATGTTAGTCTGTGATGTCGGAATAGGCTCGCATCATTCACTTCAAAAGACTAGAAGTGTACACTTTTTAAGCACCTGGCAGCACAAAAGTTCAAAAAGCATCCGTAAAATAGAAAAAAAGACGCCGATACGGATATGAGAGGCTTTGAAGTCACCGTCCATATATTTCATTACAGAGTTTTTTAATATTATTTTTATTTTATATTTTAATTTGCTCGGCTTCAATTTCTAACAAGTTTCATTTATTATCGATTCGTCATTTATGTACCTATCCATGTATAGCAAGTCATCTAGGAAGAACTTACCCATACGAGGCTTGTGTTCATGCACTGTCTTATCGCACGGCGGAAAAGCGAACATGCAGAGCGAGGGGAAAGCGAATTTGAGGCATTCGGGGGTGACATCGCGTGAAGTTCGAACGACCGTCAGTACCCCAGCGAGTTTTTCTTCAAGAGAGGCCATACTTAAACCAGGCCGAACATACACAGTCTGATTTATAAGGTAATGCGCACAAGCTGTCCCTCGATATGTTTCGCATTTGCCACCGCTCATAAACGTGTTTGGGTCATCAGGGTGGAACTCTCTGAAAATCAGAATAAACAGCAACGGTATATTGTTGGATAATTATGTAGTTGGAAATCGACGTGTTCCAGACTTTCTTGTCATTGTGAGTTTCACTAAAAGATACTCGTTGAAAAAAGAAGTTGAAAATTTTTACAGCTGCATGTTTTTATTTCTTTTGTTCAATTAGGAACTGTTGTAGATATTGGAGTCTTATTATTAGGCCTGCAACAGCGTACTAGAGATGGCGAGGGCGTCACTTGCGTTAATCAAATGTGTTGGCCCAAAAGCTATATATATACAAATGTATATATATATTGCCGAAAAGGTTTAGACCGTTCTTCTAGCTAGATGACCTTAGAGCTACGTATCTCAAATGTGGATTGGGCGCCATTTACAAGTTGAGATTTAGCATTAGTAGACATGTTAAAATTGTGGAAAGGTTTTTTTTTAGACTTAACATAGGGAGTGAAATTTCCGCAAAAAATTGCCATATTTTACAATTTTATAATTAGATAGGCACAAACGCTGAACAGATCCATGAAAAAACATCTGTGTCTGTTTAAGGTCAGAATGCGTTATTCAGAGATGTTTCTATCGCTTTTGTTCTGAAAATGTTTATGTAAAAGATGCTCTTTTTAGTGTATGGCCAATTACGAAAAAAGTTGATGAAATCACCACAGAAGTTAAACAAGAGCTAAAAATTAAACATCCATCACCAAACGGTTCTGAACCGTTTAAAGAAGGTTGGCTACACGAGCATCATGTATGGCTTCTGATCGAAATGACGCCAAGAGATTTACTAGATCATATTAGACATACTAGACATAGAAACTGTACAGAAATGCAATGAACTCTATCCATACCTAAAGCAGTTGATTACAGGTCATCAAAAGTGGATCCAAAAAAAAATGTGCCCCCTAGTCTATGGCGAAGCCCAGACTGATGCCAAAGAAGCTGACACTATTTGTTTAGTAGGGTTGGAAAGGAATCGTGCATTATCAAGTGTTGCGGTCTAGTTAAACGATCGATACAAACCTCTACCATCAACCAGCTTGTAACTAGACTATAGCAAGCAACTCGCAAAGATCGATCAGAATTAGTGAAGCTTTACCACGAGAATGCCCGATCATATTTTTTTTTAGCTATCTGGCAAAAAATTGAGTAAACTTAAATAAAACTCTTAATATATTTGCCGTACAGTCCGGATCTTGCACTATCAGAATTTTATCTGTTTCGGTGTTTAGAGAACTTCTGCAATGGAGTTAGCTTAGTTTCGAATGGACGGATGTAGAAATCACTTATTATCATTTTTCTCCTAGAAACCATATAAAACCGTAGAAGTTCTTATTGGTCATAGACAAAAATGGCACATAATTAGTTTTGTAATATTATTTTAGAATATGAAAAATACCTTCTTCAATTTCGGTTTAGAACGGTGAATACTTTATCAATAATCCAATATATGAATGTATTAAAGGCTAGGAAGGACTGTTATATCACGATGGAAAACAAATACCCTAAGAGGGAAATGAAGAGGTGGCCTAACTCAAAACATGGCTGCGTAGCCAAGAACCTACGAAAAGCTCTACGGGAGTGACATCTCGTGGCTCATGGTCGCGCATGGTTAACCTTTGCCACTCTACCTGTGGGACTATGGTTCTTTGTAGTTATCGCGATGACAAACGGAAGACGCCGTAGTTAACTGCGATGGTGGGGCTTCTTCCATCGCCCTGTCGGTGTAATGCTCGTTGACGCACTGGTAGACAGATGTCCTGTCATAATTTAACTTGGCCACCTATCTTAGCACTGTGACAGTTGATCTATCCAGTGAGCCGAAAGGCACTCGCACAGATACTTCCAAAATATAGAAAACGCATCGAGATGGATAGGCGACTAGCAACATTGACGCCTAAAGTGTGAGAGATCTTTTCGCCGGAACAGGGTAAATCAAGCCAAGTTGTTCAAACACGAAACAACGAGATAGACAAATCTCGTCATCGGCGCCAGCCGAATCGTTATAGGTAGTGTGGTGTTGAGCTCTATTATCTGTTTCTCTCGGTTACTATGTGTTTTGTTCTGACGCATTGCAGTCAGCTCATTCGTCGAACATTTACAGTTACCGTCAGCAGTCATGTTATTGAAGTAGACAGCTGAGAGATATAGAAGGGTGTCCTATGAGACAAGGCAGAACGTTCCACATGTTCGCTGACATTGCAATAGATTTTTGTGAGAGATTCGTCAACTACAATCACAACAATGATGTGACAAACGTCGAATTACATTCGATATTTAAGTGGATGCATTTTTAGCTAAAAACTAATTCTCAGTTGGAAAGCTACTCCTCATTATTTCAAGAAGACAATGATGTAAAATCATTTATCTAGTCTTATTTAATCTTAGACATTTTCTTTGCTTCATCCATACAAATTTGTTTAAGCAATACGTCTTCATCTGTGTCCATTGCTCTGCGCTGTGCTCCGACCTATAGAGCTGTCATAACGCTCTCGTGGAAATGGACCCGCTGCGTACCTGGCGGAAGAGCTCACAAACTTTTGCACACAGCTGTAGTTGACGTAACTTTCATGGTTCAGTGACCACCGGTGCCACCCCTATAAATACGATTTTTGGATCCGCGGATCCGAGGGGACTGAATCAGAAGAATGTTAAAGTATACGAAAAGAAACCCGTGTCTTTCCTTGAACAAAGAAGTGAGCCAATGATACGGACGGCCAATAAGCAGGACTAAAATTGACGATGCGTAAGAGCCTATTCCGATATATCGGTTCAGCTTGATATGTTTCGGGCTGGCCGTCTGTTAATCACGGCTGCTGCGTTACCTCGATGTCATCGTTACTGTGCGATCATATAGCTTTCACCATCAATGTACACGGAACACTATTACTAGATCAAACAGCGAGCCGAATTCTCCTGTGAGGAGACGGGTTGAAGTCGACTAACCGAACCAGAATCCAGAAACAGAGTCAGGAGCTCAGCCTTCATAGATCAAGTGTCGACTCTGTTTCCGAGTCGCTATTTGCCTTAGGCTGACGTTTGAAAGATACACATCGATAAAGTTTGCTATAGATTGAAATCAGACAGATGGGTATCATTCATAATGGTACATATAGCGCCTACCGCTATATTGCGCAGAACTAAACGTTAGGTGTGCAGTATGAACGATGATGACCGAATATTGTAAAACAAAGCAAATCTCAAAAATTTAAAGAAGATAGCTGAATTAGATATTATTGCGTTAGGTTTTATTATGCGGATTTAAGAAACCGAAATGATAATAGAGAACAAAATATATGTTACTAATATACTATTTCTTGCTACAGATACATCGAGGAAATCTATTCACTGTTTCCGCTCCATAACTGAGAAATTTTATAAAAATGCTGCAAACACAAATAGACCTCATCAATGACGTTATTTCTATGTTTCGCTAGTTTCACTGCTACGATTGTGTTCGATTATGAAGCTAACGCGCATGTTGGCTAGTAGAGCATTGACGCCATGATATCTTGTATGTACGTCAGCATGATCCTGGTGACAATAAGTAAACACAGTCTTCTATAGGACACCAAAAACATCAGCTACACTAGACATAGATCATTTTCAAAGGGCGGAACCAATCAGTTCGTATTGTTCAGGTGAACTTAACGATAGACATCCCCAATTGCCCTCCCAGCTATCTCCGCGTAACTCTACAGAATATAAACCTTGGCCTCTCATTTACCATACTCGAAGGTAAACTAGAAAGTCAAACGACTTGGGTAACAAGCCCTATTTTGTCCGTGCAGCAACACGAATTAACAAATATTTACAAGAACTCATGATACATATACTGGAAACTTCTGTGTATTCTGAAGTTTGGCTCTTGCATGGTGTCATGTCGTGTTCGACTGTAAGCGGTTCCATGTAACTCGTTGCAAACTTGCTAAGCGACCCATACTCCGAATGGTACTGCGTACTGTAATAGGGTGAAAGGTGAAATTCAATGAAGACGGACTCGAGGAGCAAATAGTAGAGGCATGTTAGGTTCAAGTGTCCTGAAGAACCTATGCTGCTACCTGGCTGCGATGGACTAGGCCTTACCCGCCAACAGCTTAGTCAATAAATGAGCATGTAAGGAGAGAAATAGGATCTGGGGCATAGAAAGAGAGCAGAAGCAAACTCTCATGCCCTCGACGATAAGACGGATAGCCCGTGTCTCAACAAGGAACGGGATATGCTTTTCTGACTAACTGGCTCAGTACTCTGTAGAATCATCGCGCACCCGTTTCTCACCAAAACTAGCGTAGTTCATGTAGCGTGCACCCTCAACCTATCCAAGGAATGTTTTGTCTCATCCGAGCCCTGTTGATCTGATTGTCCTGTGACCAATTAGATCAACAGACTCCGATCTTGTCTAGCACAACATGTCTCGATGTCCGAAAGTAGCAGATTGACGCGAAAAAGCATTACAACTGATGTAAACTACTTCATTGTATATTATTTAAACAACAGTGCTGGTAAATGTATAGCAGAGATGTAGGTCGAATGACAAATATAAAGGAATGCTCAGAAAAAAAGCTACCGACACAAGAAGCATTTGCGTATAAAGTATCCAAGTATAATTTTCTAGCCAAACCCATATGATAGCAATTATCAATGTCGAGTGCGTGTTAGGTTTCATGCAACGTATATAGTTAACAGGGGCATTCTCGGAGACACGTGCGTCTTGTATAAGACGCATATATATATATATATATATATATAGACGTATAAGTTTTTCTGTATCCGTAGTCCAACGGGTGCGCTAGAATACACACCTCCGATTAATATAACTATTTAGGGAGCACAGGTAGAAACTTGAAACAGGTATGACCTCGAGGAACTAACCCTTTTTGATTGCGTTACTCCCAATTAGGTTTTAGAGACGTTATCAGTCAGTGCGCCCGCTGCAGCGCATGTCTAGTGATTGCCGTCAGTCAGACCGTCAAATCGTCAGACGCCTTAACCTTTCCTGCTTCTTTCCTTCGGATCACTCGACCTTGGTTAGCCCAGTTAGAAGAAGCGAAAAAATATGAACTATCCTGTCGATCGACGGAGGTCGTCAATCATTCAGCCAGTTCCAAGCGAAAATCACACCAGCCAAAGGAAAGCCGACGAAGACCAAAGAGATGAAAAGCTCAAGTAAAATGGTAGAAGGACAACGAGAGGGAACGGCGCTGAAAAAAGGCAACGAACATGAGAATAAGGCCGGCGCAATCGCCGCCACCGCCGCCGCTGCAGACCTGCGCCCACACTCAACAAGCAGCAGATGACAGCGTTTCGATGATCTGGCTGGCGGCTGCTCGCCTAGGCAGACGACAAGAAGCTCCGTCTTTGATGCCGCCCACTTTTGCTGTTCAGGACAAGCCGTCGACCGCTGAAACAGGGGCCAATCGTTCCGGCCTGTTTCATGATCTGGTCGACAAGACACAACGGGAAACACGACAGTCACCGAGACAGGACTCGAGTGGAAAATGTCCTACTAAGGCCATCTTTTGAAATCAGGACAAGCAAAGACAGACAAGATGCACACAATTATTAGTTCGTCGTACGGACAACGACACTGATTGGTGAAATAGTAATTGATGGCAACGCGATAAGCGTAGCTTCGAATATATAACAATGGCTAAATCATCGTATTGGACCGCAACGTTGACACGGCTCCAAGTAGAAATTTTGACAACATACCCGCTTGGAAATGAGCTCACTTGCTGTTTGCTCCTGAACTGTGCTAACATGGATGCCTGTGGAAAGATTCCTTAAATTATTTCATACCGTATTCTTCTGCCATAGAACAGAGTGAAACGAGACGTGAACTCGGTAGCTAAATTAGGCTAGACATTCTGCAAAACACCATAAAAATATTTCCACTCGCTCTGGGTTTGGTATACTGCCACAACGTTGTGTGTAATAGCTTTCCTAATTGAAACCCAGAGAAGCAGGGAGTTTACTGGGATACTTAGCTCTCGAACGACACGAGGGAACCTTCATGGAAAGCACATTACGGTGAGAAGTTAATTTTAAGGAGCGCTTCTGTTTTACGCAACGTGGCAGATAGGAGGAGGTACTTCAATTTAGCAATTTATCTCACATCTAATAGACACGTCCGTTTATCACGTAAGTTTATCGCGAATTCATATCATGTTTATGCCAGCGTTATGTTATTGTATCATACGTATAATTCTTAAGCAAGATGAGCTCCATAGTGCTCAGTCTGCGGAGAGATTCTGCTCAAAAGAAAAAGACTGCTTTGGAAAAGGTAGAGCATTCACTCGGATCTATTAAGTATATAGTCGATTAGGTACAGACTGACTTAGCGTATGTGAGTATGCGCCGAACTGTGTGAAAGCCTACCATATCTGTGTTCTGTTGTATTTGTATCAGGGCCTCCGGGATCAGAAGACTCCGCGAAGAAGAATATCTAGAGACTCTTCTAAATCACGCTTCCGACTGATGGCAGTCTCTCCTTTCTCTCTTGTTTTTTTTGTGCGGTGATTGTGTGCGTGTAACTGACAAGGAATGAGCCTGATCGTTGATTACCATTGTCACCCATCCAAGATAAATGAGTTCGATTTTAGGGATAGAGTTATCGGAACACATAGATATTATTTTTTTAAACCTCTAAACCTGTTCCCTTCTCGATCGAGGAAGCAAAGAACGAGTGAAGAATCGCAGCGATCAATGTGTACATGTTTAAGTGTTAGTGATGACTAAACATTCAACCGGGTGTAGAAGTGTCATGTTGACGTCATGCGATGGTACAGCCTTAGGAGACTTTCATCGATGGGCACTTGTGTTTGCGTGGTTTGCGCGGAGGTAGATATGTTTGACCATGACATGGATGATGCTTTACACGAAATGGAAGCTTCAGTCTGGTTCATGTCTACGGTCAAATGTACAGTTAGTTTTCAATATATAAGCGTAATATATATATATATATATATTATATTATATATATATATAAAGTTATTTTAACTTCATCATACCGAACGTATTTTAACTTTTGTTCAAAGATCATCTCATTTATTTTATTTGCGTAATCATATGCTGAGGTATTACTACATCCATCTAGCCTTATTAGGATTTGGGTGTACAGTACGGCTTATGAAGGATTATATCTGAAGACTACAGCTGTCCTTGAACATCTATGTAATGTTTCAACTAGCTGTCGATGGAGTTTCATCTGTTCGACACCAGCAGTCGCCTCGTATGTGGATGTCCACCCATTTTTTTGCACTAACTTGTCAAAACGATAGTATTTCAAGCCTGCCAATCGTCTCGATCTCTAATCGTTAGGTTCAACCACCTCATATGTCATCAGCGTCGTTAGCATAAGAGAAGAGATACAAACTTATTTTTCTAAAGGCGGCAACTCCTCTCTGGGCTGAAGAAAGGCTCGGTCTCGATCGGTCTTTTTTCGGGGATCATGTTATTGGGTTGCAGGCTGGATGATAGGACAGTCGTTTTCTCTCTGTCCATTCGACATTTCAACGACATCAACATTTGCCAGCGTCCTAAAAGTAGCCGGTGACTGCTGTAGTCGATGATGATGGGTAGAGAACGAACGAACGAACGAACAAACGAACGAACGAACGAAAATCGAGCCCACTGGGTTCAAGAAAACAAGCATCAAGGGTTGAGCAAACAACGGCCCACACTTTCGCAATGGTCTTAGTAACCGCAATGGCTGATACAACAGCGATAACAAACTTCAACAAAGTAGCATCTGTTAAGCCAGAAATATTAATCAACAATAGAAACAGCAACGTTACGATCTGTGAGTTGGAAAATAGTGCGCCGGAAAAGTTTGAATCTATTGGGGAGTCAATAACTGTTGTTAGCAGAGTCACTCGAAAAGTAGCAAATTCGTTAGAGCAATTACCGAAGGGGCAGCAAGGGTTGTACGTTGTACGAGTGAAAGTGTTTTAATTTCTCAGAATCAAACATGGCAAACCAACAATCGATTGTTGCTGTTAGTAGTATTATTACACTGTTACCAGGCAAAATGCAAGCAAAACGACATAGAGAAGCAACAGATGGAGGTGTTGGAGAGGGCGACTGAGTCGTGATATTACTCTGGTCTTGTCCGGGGAGAAGCGAAACTTTAGAAGGAAAATCATTAACCAGAAAGCACTTCTGAGCGTACAGCTTTGGAGCAGCGTTCCAAAGGTGCGTTTAATGCTCTTCAGAGAACATCTTGGGTATCCTACAGGATCTACGCGTCATTGCAGTAGACTCTGTGCGTTGTGCACGTATGGAATCGGAGCGTACTGATACGACGGCTTGTAACATTGTTGGCGTCGAGTCTTTAAGGAACTTCGGCTCAAGACATTATGAAAGATCAGAGTTCTGTATACTGCCTACAACTGCTTGTAGCAATGACCTCTGCACCATGGTGATGTTAAGTCGCTGCTCGACTAAGACAAGGAACCACGGTGACAACTGGCATGTGGTCTAGGTGTCCTCTGACCTATAAATATGCTCCGCCTCTTCAGTAAGCGTATTATGTGTACTATCGATTAATGGCAAAAAAAGACTATGAGTGGATGGCACGGCCGATTAATAGGGACTCGAGCACAGACTACTTTAGGTAAACACAGGTATTATTTAGCAGGTTAACGAAAAATTTTATTTGATGAATATAGGTACAGATGTGTGTATTTGTACTGCCACAAACGTGATTACTCGATGGTAGGATCGTAAGGCATCTGCTTCGAAAGTGGCCCGGTATTGGCCTAACCGTTTTTATTCGATAATAGATGCATGTCAAATTAAGCGAATCTGAATATAAACGATGCATAATATAGGTACGAGTGCCTACTTCACTCTTGGCTTGGAAGGATATGCCTTCTTCACGAACTCCACGAAGATTCCATATGAGCTGAGCCCACATCGCGCTTGGATAAAATGTTTTTCGATGGCATCAACGAACAAGACATGCTGTCTGCTGCACTACTGGTTGACGTCAGATTGATTCCGTATCCTTTGCTCGAGCTACCACTAAGCGTCAAGTATAATCTGACCACAATAGGAAAACGTATTTATACCTTGTTGTACGCAGATGACACTTCTGTGTCCTTGATATCGTTCGTAGCGCGTTAATACTTAGTTCGTTTGTTAGTCTCACTTATGTTACTTTTTCAGTTATTGGCTGTCGATACGCTACATGTACCTTGCTATCAAATCGTTTTACGCAGTGGCGTGACACTTCTGCTGCAACAGCCAGACAGTCTGGAGATCTCCCTATCGCTTGCCGTGAAAGGTGTGATGGTAACTGTTGCAGTTGATTTATTTAATAGACCTGCTTTGCTGCTTTACTTTCGGCTCGTCGAAATCGATAGAGTTTTTCTATATTGTTGTTGTACCTGCCAGCCACCCAATTCCCAGTCTTCCCACGGCTTCCCACCAGGTAGCGCATCGCCATTAGCACCACTGTCGTCTGATATTTATACGCGTGATAACTATCAAAGGACGGATTTATCTACTGCAGCTTCTACATAATAGCTTACGGCTGATAGCATTGTCAGCATGTCTGCCGTCTCCATCAGCAGAACGCCATCACCGCCGGCATCAATAAAATGATCGTATCCGCGCCTCCGTCCAAATCTCATCGTCGCTAAATCTTCGAACGTTAGAAGAGCACGAGTGTCAACTACCCTATGGCTGCACGAGCGTCTCACGTGTGTTGAATAGTGAAAGAGAGTCAAATGCGTCCGCAGGTAATGGATCATATATACGTTGTTGATCGATATATTAATATATAGATATGAGAGCATCTGTGAAAGCCGCGAATGTTGCTGAATGACTCGCCGATGACTCGACGTGGCCGCGGCGGCGGCGGCCAGCAGTGGCAGCTGCGCGGAGTGTCCTGCGCACGATTGCCTTTGCCGAGACCGACTGACCGACTAATCAGGGTCAGGAAAGTTCGGTCCGCTGGTGCTATAAAACCTGTAACTGTGCATTTGTATACCACATTTGTATATCTACACTTTTTGTTTATATGCAATTGATACGAGCCCCACTTGCCCACTGTGGCTGTACACAAATTAGTATTATCTGCAGGTTTCCATTAGAGAAAAGGGTAACTAAGTGAGCCTCGGTAATAACAATTGTTAACGATGGGGCTTGTTTCGTCGATTCGATCGTGAGCGACGAATGCGACTACGATGGAACGGGTAATAATAACACTGCTACCAATTGGACGACAGCATGGTCACATCAGGCAGACAGAAAAACTCCGTCTGCGTGGGCCTATGCTATCGGTCGATCGTTCCGTAAATATTAGATAGACGGGATTCGCGCACACTGTGAACCAACTCATAGCAAGTGTCAATTTTATAACTCCACCAGTCGTCTTTGTTTGCCGACAATTAGCTGCTAAAGGGTTCTCTATCTTCCTCGGCTGCAGCTGCGAGTGTCGTTGACAGGCGCTGTGTTATCTCCTTTCGTTGATACAACAACTGGTCTAGCGGAGTCTATCAAGAAGCAACACTGAATAAACGAATGCTTTTCTAATAGCTAATATATACTGTTATTTCCATTCAAACAGAATAGAATTCGTTGTGTCGTTAGACACTCACATATATACATGCTACATGCACACAGGACAAGTGCGTGCAAGTAATCATAGTAATACGGAGATAATGCCGCAGTTACAACGTCTACATTTGTGTAGAAGCGGAAAACTGGTTCAACCGGGGCCGGCTACTGCATTTTGTTTGTCCTGCTGGCCAGCGAAAGGCCGTCTCATACGGAAGCGATAACGTAATCAGGCAGAGGAAAACGGAACGAGTGAAAGAGACATTACCATAGAAAGAAAAATTTACTTATCCCATTTGCGCAGACAGTGGTAACACGCACGCAGCGGATGAGCTTAATTATAGTGATTCTTCGTATGTGTCCTTCATTGATCTCAGGATTGAGCGTTGTCGCTTGTTAGGCTAGAGCCATTCGATGTTCGAAATATTATAGACAGGGTGATTAAACAGAAAGCGTTGAAATCGGATCGACTTTTAAACACAGGCGTAGATAGAAAATCGTTTGTCAGCGTCGGAAATAGTTAACTCAGAAGCACACTGCTGTATATACATAGCATATGATCAGTGAAAACAAACTTTAGAAAGCCCTATAATATCCAACGGATCTAACTTATATTTTTGATTGCGAGAAAATGCTAATCACGTAAAACAGCTCTAAGAAGTTACACAACAGACAAACGAGATACTTACTCTCCTTCGAAGCCTTTGTTGGGGAACCCTTGTGGAAATGGAGAGAGGCCAGGATGTTTTGGAAAGGCGTGGGGACTGCCGCTGCCAACCCCTGGAGGCAGATATGGAAATTCTGGGGAAAATTGCTGCTTTCGCCCTTCGTAGTCTGTAATTGAGATGAACACAATGCATTAGTTATAGAAAAGATATCCCCTTGGCAACAATAAGCCCTATTAGCTTACCGTTACTGGAATTGAAGATAAACGTAAGTAACGTTGCTTAAAAACAAGCACCAACGATGTAATGCATGTTTGAACATAGCCATGTTTACTGGATATTCTAAAGCAGTGTAGAATAAGAAGGATCCTGCTTTAGTGTGTTGCGATTATTAATTTTTTCAAATTTACTTTTTTTCCGTTTTTCAAAAATACGCCTATCCTATCACTACCGTGTTCAACGTCATTTACTTGTGAGTCATTAGCCCGTTATATGTTTTGTTTACTATAATGCCGTATTTTGCTTCGCGAAATCTTCCTAACCAACGAAACGGAAATATTTTATAACGCCGCTTCCAAATTAATGTTGTTAGGCGTATATATATAGTTTGCCTCGGTACCCACAAGACGATGCCTGAGAACGCGATAAAGCTGCAATAGTTAAACAATCTTCTGATCCGACGATTTATTCACTAAAAAAACAAATCGTTAGCCAACAAACGGCCGAAAGGGCCGGCAGTTTAACGAAAGCGATCTTCTGGCTCCGGATAAGGCAAGAATGCCAGCTTTTACTTTATGTTTAACTACTACGAGCGTATTTAAGGGGTTAGTGTCGTTATGAATTTCGTGTGCCAGCCCGACTCGCTTACTGCGTTTGCGTACAGCCTTGTGCCTTGGTGTACAAATCAATTGTACGTTACTCACGAGTTTCACCACAGGTAGTCACGCACAGAGGCCCTCAGCGACGTCAGCCAGCGCTGTTGAAACCACTGTTCGAATAATCAGCCCACCCAGTGAGCTGAATAGGGAACAAATACCGTACAATTGCTACCGCAATAGCAACGCTACCGGCGGCACTCTGATGCTATTTGGAATATCATTTAGGCACTAAAGAGTCTGCATTTTCATATGAAATATGCTAGATTCACGATAGTAAAAGCAAATCAGATGGAAAGCAAAAAAAAAATAAACACTTCCTATGTGAAGACTGGCCTCTGACTGGCGCGAAAATGACTTTATGCACTCACCCATATATGTATATGCAGGCACAAACTATATCGATACGAGCAACGCCTACCGTGGAACTCACTACATATTCCAAATAAAAAAAAATCCATCTAACAAAGCCCTTCGATTCTCGTAACGTGAGTTTACTAATATCTATGTAATACGCCGCATTAATGTTATACGAATAGAAATGTGGCATTACGTGACAGAAAATGCTGTTTGTGGCAAAAACGACAAAGGCAATTCCCTCTATTGGCAGTAGTGATACCCACGATGGCAAATACGACGAGTAATTGTAACGTAATATTTGTGAGTGACAAAAACAAAAACCCGTGAACGGAACAAAAGACGAACGCTAACAGGAAAAAAAAAAAAAAAAAAAACTATAATCGTGACAATGATGGCAAAAGGAGCGTTAACAGCAATAGCAGTTGCAACTGTTACCAGTGTTCAAAAGGCAGATCGAGTTACTGGGTAATTCCTGCAAACAGGCATACAGGGTTACAGCGACATAAGAAAGCTAATTGTCGAGCATTATATTTAGTTGGAAAAATAAGGGGAACGACAACAAAAACGCCAAGAAAATAAGGATAACTACGAAAGGAGACAAAGATTGGGAGAAGGACCGATTCAGATACGCAGCAAAATACATGAAGGCAATTTAGTCTCTAGCCGCTGACAAGCACCAGAGTTACCAGTGAGCGGTAAGCGGTGAACTGTCCCAGTTAAATAAAGCAGTGGTGCTAAGCAATAATCTGCCCAGCTGACTCGTTTGTGCGGTTTTGTTATAATGAGGTAAAAATGAAGGCAGACCTAACTCAGGTTCAGTTTAGCCGGATCTAGCCACGCATGCATGGTGGTTTAACAAAGCGAACAAGGATAGCCACAGGAGGGTGACCTTAACACGTGGATTTTTTTGTAAAGTAACGGAATTAGTAGCCAACTAGCCGCTATCAGCAGCGAATGGCAGCATCGGCGAGGAGCATTCCACCATCTGATGCCGATAAGCGTGAGGAGGCAATATAGGGTCGACAGAATAATCAGCTGAGTTTGAATGAACAAATGACTTAATAAGTGGGTACGTCGTAGCGAGGTAGAGTACAACCCTCAAAGTTTCCTGTTCGTTGAAGCTGTTCGACTTCCGACTGGTATCGATTCTATACAGTATCAGAACTAAGACATAATTCGCTAGCTACGGTAACCGTGTAGAAGGATAGTCAAGGTGGAAATAAAGAAGCCAGGGCGATGCCGTGAGAGGTTGCGTTAACGAAGAGAGCACAGATTATTTATTCGTGTTGTGAAAAAAAATGAGCGTGTTTTTCTTTTTCTGCATCATATCTAAGCCGTTTGGGAGCTAGATAATGTGATTACAATCATTTACAGGCTGGACCATTATAATAATGGGCAGTTTATTTGCAGCAGTAGGCTATTATGCTTGTATACGGCTATGGCTATTGTAGGTTTGAGCTAACGAAACCTACCCTCATATTATTATCACATTTGGGAAGCTAATTTTTTGAATTTTTAACGTTCGTTGTCTGATTGAGGTTCATCGTTTTCTCAGTAAAAATTTCATCGATTGACGGTATTACTAGTTGAAATCCGTAGTTGACTAGCGGCAGTCCTGTCCGCGACAGGCCTTGGTAGAAGTATACGGAGTCGCTTCAACAACAACGTGTAGCAACAACTATGTAGCGGCGCTTCGTCGATTTAACTTACCTAAACTGGCCGCCGCTGATTTACTATATCATATTTTGCTGTTCAAACACTGACATCAATAAGCATTAGCGAATTAAGAGTACTTAACAGTTATCAATTGCATCATCCGAGAGCTCATCATCACAACACGTGGGTCTCATAGGATGACTCATGTACGTAAGTTCCACCTGTACTTTTTACTGCTTCACTTTTATGGCTATCACTGATAAGATTTGACTGTAACATGAATCACGATCAAATAAAGCGTAAAATAATGGATTTACCGCCATCCGAACTTTCCCGCAGTTCGGTAGCCGTTCGGCATTGCGTGACAGCATTGCGTTTGTACACGTCTTTTATTCAGTCGCCTGTATTTCGGTTTAAGGAGCGCTACTTAACGCACAGTATGAATGGCAAGATACGTTCACGTTCGTGTGTACTGAGATTAAACTCAGACTGATCTCTTTCAACCTGTCTTGTCTAGAGTTGATCGTTATCCTCGGTCTATACAAGTAATAGATCAAGCCTGGATATGTCATTCCTTTCCACCACCTCGATACTGCATACACCGCCCTGTTAACGACATCAAGACAACGTAACTTCTGCGGCCGCTATAGAACAATCCACGGAACGGCGTGTCGGTTCCAATCTTCGGTTATGTCGCAGATTCGAGTATCGGCTTTCCTTCCGGTTCTCCCACCAGGTTGTTACCAAAATCGTCTGCTCCTAATTCTTCTAGATGGCGCCAGCAAGCTCGACAGCTAAGCAAGGCTGAAGAGCGTCACATGTTGGCGGCTTATCCGCTGCCCTTTTTTTGGCACTCTGATAAGACACTGAGCCACGTTGAGAATTTTCATCGTTCGACGTTAACTAAACATGATCGCAGCGTTCGGTTGCGCCACTCACTGACGGCTACGAAGGGCCATAAAGAGGAAGATGCAGTAAGAGTATTGTAAGGTGTACTTAAGGCAAGTGGCCTAAGATATCTACTATAGTAACTGTAGGCATCAAGGTAGCAATCGAGAAATAGGTATCAATCGAAGTCAGTGCATCTTCCATACGAACTCCTTTAGGCTGAACTTTCTCTTTATATGGATGTATGTTTAGCCTGTTGTATCCGAATAGATACCAATATATATTGCAATGCGTGTAGCTTGTGTGCTCGAGGGAACACGCTTTTGCGTCAGCTGGAAGTAGATTATTATTTTGCAATATTAAGTAATGACCAGGGAGCTTTTTCCTGACGATGCCGATGGGGTTGCTAGCTGTGAATGTTCAATTTTACCACTACCCCACGCTATTACACGTTTGCCGAACCAAAAATACCGAATATAATTAACATCAGATTTAGTTGCAGTCGCGTACAACACACCGCATATACATACAGGGTCGCGTCATATAATATAGCAAGCACTATGAACATGGGTGTGACGTGTGCATAAAATAGTAATGCAATTGAGAGTAGCCATAAAAAATATATGCCCATTTGCCAGCTATAAAGCGTTGGCGTGGAACCCGATTACCGAGCTATCGCTCTTTATTAAATCTAATAGACATATATAGTACAAGATAAATACATTGATCTGGTGAAAAGTAATGGTAGCCTTTTTTTAGCTTTCAGCCTATACGTCATTCACTTCTTACAGTTGTACTAGTTTCTACTTTTTTTTACTATCCTAGTTGTCAAGCGACCACTGAATTTTGCCAACCATGTCAGGCAGAGTCGGGCGCGGGTGCGATGTTTCTCCGTGACCCAGCTGCTGCAGACCAATCATTGCGACAACAAAAAAAAACGAGTTTCCGCCTTCAATGCAGAACAGACATATGGATGACAAATTACTTATTTGAGGGGCACAACCGATGCGCAATTGTACGCAACCAGGATGCCACGGCGTTGGCGACTTGGGGGGGGAACTGAAGGACCACAGCACCAACGTCAACAATAGCCGTGGTAATGAATCGTAGCGGGAACGAAGCTGGCAACTATGTATAAAGCGTACATCCTCTGCCAAATTCTGGGCTACACTTTTCCTTGCACGGCCTACGCTCATCGTTTCCTTGGGCTTTCGATTCTCGTTTGGTCCTTTAGCCAATTCAAGGATATGTTTTCCTGCAAACTCGACCGACGGCGTATTTGATTTGTTATTCACAGACGAGAGCAGAAGCCACACACGTACTAGTGTCTTTCACATCATCATTATCACGGTTTTAGGTCGATTATCAGTAACAGCAGCAACAACGATCGATAGGTGTACTGATAGTCGCTGTCGACTTTGAGAAGGCCACATCCGGGCGCATCAATATGAGCCTAGATAGTACCAAACATCCATAATTTTTTCTAGGAAATAACGTTTTTCCGAGTCGATGTGCTTGCGCGTTCGTCTCAAGGTAAACTATAGCGATGTATATTGCTTCTAACGGTGGCTATTTCAAATGTTCGACGCATCGTTTCTTACGATGCCGGTACGTTAACGCGACCATCTCACTCACAGCAGCCTTCCATATAATGCTAATTTTGATACAATATTTGATGTACTCATCGGCCAATTAGCTTCGCCTGTGCATGTGTACAGCAGCGCGGGCCGTAATCGACGGAACCTGGCTCAATTTGACAATAACATGTTTGTTGAAAGCATAGCAGTTGCCGCTGTGTTGGTCGCAGTGTATGAACGCCAAACAAGACAGAGGAGAACCAAAGAAGAGATTGGAACGTCTCGCGTGGATCGTCCATGATAGATCTACGCCAGTGCCACAACACGTGACAATTAAAAGTGCTATTACTGAAGATATTACAAAAGAAGAGAATGATCCGGCCCTGTACTCATTATTAAGAATATGTGTTCGGTCACATCTGTATGCGCGATCTGATTGTCGACATGGCCTGAGACAGGTGACATTTTACCAATCAGCGGCTTGAAAATGATGCTGGCTCGCTGATCGTTGTTGAGCGACTCTCCCACTGTGATCTCTCTAATCACTCTAAAATGATCTTTTAACTGCTAACCCCAAATGTTATTACGTTTGTTAGTAAAGACGTTATTGTTGTAATACGCACTTGGCTTATGTCCATGTCTATTGAACAGTTAACTGTACA
This sequence comes from Varroa destructor, assembly GCF_002443255.2. NCBI lineage: Eukaryota > Metazoa > Arthropoda > Arachnida > Mesostigmata > Varroidae > Varroa > Varroa destructor. Next base: position 22,670,270 of record NW_019211457.1, on the reverse strand, counting down.
GATTTCCGAATGAACCAAAAGAAGACATTTCTTTTTCATAACCATTGCGTCTAGTCGGCTAAAAACAACGTTACTACTTTTTTCATTGACTGACACTCTATGGCCTTCACCGGTTGGGTTGTATGCTATCGTTGTTTCGTATAGTGTATCAGTGTATTTTTTCTCTATAGCAAATAAAAGGGACAAGTAAAAATGTGCTACATCAAGAAGAGTCTCAAAAAGGTAGGGGCATACATAGGTAAAAGCTTTGCTTTACTGTCTTCAGCGAGAAGAACTAATGATGTGTTGAGCCTGCAGGTATACGAACGAGCCAATGCTGAACGGCACACGATTACAAGCAACTCTCAATAGCTTTTGATAAATTAGCAATAAGCAAATATATTAGTTGATATTTAAGTCAAAAAAAGATTACGTTTCTGTTTGTTTATTAAACCGGTAGCGGCTTCATAGAGCGATACCGATGTCACGCATAAAAACAGTTATGCCCAGCTTCTGAATGCGGTTAATATGAAGTGGTTTGTTGAAATTCATTTAATGTCCTCATAGCACATGTGTAAAAAATCATCTTCAGAGTACAATCCTTATCACCAGCGTTATTATTATGCATCACCCGCCAAATCGTGTTGCAGATTTCTGTTAAACTGTTGACTATTTTTCCTAGCTCAACTGACGACCCGCTCACCTCTAAGAAGAACTAACGAAATGGTAGGGCCAGTAGGACACGATAGCAGTCGTTGACTGTTTATACAAGTACTCCTAGGGGGTTAGTCTCATGCCATGTACACGGTAAATTTAATCTATTGACTAGACGTTATATGCACCTATCCTGACCGTGACTATGTGAAGGCCTTAATATACGCTGAACCTTCCTCGTCACTTTCGTTGGGCAGTACCAAACGGAAAGGACCAAGCTACCTAAGTAACCACAGAACTAGTAGCGGCAACAACGGCGTGTGAGGGAGGCCTCTGAGAGGCATATATATACCCATAAACTGAAATGTATCGGTCGATTGCGACGTGTATTGATGCTATTTTTAAAGATAACGGTTGGGTGCTGCTGTTTTGAATTCACTTTCAGTTCTGTCAGCCACAGTTGTATATAGATATTGGCATATTTGCGAAGACTGTTGTTAGTGGATCCTCGTCACTGTGCTCCATCCTTAGTAGGCCAAGTACCGAATCAAATAGAAATCCACACTTTGTTCTCATTTGGGCTAAAGCTGTCAGAGATGTCAGTGGCTCTAACAGAGTCACTACCAATAGAAGAAGTGGGTGTACTACAATCCGGTGGCACAAGACGCCCCACACACTTCGTTTTTCGCCTCGCCTTCTATTGGGGCTGTGGGGCGCTGAAAAGAGCAATCGACTTCGGCTCAGACCGTCGCAAAAGCACAACCGCCAGTAGAAACGCTTACTGGACAGTAACGACAGTGGAAACACAGCTGTCCAATTGACCCCCCACAGCACACGCGCATTGATTCCATGATGGTTAGGTTCGAGACAAAAATACCTAGATGCTGTCCTGGGATGTAATGGTAATATGGAGCAGGAATATTTGTGCCCTTTGTGTCATACGCATTCAGCTTGTAATGATAGACAGTCTCGACTTCCTAAAAAATAAATGAAACAGACTGATTATTGGTGGCACTAGAGCTAACAACAATAGAATAAACAATGATTTAGCCAACAAAAAGCAACGGCAGGTTTGTAAAAAATGTTTTTTTTTTTCGCGGTTCCTCGCTACTTTAGCACTAAATATTATCAATGTGAGAGAAGTTCTTGACGGCCACGCAAAACAGATGTAATTTAAGTCAGCGTTGGTTCATCAGAACGAAAACATGTGCGTGTATGAGCAATATATAACAGAAAAACCACTAGAAAGCCCTAAATGATAACGCTGTGCCGTCGAGCCTTGGCTACCACTACAAATAACTAACAATAATTAGTAACAATAACAAATCTACAGACAGTTCCTCAGTCTGGCCTGTCATCTCAGGACGATACTGATAAATGCAAGACACAAGTTCTGTTCAACTCAACCTATGCACCGGATGAGAAAGTATAGCAGGTACCACCGCCTGTCAACACTCGCCATGTTGATGATGTACTCAACTTATACTCGATATGGACTTGACCACAGCACTCATAAGCTGTTACTAAATATCGAGTTCATCAGCAAACAAGTGCTGTGAGCAAACAAGTGATGTAAAATAAAAACAAGAGGAGACGAGACAAGTGGCCGTAAAAGAAAGGTCGACAACTTCTGGCTGTCCAAAGCCTTGGTGATAATTTGAAGTGTATTTTGATACAAACATTTTTTAGCATTGTCAGGTGCAACGCCTATAATTTCGGACAAAACAGCGGTTAATATGGGTCAGTCGTGATGGTCGATGGGGCCCTGCCATCACAATGCCACAACAGCACGAATGTACGACGTTTTATGTTGTAAACAATTCCACACGGCATTAGCAAGTTTTGTGACATAAAAAATAACAATGATAATGTTTTTCACACCTTTAAAAACAATCTTTACTGGCACTGGCCAACAAAAGTTAGTAAAATGGAGATGATTCTGTGCGGCGAAAATTTGAAGATTGGGCCTTCAACTGGTTTCATCGCTGGGACCCTCGCAGATTCTGTGAAACTATTCACGACTCCAAGTTAACCCAGCTTCAAAAAACCGCCGATTGTAGGAGGCAGCAGTAGCAAGGGCTATATTGTATGTGGACGAAGAAACTGATGAAGACCATATTGAAAAGAGTGTCTGACGGGCAAATCTGATTTTTAATTAAAATCGGAAGATATGCACGTTGATTGCGATCCTTGTCGTCGTCACGGGCAACCATGTAATTTCATTCGCTGGAAGAGAGCTTAATTAGTTAGTGCGCCAATAGCGAAAAGGCGAGCACTGTTGACTTGTACGGAGTTCACGGTCGGATACGTTGCATTAGTACCCGACTACCTTTGAATGATGTGTGTGCATGACAATAGTTACCTGGAGTGTGTAATCCTCTACATGCAAAGGTTCACGTGCGCCCGCGGTGCTTGGTGAATAAAACCTACCTGCTATTTTAATATAATTTCATCTCATACTAATAACAATAATATAAAGTAATTATGTGTTTCCGAATGAAAACCATTTACGCTGATGTCACACAGTTGGGACGCGTCGGCTTGCATATGTGTCTTTTTACGTGTTTTATCGGACGCAAAGATCAGTGATCAAAAAAACCATCTGTCACTCTTCTCTCTTGTTTTATGGAAAGGTGATGAAACCAATGAACGATCAAACCTACGCTTAGCTTTCAGTATTCGCAGGAAGAGCCCCACGGACCTACTACATTCGCAGGAAGGTCGCCTGCGGCATGAACAGCCGCGTAAAGTCGTTTCTTCGTTTTTATACTTGTTATCATCTACTCATCTCTTTGAACGAAATATGGCTTCGTCCCGTGCCTTGAGATCTACTGTAGCCGAGACCTTGTTAGACGGGATGCAACACACGTAATGTATATGCATGCGTTGCATCGAACGACTCAGCGACAAAAATGATAATGGTAGTGTGGCACTTAAAATCATCTGTGGCCATCATGTGATCTTTTCTACTAACGCCACACTTGGTTAGGCAAAAGGGGCCTACCTAAAGTAGGAACGCATGATAGCTCGGCAACTGATCTCGTTTTCGCGTCTGCAACTCGCGGTCCGCGACCCATATCCGACCTCGAATGTTTAAACGAAGATAAATTATCTTTCAACCATCAAACTGTGCGTGTCGTTGGCTATGACTAGATATCTCTGTCCATGCTACTTCATTGTCTAAGGGTGCTCGTTCCCATACCGTCCGGACCGCATTAGAACTTGATAACTTTATTGACGACTTTAGGTATTAATACAATGCCTGCTCGTCAGCAGGAATTATGAATTACTATTACATGATTCTTAACTACTATCATTGAAAATGATCCATAAATGCATCATTCAATAACTTCTTTTCGAGAAGAATTCAATAGACCTGTAGAGTAGTGTTTTGCTGGCGGTATATTAATCAGTAACAACAAATTAAGGCTCGTGTTTGGTACAAGCCGCTATTTTTCGACTTGGAGCACTTACCTGGAGATGGGCGAATTTGCACCATACTGCTCGATTCAGCTGTACCATAACCCTCCAGGCTTTCTGCTCGGCAAGAGTAAAATCCACTGTCGAGAAAGGCGAGATCGGAAATCCTTAATCGTGTCGCATGTTGCCCCATATTCTTAATTATAATCCGTTCGTCTTCGTAATCCTCAAGTGAAGCCTCGTTCCTCAACCACGTTATCTTTACCTTAGCATTGTTCGGTACTCCTCCAAAATCACAACGAAGCCGTAGCGTCTCGCCGCTAGATTTAGTATAATTTTGAAGTTGTTTCTTGATGTGAAGTTTAACTATATGAGAGGCGAAGAAAGCAGCGCAGCGAAAAAGACAAAAAATGTGTATTAGTAGAAAAAGGTAAAAGTTCAGCAACTCAACTATGACTGACAACGAGATTCATTTTAGTTAATCAAATGCTTCCTATGAAAGCAACTTAAGCTTTCCTGTTAAGTGTCGCTGCACATGTTATTGGATGGCACGATAATTAGCGGAAGATACTCTAAAAGATTGTAGATAATCTGACTTATGTTCGTACATTCCATTTTCGAGTGGGGTGTGCTCTGGATATGCTCTTCCCGATCGGATGAAGTCCACCGTTCGAAGTCTCTGGAAAACAGACAAAAAAAGCGGCTGTGTTTAAAAATCTATTGAGAAATGAAACACCAGAAGTAGTTGTGACTAGATTCACACCCGTAGGTTATCTTGAAGCGGCCGTCACAATGGAGCAGTTCGGGATTGCAAATTATGTTATTATAATGAAGGAATTGGTATTTGTATCGGCCGATGGGTAGTGCAAATTCGCTAGAATAGCTTCTTATCGGTCGAAGATATTCGTAGCTGACTGAGAAAAGACAAGTCCGCGTAGCCCCTACATAATCTTTCTGTTGTGTTAATCAACGAAGCCACTGTCCTGATCATGTGAAAGGACGCCGAACCGACCCATCTATTATGTCTGTCTAGCTGGATAACAGTGGCCTATTCTTCGGTTTAGTGTCAACTGAGTACCTTACAATTGTAGCAACAATAGAAGAATAATTACAGAGGGAGAGGCCTCGTGGTTACTATTATCGTTTGCCCGTTTGATTGCATGCGTGGGCGACTTGTGGGCGTTCGCAAAACGTCGATTCACATTATCCCTTAGCCACATACCGTTAGAAACAAAAACAAAAAAAAAAAACCACTTTAAGACGCTTTAAAGCAAGCAGCTTGAACAATCGAATTTCGTTGGCCCATTCTACCACTACATGGTCAGTCCTTACACTTTGATCTAATAGCACCACATGCGCCGAACAGCAAAATCAAATGAGCGCGTGAATTTCATTCCCCTTGAATCCTTCTCCTGATATGAGGATGGGATGCATTGTGAAAACAGAATGGCCTGACCACGATAACAGCAGCAGGAGCGGCTACGATGACAATGGAGTGCCAGCTATCTGGCAGCTGTAAAACGTTGAAAAAGTCGTGTAAGGACATTTGCCGTATAGGAGCTGTCTGATGAATTGGCTACGAAAATTCTTCGTCACAACAGTTGCTTGCTTCTGCACATATGAGCATCGGTACTCCTCCAAAATCACAACGGAGCCGTAGCGTTTTCGCCGATGTATCTGTCGGTATTTTGTACATCAGTTCGTACCCATAGGCCTCTCAGCACTTTTCCCCATCATTTTTCCCCCTCTTTGTCTATAGAATACTTCGCCAGTTAACCGAAACAACAGCATCTTCACATCTGCCATATTTGCAGCTTATGCCTGCTTACGGCTGCCAGAGCTACTCGGCAGGGGTTATCTGGCCAATATCTCTTTGGCAAAATACAAAAACGAAGCGAAGAGTGCATCAGCGCAAAATAACATCGATGGCGGCAGCAGCGGTGGTGGTGAGGTAAGATAGCAACATCGTAGAAAGAAATGGCAAGCGAACATAGGCAATTCTCTAATACAAACAGAGCTACCGCTGCGAAGATGCTGCCGGAGAAAAAGTGTTCGCATTGGACAAACGGTCGGCCACTTCTCAAAGCGGCTACGCCAGCTAACGTCAGAGAAATCAGGCGTTTGAACAATGATGTTGCCCAGCCCAGATACGACAGATCAGGCCCCCGAGCTAAATTATGTAGTTTACCTACAACATCGGCTTCCTCTGCTCTGCAGGAAAGCTACTAGAACCTGTTAGAAGAAGTAAGCATAAGAAAATAGAAAATATGTGATGTGGTGCTGAGAGACGAAGAGAAACAAGCCACTTAATAATATATATATATATATATATATATATCAAGGGAGAAAAGATCGACAGCAGATCAATGAAGAAATACATAGAAACTGTTTGTTGTTTTTTGTTATCATATTGCGGACTTTGCTTAGCGGGACCTGCGCGAATGATAAAGATGAGTGCAATAACGGCGGTAGTAATCACACTCGCAAGCCACACGTATATATATATATTGAACAACCATGTGCCTAGAAGAAAAGTACGTTTTCAATCTAAGAACGTCGCTGAAACGCCTGCTGAAGGTCGTCATGAGCCACATCTCCGAGGAACAAGCCTGAAAACAGGGGAAGGAGGCAATTTTTCTACTTGTGTATTTACACACGTACAACCATACACAGGCCATGTATAGGGCACGCATGTAGCCACCACAGTCGTACCACATCCCGCGTATTTAGCGCCACTCCGCAAACTATTACATCTCGAAGGCTGACATCTTTTTAGTAAATCGGTGTTAATTAAAGCAAAATAAATCTGAGTAAGATTCAAAACGTATGTGAAAGTCTTGGTTCTCGTAACAATGACAACATCTGATTATACTGGATAATGGTAGCAATATAATAATCGGAAGAAGATCCAGTGACTTAATATTTGACACTGGCGAAAGTGTACTACAGTAAACAGTAAAATTAATGTCAAGCTAAGATTAATGACATCTTTCTAGTTTGAGAACACATTTATTGCGATTTGAAGAACGGTAGACGATTTAGCAGTTGTGAAGATAATACTGTTTATGTACAATTAATTAATAGTTGAAGCTATCATTTTCTTCGTATGTTTACTCTGGTTCCCGTAAAGGTAACATGTGAATTTGCTTATTTTTTTCCAAATAAAAATTTCGCTTTTTTGTAGTGCGATGATAATGGCTGTCCGTATACGCTTGTTTGATGAAGAATTACTTAATGTTGATGCGATCTCTTGGCATGAATCAAAAGGAATAAACGCTTCTTAACGATAGAAAAAAAAAACTGCGCATCTGTCCTGAAATGATCATTCTTTGCATCGATTAGAGCTGTTCGAGCTGCTGTTACTATTATTTGTATGTACGTACACGTACGTCACTTTTTGCTCATCAAAGGTCTTCATAGTTGCCTTTAATTATTGGACCCATTCGATTTTCCACTTAGTACCTTGACAAACGCCTGTAATCAATGGTGGATTGTAAAATCAGCGACCTTTTAAAAACTCTGTTCAATTCAATCAAATTCACTGCAATACGCTATCGCACATAAACGCACACACACAAGCGCTAAAACGGCCATCGTAGATTCTTATCGGAGAATAAAGTAATACGAAGCGCTCACCGATATATATAAAACATAGAGCTCGCTTTCGGTGAACAGAAAGTGGCACAGCAGGCAGGCGATCAACGACTAATATCATAAGAGTTCCAGATCTAATATCGTGTAGTAAAAAAATCAAATAATAAAACATGAAACTATGCAGCCTCTAGTGATTGTCGACAAAGGGAAAAGAGAAAAACCACAGAGTCACGATGTCGTTAGTCAAACAGCAGCAACAACAACAGCGAAAACACCAACGGAGACGGCGGATCGATTGAGGAGTGTACCTGCACGTACGTGTACCTCGGATACGTATGTTTGTTTATGGACGTGGACGCCAACAAGAATAGACGCCGTTTTCTGTCCCGCCATCATTCCCCGAGAACCGGAGTCCAGAAAGCTTCCTTCTACCTACAGGAACACACACACACACACACACCCATCGTATGATCCTCCGCTTCGCTGCTAATGAAGATTAAAGAATACTTCGTAGAAATTCAATTACTCACGGTAAAAAAGAGGTTCTTACTGTATGGGACGACGGTAGAAGCAAACGAGCCAGTAACTGAGACTAGCGGCAATGAATGCGGATCTCTTCGCTAACTAAACAAACTTTGCTTTTGTTGCGTCTGCTGCTCTTGTTGCAGACGAGCCGACTTGACGAAACGGCAAAATGTGAATTCAGCCTCCTCTTCTCTACACTAGCGATTTACAGCTCCCAGCAGAACCGCATTAGCAGTATTTGCAGTAACACCGCAGACCAATAGGCTCACATCATTGACTAGGATCCCGCAACTGGCTCTGTCCCATCGAACAATACGCTGCCACGAAGACTCTCGAAATGAGTCAGCTTCAACACTGACACAAGCGCCGCCGTACGTCCTGCCTTCGTCGCCGATAACAGTAGGGTATTTCATTTTAATTCCTTTCTTCTCGTGCTCTCCTGTTCAATTTTCTTGTCTATAATGTAATAAAATAGAATGGAGAGCAGAACGAACAACCTCGTTTTGTCGACGAATATGGTGAATTTTCCACGCGCAATGTCGGCTGGTTGGACGGCGGCTATTGGGATAAGGGCAGTAGTCTTCTTATACGAGTCCAGCTTGACTGATTCTCTGTCACTGCGAAACATAGCAAATGAAAATGCGAAGATAAACAATAACTGGATGAAAACGAAAGAAAGTCGATAAAGTAGGCAAAAAACGCGTTAAAGGCACGTGCGCATCTTCCATCGTCAGGCTCAGTTGCGCTTTCCGACTTCCGAGTACATCGGACTCTTCAGCAGCGTCTCAACTAGCGTTCTCGCTCGTTTTTTTACTTTAATTTCTCTTTTTCCTTTCTTCCGCCCCCTAACCTTTAACTCGCGCCTGAACGCCCTCTTTTTTTCTATACGAACATCACGTGAATACCGGTGGCACAAAGAGGAGCGGAAGTTACATGCTGGTGCATAATGCAGCGGCTGTTCGTTCCTTGCCCTTAAATAATGCATAAGAAGCGCAAAGGCTTCCGTACATAAGGATACGTCAGTCTACATACCCAGGTGCGAGAGCAAACTTGCAGACATTCAGGCACATGCATACACATTGGTAGATCTACCTACGACGAAAACACTAAAGACGTTTCTTTTTGACCGGCGAAGTCGTAGTTTTAATCGTTACGATGGTGGAACAAAATAGAACGGAGCTTCAGCTTTTTAACGCAGCTGTACCCAGCGATATCAGTCGGCCGTCTCACGGCCTCCAGGCGGTAAACGATCACTTCTTATCCACGTCGGCCTAGTGTATTTGCCGTTCTGGGTTGTCGTTCGGGCCTAGCGTCTAAAGACCTTTTTTAATCAAACCAACGAACACAGCAATAGCATCAGTGAGCCCGCCTGTGCAGCCCAGCAGCCGTATCACAACCAAAGCGCCATCTAATGTCAGTAAGTTTTGGTCCTTGTTAATGCATGAGTAAAAGCGCCAAACAAAGCCGAACGTTACCGATCGGGCGACATACTGGCAGATAGTCATTGATAGTTTAGATTATCCGGCTAGCTGAGATGAGCGTTTCCGTCAGCCGTTGTCTTCCCCCAAATGCGTCCAAGTTGGCTTTACCTTACTAGCACTCTCGTCATGCCTATCTCATTTTCGCCTTTAAAGTTAAAGTTGGCATTGACGTTGAATTAAGAAGATTCTAGAACCGGTGCGCCGTCGTTATCCCCCTTTCCCCCAATTGGGGTTTGAATCTGATATCTTTTGTGGGTGGGCCAATACCTACGCTTTTATGCTGGTCTTGATTCACTGAGATATTTCCATAGCGAAGAAACAAGAAACCTCTGAATGATTTCTATTTAGGCCCTCCTTCTGTTCGATCTAGACATTCAGCAAAGTCGCACACAAATGCACCTATCTTGGCCTGTTAGTGATTCCTCCTTAGGTCAAGCTCTAGACAGCCGCCTTGTTTGTGTTTCAAAGAAAACTAAACCAGAGTAAAAGACGCCACCAGGGCGGCAGCAGGGCAACAACAGCAGTAGCGGCAAAGACGAAGACGACTACGAAGTCAATTCATTTCAGTTGAGATTTTCATCTTCACCTTCGCCGACGAGTGATCTATAAGTTAACTTGGGGCATGGCCGTCCGATCGCTCATTATCTATATTCGGCGCTGGTTAATTAAGGTCCAACGGTTCCGCAGATTTTAGCTGTAGGCCATGTTTGACACTGTAAGTCTGATTCATGATCCCACCTCAGATGTTCATCTGCTAGACTTTCATTACCTAACCAAAGAACACCTTCATTTAGAAAACGCGAATATTGCTTTTGTCTTAATATTGTCCCCATCTAGCCCTAATCAGATAAACAGGTAAAAATAGTTGGCCTTCACAATAGTGTCCTAGGCTTCTGCCGCATCCTGTGCCCGCTTATATATGCTCCTCGCAAGATGAATACGCTGTCCGTTTCCACCCCGTCGTAGAATCATGTATATACGACCCTACTTATCACGGCCCACGTTCCGATTCGACCGAGACATTTCGATAAATATAAAAAGTGTTTGTTGAAAAGCGCCACAAATAAAAACGTGCATGTGTTATCAACCTAATTACGGGATTTGGTAGCAACATAATTGTGGGTTAGTTATGGGATCGTGGACGTCGTACTTCATCAGGTTATGAAACAAATCTGTACATACATTACTCGAGTGAAGCACCATTAGCTGACAGCTTAGTCGTAGATGACGTTACGAAACGTCAGGCAAGTCAGTATGAGCCGCGTGAACTTCGCCATGTATTTTTTTCCTGTTAACTTTTTGCTTCTTTTTAGGTCCCGAAAATCGTGAAAAAGCGCAAGGAGGCATTTTTTTTTCCACAGATTCGTCATTTATCAATCACAACTTTGTTTAAGACGGATAAGCGAAACCAAACCGAGTTTATCCATCGACGCGTACCCACAAATACTACCTTGAAATTAGATTTTGCAATTCATCACCGTCTGTCCTTCCATGGTTTCTCGATGGGGGTGCGAACAATGTGTCAGGATATTATGCTAAAAATGCAAGATTAATCAATCTTCATCAACGAGATACATCACTACGAACAGCATTAAGCCTCATAATAGAGCATTCTAGAATATTCTATTTTAAAGCTCAATTAAAGAATGTCAACGAAATACAGTTCTCTGTATCACTTCATTATAATAGTTCGGTTATAGTGAACGTGCAGGGATTGATACACATAAAAATAAATTTTTCGAGGTTCTCAGCAAGTCCTAATATATAGCTTAAAGCGTATTCCCACCTTCCACGAAAGTCTAATGTAAAGCTAGTTCTATATGCGAGCTTTTCCAAGTTCTTAGATCTCTTCTGTCCCTATGATTCGCTCGATATTCCGGTCAACGTCAACAGTTTCCAATAGGCATGCCACATGTGTCCCTCGCCTACCACACTTCAAAATTTTTTGAGCTCACACTTCAGGACTAACATCCGCCGTTGTCCATACGGCTAACTTTGCATCGTGCGCTTTTATACTATATCGGATGAGCTCCTTTCAAGATCCAAGACTTATTATGTTTTTCTGACCGGCGTCCCTTTGCCAATAGTTCAGCCATATATGACTGCGCTATGAACAGCAGACGAAGTAAAAGGCCGGTAGTAGTCATGGAACGCCCTATGGTATATATAGAAAGACATGCGTATTCCCACGCTTAATTCCTACCTTGGTAGAAAGGCGGACCGACTGAAGCTGCCTGGGCAAATGCTGAGACGGTTTGGCCGGCCGCAATGTTCGTAATGGTGGCTGCCTTTCCGGATACTTTCATATGCGCATACCGGAGTCTTACTATACGTGCCACTATTCCGTTGAAGTACATTCAGAGGTATGAGCGAGGAACAAGGAAATCTAGCAGATACTCCTGGAGCATCCAGTATTCAGGCCAACGTCACCCTTGAAGCAAACCTCGGTGTCTCGGTGGAGTTCTGTGGAAGGAGAGAGACGGTAAGGCAAAGATCGGAAAACAGGAGTCGATATCATTTTTTTTTGTCGCTCTCCTCTTGGACCTGATATCGCTCTGATGTCCTTTTCGATGGCTCCCTCACGAAGGCGCCACAGTGGTTTCGCTTTGCAGGCAAGGCGGTAGCTCGCATCGACGATCAGTTCTGCACAAGCATCGAGAGAGTTAAACTAACGACGAATACAGTCAACGTATAACTTTCCCATCCAGTCAATAGCGCCGCAGATCCGATACCTAAATAGCTTGGACCAAACAGTGCCTACATTTCTGCGATTTATATATGCGACTGTATGTTGGATCGCCCTTCAGCGGAAAGCAGGACGAAACAGAGCTGTATGAGGCTTAGTATATGGCGGCGCAGCAGGCAAATACGACACTTGTCGACCGGGAAACGGCTCCCATTTACATTGTATTCCGTACGGTTAGGCTGGTGGATATTGCAGGCAATGCTTTTCCTGCTCATCCTATTCGATTCGCATAAACGAAGGAATTTTATATTGCCATACTGGAGTTGTCCTACATGTATAACTGCCGAATCTAGCACTCCAAGTGAAAAGGGACACAGTCTACTATTTTCATATGTATAAATATTGATGACCAGGCTAGGTCCCCATCAAGCGACAAAAATCAAGGCCGTTCTACAAAACACTTGGCTAAAAATGAAAATGGCCACATTGGGCAAACGGGTGTCAGCAACTATGTTGACGACATAGGCCTCAGTAGCTTTAATGTTAGCCTCAAAGGAAAGATGAGTATGGCAAAAGAATTGTTGGTATTCTACTTGATTCGCTTTCTATAGTAGTTTACCTAGGTTTAGCCAGCGTCTATAGGAGGCTATTCTGTCCAAGTGGTTGATTTTTTTAATACAATATCCGACAAGCTATTAGGACACGCGAATGTAAACCGCAGTACACATTTACTTACGTTGTTTTTATTTCTACAACTTTTTCATAGCGTTATTTTCGTATACTAATATATATTCAGCTGGTCGTGACTGCTGCAGTAAAGACCAGCGATATCTATCTTTGTCTCGTTTGCGGACCTTTGCGTCTGTAGGCGTATGTAGGTATATATTTGGGTGATAATCATATATTTGTCCTTTACTAATTACAAAGTTAATCGAGGCCTTTCCGACCCCGCAATAGCCCCGGCGTATTCGCAGCCCGTTACCGCCCTCGATGGTCGTGCGTCCCCGCTTCGACTAGAATAAACCGACGGTAGCTAGAGAAACGTGACGGAGTTCTGCTCCGTAGGGATTATTATTTACGATGCACAACATGACTTTTTCCAACACTTTCCCCTGTTCCCCACACGTCCACCGCAATTCACATCCGTCCTCTTCACGCGCTGTAGGAAAATCGATCTTTGTGTAGGTCTGTGATATAAGGAATTACAGCTGATGCTACTTTCGATGTCCTCTTGATGAAGATTTTGGTCCGTATTAACCTGATGCGTACTAACACTGAACTGAACGGGGTGCACAAGAAGGGGCCAGTCTTTCGTAGCGGTTCTATGCTCTCTTGGCTCTCTCGAGGGGCCTGCTTTCGAACCGTAAGTCCAAATGCGCTAACAGCCAAGCCCCCTATACAATTGCAGCTACTACCCCTAGGCCGTCCCCTCAGGAATACTTTATAGCCTCTGGTGGAGCAGCGCGCGTCGGCGATGGTCCATGATACGCCGTTTTCTGTAGCAGTTGCAGCCTACTTTCGGCAGCGCGGTGCTCTATCGCGCTCTCTCTTAACAGCAGTACCGCAACGCGCAGTTCCCCAACATCTGGCGTGTGATAGGCAGCGGCGACGGTAGCGCCTTGAGTTGTGTTGAGGCTCTCTTCCTCTACTCTCTGGAAACCCTTCACATGGTCTTGTGCGAGGTCCGGTCTGAGTGAGGTCCGGTCTGAGCGAGGTCCGATGAGTGTCGGACGAGATAGACGACAGTGCCCAGACGGATGTATACGAAAAGCCCGTTTTCGTACGATGGCCCTGGGCAAGCTGTTACATCAGTGCAATGCATTGGTTCTACCGCTGATGCTGTGTTCCTACACTGATAAAGGCCATCCTCTCTAACCCGCGGCACATGACTGACTCAAACCGTATTCGTAGAGTGCATTGGCGTCGTTCTGGAGTCATACGCCTTTGGGCGGTTTGCAGGCGTACGACGAATCGGCGGCATCGTTTACTGTAGATCGTCGCTGCTGCAGCCGCATTTAATAACGTAACCCCCAAGCGCAGTAGAACTACTGGCGGTCGTAGGGTGTTATATATGTGCGAAAGTGGTGTACACGGAGACCAACCATCAGAAAGAGAAAGAAAAAAGCTCCGAAATGATGAGATACGGCGAGGGAGCCAAAGTCATGCTTTGCGTGTTTCTCTCCCCGGGGGCGCGTCCTAGCTATAAAACAGGAGGGTTACTTACACTTCTACACTATATAGGCTACTTTTGATAACGAAAACGGCCGCTGTTATCCGTTCTTGAAGTTTAGGTGACATGAGTTGGCGCTCAGTGACGAACAACGGGAATAGTGACAGCGTAGAACGCTTGATGGCTTCAATCATTTTATTTAGCGCATGCAAAGCAATACTCCAGATCCAGAGGCTGTTGTTTACAATATGAATGAACGTTGATACGGCATTACATTCTAATGCGGAGCTTTATCTGTGTCGTACGGACCACTGAAGGTGGCTATTTTATGACTGTGGGCAACGATGACAAATGCCACTTGTAATATTACAATGCACGCCGTTTTGTTCGTTGTAGAATTATAGATTTCGCGGTTGGTGTTGGCCAACAGATGTACTGTTTGCAAGTAAAATACGTATTTTGTTACTGTTGATATTCTGTATATGCTAGTGATAAGGCTTTTATATGCTAGTCCTGATAAGTGTCCCCTTAAGTGCCAATGTTCTGTCCGATTCTGTTAAATTTATGTCCTACTTTTATCCGAATTACTTTCAAAAGGGTGGAACCGTAAAGGTCAAATGTTTTCGAAGATTATTATGATCTTATTCAAGACGTTTTTATAACGATGTTTTTTATTACCTTAGCAATGCCCGGAGCCCGCTTCTTAAACGGTAAGACACTTTGAAAGTTCGCCAGAGTGAGCAAATAAAAACACTGCTAAACACTCTCCGGCTACACCTCTATACGCCAACCAGCGTAGGTCTGTAGCCAATGCGTGTTTTTCTTGCATGTATATGTATAAGAATATATATGCGTAGTACAGAGTCAAATGGCTGTAAAGCGCGTCGTGTCTTCAGTGTCCCCCTCTGGACTTAAGTTCAGGGGACGACTCTTGAATGAAAGTGGGACGCAGGATGCGGCGAGGTTTAACTGCTAGCAAGCCACCCGTCCCTTGTTGTGAACAGGAGGAAGGAAATCACCTAGCCGTTTGTCTGTCTGACTTAGTGCGCTCCAGAGCAGTCGTTAGTCGGCATTTGAGCAGCGACGTCAAAATCGGGTCGCCGCGGTTATGGGACCCGTGGCGCAGTTTCACTGCCGCCGACGTCACACACTTGTGGTCGGAGTCTCTGGAAAACCTTTTCTCAAACATGCTACTCTCAAATGGGCCGCTAGTAAAAACTCGTATTCCCGGAACGACTCCCGTGCCAAGACCCGTGCTGGTCCATGGTGCTCCTGCACGTGGACGACTGCTCCCTATTGGATGATCATCATTAACGCCAAAACTCTACACTCCTGCCTGAAACCCCGAGTTTCTCTATGGTTGCCAGTTGGGATAGCTTTTTGGTTGGCGCTAGGGCACAGAGCTAACCAAAGCTGTAAGGAGAGACGGCACCACCAACAGGACCCAGAACGAGTCCCGGAGCGTGTTTCAGTGCAACAATGCAACGAGCTATCCGATACAGCGGCCAGTATCCATTCTAACCTAAATAGATACCAACATGTTTCTGCAAAAAGCAAAAATAAAGTTGGAGTTCGTACATTGTGTTAAAGCATGATACAGTGTTGTTTCAAAGAAGCATTTGACGAAACGACAGGACCGCTCAAATCTTATCGTACAAGCCACATTGTGCTGACTATGCGAGAATGCGGTAAAATAGATTTTCAATTAACAAATGTTATCAGTGTTTACTACACATGTAAGCAGTTCTGCGCAGCTCTAAACATAAGGCGCAAAGTAGTTTCATACGTAACAGGCCTTCCTCAGGTTTAGTTTTTCACTGCAACACAGATCGATGTCTAAGACTCCTTCTTGTTTCTAGACCGACTCCGTTCTCCAATGACAAATGACTAGGTGCTCCGTATCAGCTTGTCGCGTGGGCAAATAAGGATGCCTTTAGCATTTGAGCGTACGCCACTGATTTTCCGGTACTTGCTTTTCTATCTTTTCTAGGCATTGTTCCACACGGACCAGTCCTTTATCCGCACTAGGCTAGAATAACTGAGTGTAAATGCGCCAAAAATATATTCTAATCATAGAGATTATTTATTACACACGTTCATCTTACTGAATATCTAATATAGGCGGCACTGTTACGCTCACACGGTACTTTGTATTATAGCTGACGTCATATTAACAGTCTGCATAAACAGCTCGCTTACTATGTTGGTCGTTAAAAGACTGCGGAAAGGCCAGAGCAGGGCATGCAATAAAGTGAAAGCCATAACTGGGGTTAGACTTCCGAAAACATGCTATCCTCAGGAGGGTTTTTAAACGTTGCATAAGTTCGTGCCTAAAACGAAACCTCTTTTTTAGCGGATAGGCCGATAAAACCGGACAAAGAAGCCGGATAAAGCTCAACATCGAGGTAAATATTGCTTTTAATTTCAATAGTGAAGTGGAAAAGGTGTGACTATTTGAATTGTTTGTACGTTCTTCATAATATTAAACTGATCGTAATTTCATTTAACTGCGAGCATTCAAAATCCGTTAGTATTTGATACGCCCATGCTAACTCACCTAACCAAAACCTGCCCAACTCGATCCGATCTTCTAACCATTATTGGTATCACTGTGATTTTCACTATCAGCCCAAATCGGAGGTGCGTGACGAACCATCAGACATCGAAATGGGGCATTTATGCATTCTGTTCATTAGGCGTTCGGTGAAGGAGATCAAGGGCACCCTGAATCACTTCAAAGTGAATTATCACAGCTTCCATTCCCGAATAACGCTTCGCTGAGCAACGCAAAAGCTGCTGCTGTACTCGACGTCGTTTCGTAGCTTGATCGTCGTTCTGTATCGATTTGCCATAATTAAACACTAAAGGCGTAACGTGGCGTCCATATTTTAGCCCTCAATACTGCTCGCAGGCCACACAGGGCATCGCGATAGCTGGAGTAATAACTCTGCAAACTCCGCTCCAACATTTCTGTAAAAATACGGCGCATAGGGGAAAGCATTGCAGTGGATCTGCTTTGCGCCGTTTTTACCACTCTACCATACGCTTGCTTAATTCAATAACGTACGTCGCAAAGTCGCTACCGAGCTTCACGATATTTACATCTACAAATCATTTTAGAATCTAAGTAGGGGCCACACACACACACGTATACAGCGCGTTTAACCAACCTATATATCAGCAGCTTGCGTACAAGTAGAGAGTGTCAAGAGGATCCATGTACGCCATTCGTGCTATGGACAGTTAAAGCCCAAAGACGAAATAAGCTTACTATTGGTGGGTCAGATTCTCGAGAATCGTACCCATCGTTTTATACGAGAAGACTCGAAGAATAATGAAGTGTCATGCATTCAGCAGATGGGTAAACGAAATAATGTATAGAACATTCTAAATAAAGTGGGTCAGCGCGAGTCGTCAACCTCACAATTTTGGTAATGGCTAAGCGACGAAACGAAACTGTCGTCGGGTGTTTTTATTGTCCACGAGTCTCCCTGAAATCCATACTGCTTCTTCCATTCTTTCTGAAATCTTTCATTCTACTTTTCAACGGGCGAAAGGGGGGGACGGGACGGGACGGGACGGAAAAAGGCTTCATTTAGCCAAACTTGGAGACGCCCGCGGATCTCATCACTAGTAGTAGCAGCAGCAGCAGCAGCAGCAACATTGTCCTGCCAATGGAATCAGAGTGAAGCCGACAGCGCTTTTTGGTTGCCTTCAAATCGCTCGTCACTTGAGCGATCGATTTGTTAAAGGAAAAGTCTCTTCTAAACAATCGCGCCATGGAGTGAGCAGAGTTTAATTGAGGATCTACGCACAGGACGCGTATAGCTAACGAGCCGGTGGAATCCACGTGTGGACTTGCTTCAACTTCACTCATTTTGTGACATGGGTCACGAGCAAAATCCTTGACTTACCGGGCCATTCCCATGAGAGTCATAGCGCTTGAGTTTTTACATTCTAGCTCTATTCGTGCTGTCATGGTCACTGCAGGCTTCAGCACTATTGTACGAAAATTATCAAACGCCATTTTAGCGAACCGTCGAACATAAAACACTGTAAAAAAG
This sequence comes from Varroa destructor, assembly GCF_002443255.2. Classification (NCBI taxonomy): domain Eukaryota; kingdom Metazoa; phylum Arthropoda; class Arachnida; order Mesostigmata; family Varroidae; genus Varroa; species Varroa destructor. The sequence continues at coordinate 22,651,697 of NW_019211457.1, read as the reverse complement.
GGACGATAGTGAGCGGAGTGCAGAAAAATGGTACGCACTTAGGGTGGGTCTAGCCGAAATACTGACCACTTAAAAATCGAACGCCCAGTTAACCTTGAAAGCTCTGAGACATAGTATCCTTTTTTTTTCATAGAATTCGTGAATTGGTTCTCTAAAACATACAAAAGTATCGGCGCATCATTTCACAAAGAAAAATAGATATATACGGCATGAAAAAGGCAAAAAGCGCCTATTGTCTCAAACGCAGCCTTCGAGCCAGCCCAGACTAATTGTCAACATCTACGGGAATACATAATAGAAAACCGCTACCACGTTTCACATTGATACCTTATTCTTGAAGCTTTTAAGGCACATCAACTAAATACAAATAGACAGACCTATATACAGCTGTACAAATTTATATACCTTCGCTAACGTTCGAAAGAGTTATTTCTATCTATTTGGTTGAGAGAATTCCATTAGGATCAGACGCAACGCATCTAGTGTAACACGGGCTAGTATCAATACCACGGAAACGACGTGATTGTGCCTGTACACGTTCTCTGCCCCAGTAGTATGGGTATTCACGTAACATGTCCTGCACATTATTTCGATTTGGGCGAACAACGTTTCGTCAGTCTTTGCGATAAAAAGGCCTAAAAAAGACAACAACGCTATCAGCGCCATCGACACTAGCGGTCATAAAACGGGTCCGTGGTAAGATCGGGATACACCCGATTTGCTGCGACGTCGCCAGCAGACATCAGATCATAGACATCAGCGTACTTCAGCGCCGTTAAGAAGAACGACTTGATGGAAGGACTATCGAATAAGGGATAAAGTAGGTATTTGAGAAGGCTGTAGCAAAAGGACGATGGCCATAGCAGCAAAAATCGGGAATCCCTATGTTGGTCGAGTGTGAGCGCTAGTTAATTATTTGACCGCACCCTTACCGATAGCTGTATGGAAACTGGCTATCATTTATGTTGCCATAAATCATAATTATAAATGCCGCCATTGTGGTAAGCACGGTTAAAGGTCACAATCCGACCGACAAGTATGGTAACTGAAGTCAAATTACCGTGAGTTTTAATAAATAGAAAAGAAAAAAAAACAGCCATTAAAAGACATATTTAACACTACATACCTAAAATACACATACCTAAAAGACGCGTGCAACGATATTTACTGGCAGTTGTTTTTCTGGACTGTATAACTATGAAAACATATTGTGATTACTGAGCACAACTCAGATGACCTTAGGGCACTTTGCCAGGTTGCCTGTACAGGACATATCGAACCATTACATTCCGCCAGTACCGCTATCTCCGAGATTTACCTAGGCGTAAAGATCTTGTCTATCATCACAAAGGTCGTTTTCTACTTCTTCAGATTGTTTGGCTATTTCTTATTAAGTTTGGCTTCTAGGTCGCATTCGAAGGGCCGGCACTGCTAAGTGGCCGTCCTCACGCTTAGCGGGACTCCGTTTTGTATACAGGACTAAATAGGCAGCAGGGGATGCCTGCCGTCTACTGGACAGAATAACGTTCTTGCGTATCTCATCAGCACGGCGATTCACCCTTCGGAGGTAGCCCTAACAGCCGATATGACGCGAGTCGTTGATTATAGACAGCTCTTTTCACACGAGAACGGCAGAAACTACAATCGTTGATAGAAGCGGCCGTTCAGTAAGAAAAATTACTTGAGAACAGATCGACCTCAGCCTAACGGCAGACGGTGAGTGTTGGAACGATTCGCCCTTTTAACGGCCGCTTACCCAGGACATGTTATACAACTTGGTGTTATTTCATTACAATACGAATGTATGTTCGCTGGTGATGTCTGCGCCTGTCTGGCAAGGCGTTTATGGTTGGATGAGCCGGGTTGGCCTATGGCAGTGTAGCTGAAACGTCGGCCGAAGACTGATTCAATCCAAGCTCATCTCGGGAATAGAGTCAACGAGCCGCAAACACGCCGGTTTGAATCTGGAGAAGACTTCTAACCTTCCAAAATATCACTACTGTTTTATTATGTAGTAAGTGCACTGCCTCGCGGAAGACCAACTCTGTGGATAAACTCTTTATCGACGGTAACAAATATATCTTGATGTATACATATTCAGCGAGTTGAATCAAATTTAGCGGAGTATTCCACGAATTATTCGCGGTAGCAATAGACAGATAGAGAGATGCTTCCGAGCACTACAAGCATCGTTGAACACTTGTAAGCATAACTTGAAAATTACACATTATTGTATTGTCTACCTTGCGGATTACGCTTACAACTATTACTATTTTATAAAGTAATAACATACAACTTCTTGTACGCTTCGATGCAAGCTATTTTTTCAAGGGCACACAAACAATTCTTATTGATTATCTCTGCATCATCAAGTGAGATTATTCTTCTATCTGCTGAGCGACCCCACAGCCCCTATTCGGCTAGACCACCATATTTAGCAGCAGTGCTTTTACCGCATCACCTTTGGCGAGTATCGGCCAATGCACGCCAATTCATCCCTATGGAACCATACAGGAATAATGTGAACCCTATGGCTTAAAAATCAAAGAAAGGTATTAACGAAATGACATATATAAACAGACAAACACTGCGTTTGTCGCATGAACAAGGATTTTATGGCAACAAAGAAGTGGCAATCTTGCAGCGGCTTCGACGATGCCGAGCACCGCTTAGCAACAATAACGACAGCTGAGTGACTGCAGCCGACGCCTTCCACCGAACTGCTCTTCCCTTTAGTCCAGCACGCAGCGGTAAGGAGCATCTGATGCCTCTTATCTGCTGTACGGTAGCAATCCTGTATAGGGCATGTATCGCCATATGCCAGCAGCTTCTTCCTTTTCGTTGTCCTGGTAACAAATATAGCAGGGCAGCAATCCAGTGTCGTCTACTTACGTCGCGCCCTCATTTCTCAGTCGATGAGTCGCGTTAGTTAATCCTTTCTTTTTGGCACAGGGGTGGACTTAGACTTTTCCAGTATCAGCAAAGACGAGAAGGAAGCCTGCCTGACACTAATTAGAAGGAAAAGCAACTTAAGCCGACAAGAGGGGCTTCTTTCCTTAACAGGACCCATAGCATCATCGACTTACTTCGCCCGCACTCCGCGTTCATATTCGATGGCCGGGCGACGTGATACTGTGAATAGATTGCTGATGTGTACCGAGTGTATGTTCGCATCGATATGAGGGCACGTAACGGGCCCTTATACTTAACCCTGTCCAAATACTCTCAGTTACAGCTGATGCAAGTTGCGACCCAGGCGAGGCGGGAACGCAGTCGAATCAAAGGATTACATGAGTCTTATAGCATATCCGAAGACAAGCTATCGGCAAAAACATCATACGGATCGTGTACGGAATTAGTGATCTAAGGAAAAGCACTCACATTTGATTATGGGACGATACACTGAAAACCTGAATAAACTAATTACCCAATGAGCTCGAAGCATCTTGAGATGTCCCGTGCATGTTTCATAGGAAGGCAGAAGCCTACGCAGTAAATATATCTATTTCTTTCGTAGTAGTTACGACAGTTAAAGTCACATACATAGATACGTGTCGTAGCTAACTGTTTCCAGCAGCTATCCGGCCTGACTCCATGTGGAGCCCAACAAAATGGTAAAGGGAAACGTGAAGCCCCACACAATCAGTTGACAGCACCTTTGCAACTATACCATTGCTGGGGTATGATTTAGGGGAGGGAAGGTGGGTGAAGCCATTTACTAACATACCAACCGTTATTAAATTGAGTGGGGTTCCTTTTCACCCTGGATAACAGCCACAGCAAGTTGAAGTCATGGCCCTGTGTCACGAGCATAGATTTCTCGTTATTCTATGTATTTTCATATAAACCCTACACGATGCAAATGTCGTAATGTGTTTGCGATTCAGGGGGTCCTGTTTTAATTATGTATGTATTAACAACGTGAGTTCAAATTGTGTGTGAGACGTAATATTGTGTGTTAGCCATAAATCTCGAGTTCGTAAATGTGACGCGTAATGTACATGGATCAATCAGCCAACATATATTAGTGAGCATTGGAATATACGACAATGCGTATGCATCGCCCAGTTTGTCCGGGATCACAACACGACTCAATAGAAGCCAGCCAGTACCAACCAGTTCTTTGGAGCAAACCTGCAGGGAATCAAAAAAAGCTTTTTTAGAGCTGTGATAGATATATACATATATATATGTATATTAATTACAGTCTTATACACCTCTTTGTATCATTTTTTTCGACTTTATTATCCTGTTTCATTTAAATCGCAGTGTTCGCCATGTCTGATATCTCACTAACAACCTTGCTGGCTCTCTCGGAGCCCCTCTTCAGCCTCGGACGATCGCGACACAAATAGCCGCTACGCGTTTTATCAGGCGACTGTGACAAATTCGTGACAAACTTCAGCTCAAAAAGCAATGTTGTCGGCGCTTCTAGCTCAGGTATACGCCTGCAGCATCGATAGTCCCGATTGTAGACAAACGCTGGAGATCAGAGAAAGAACGGCTCAGCCGTGTCACCAAGGCTCGCTGATACAGCAGAGCAAAACAGGGCGAGTGAACTGATCAAGCGACAGCGAATTGTCAGGCCAGGCAGGGGCGCAGCGGATGCGGTTGTGTAAAGTCTAAGAACGTTGGGTACATAGCTGGCTCCAAAAGGATGACACTGGGCGAAACGATGAATCGTTTATCCATTTTTATCTTATCTTCCATTCTCGACGTTGTAGGTAACTTATTATTGCTGGCTCCGTCCATCCGCTAAACGGGCTATCGCCTCTTCGTGTATCGTGCTGCGCCAGGTACGTACACATACACATATATTAGCGTTATACCGCGTGAATGAAAAATAGGTGACATAGTAAAAATCGGACGGCACAATGTTGGATGCACGGCACCACTATGTGCTTTCCCAAACACATTAATAATCAATTTAGAATTTCTCGTTCATCAAATGGAGTAGAAATTTGATAAAATATTCCTATTTGTAAAAAGCGAGAAGATAGAAGATAGCTGTGAGCAAAACTTATCGAACTTGTTGTGCGAAAGGCCACCTAAGATAGTTGATTTCGATATCAGCAACGAAATTAAAAGTAAGTATGAATCATACGTGGTCATGCTGATGACGGCTACGCTGTTCTGCTACTACCTCGTAAGAGTTTCTTGAAACTATAACTAATTAATGATAGTCATAAAAGCGGATCCTTTTCTTGTGGATGTTTTGATCGAGCGAACTTTGACTCCCGTCGAAATTCTATCGAACGTCTAATGTCAGTTATACAGATAGGTGCCATTGCGCGCACTTAACGGCACGACACCGTTAAGCGAGGGGCAAAAAAAGAACGCGCAAAAATTACCGGCGAAATGGAAAGTTTCCGTAGACGAACACGGTGATGTAGGTCAAAGCAAGCGGACAGCTAAGTAAACCCCATCGTGAGAAAAGACCACCAACGAAGTCAGAAGCAGAAATACAGAAATGATGAAAGGGCCATTTTTCCAGCAAATAACATGTTTGCTTTTATGTTACGTTCTAGAACGAATGAGCGGAATATAAGTAAAACAAAAAAAGAGGCTTTCTCACGACAAGATCATGTAATCGTTGCATGTACATTTTTAGAACATTTTTGACCTCGCAGTTACCGCCCATCGACAGCACTTATATCACTTAGATATGGTTCTAACTAGTGGACAGAGCGTACTGATGGGTCCTGGGTCGACAATCTCTACGGTGTTACGAACACAGCTGCATTACATATGAAAACTCTGGTGTAAAGCGCTTTGCCGGGAAGCGATCGGCTCCCAGCCGAACTCAATCTATGCTGGCCGACGGATAGACCTCGTCAGTTCCATGGATTCGTACAGAGGTCCATTCACTCGACAGATCTATTTTTTCTCAACGCTTTAGGCTTAGCCCAGAACAACAAAACTAGAAGCTAATTTGTAAATAATCAAGTTCCGCTATTCTGACCAGTTAAAAGAAGGGGAGCCATAGCTAAGCCGTTCAACTGGTCCTACCCTACTCAATTTGGAGGCGACGTTCAGAAGGCCTGCGTTCGGCTCCTGCATTGTGTCCTATCACGAAGTCTCGTCGTATTCCTTTTTGTGTAGACGAGATGTAATTAATACGTAACTAGCATTATGCTGGCAACAGTGTAAATATTGATGCGAATGTTGGTCGCAGGCAGTACACGTCTACACATAATAAACACTGGGAAAACCGCAGAAGGTCAGCCGTCCACCACAAACAGAAACTGATCGCGGCTTAGATAAGAAAGAAGAACATTTTAAGATCGCGGTAATTGTAATTGGCGATTTCGTATCGTATAGCGGATACACAGGACGAAAACGTACACTTTTATGAGAAAAACCTGCCAGGCCGCGTCAAGCCGCCAATCTACGGAAAAAATGTTGCCGATTTGGCTTATACAGTCTTGTCATACTGCTAATGTCGAGCTTATCGGTATAATATACTATAGAGAAAAGTTCACAATGTCAGTACATACGTTTAACGCAATATTAAGCATTAGAATAATATTTCATAGCTGAAGATAACATAAGTCAGCAGCTTATGTATATATGTCATGTATATATGCGGTTGTTTGAAGCGGCGGGATACCATCGTGGACCTCTATTGACAGGGGCCATCATCAGGCCGCTTTTGGTCATTGCGTGTGAGCTTCAACTGTGTTATAAAAGACGCCTAAGGAATACATTTTTTATAAACTGCTTCTCGATATAGATTCATTTGTAACTCAGCTTGTCCACTCTATTCTTCATTTAACCAAATGTATATTGTCTCGTGTTTAATGTTATTATTATTATCATGTATATCGATGTCTTCTATTGTGAGCTTCATCACCATGACTATAACATGAACTGTGATATTTCGATGTTGATATGATTGAGCTTATCTGCGAGTCATAACTAACTGGTAATTCACTCCAGAGCTCATCTAGATCGGAAAGAGAACCGTCGAAAAACACCTAAAACATCATTAAACCGCCCGTCACAATGCTCAGTGATGATACGATCCTATGATCGATGGAAGCGATCTGTGTCTTTCCTTAGCCAAGACGCTAACACACATCAGGAAGCTAATCTCAAAACATAGCAATTTCCCCTGCATTCTTACTCCTACAGTTAAAGTTACATTGTGCGATCTGTTTTTGGCCAGCGCGTCTACACTGCGCAGCGTCTCTGTTTCTCTCCGTGCGTGTGTGCTTGTGTGTTCTGCTTTGAATGTGTGACATGTTCACATCTTTCGTCCTCCGTTGGTTACACACGCTTACGCCCTTTTTACCGAGGATAGATCTAAACAGTTGAACCTTTTTCTGCCTCTAGAGCTTAAGTAGGTCCCGTCATCTCCTGTCATGTTTATCCCATCACTAATATTGGTATTATTAGACAGTGGTGCTGCACCCTGGAGAAGCCTTTTTGTCTGGGTATTAGTATATTATTAGCGTTACCATTTCGTCAGTACATGCACAGCACGTATTCTTACAGCTTTCCGATGCCTTCAAGCTCCCCGACAGGTCACAACGGTTGCCTAGACGGCAAACTAGGTCTCGTTGCGACGCTGATCGTTGCGGCGACGGATCTCTATAGAATTTTATAGAGAATATCTATGTGATGCGTCCATCGCCCGCTGCGCTTCCGTCTGCGCCATGTTTCAGCTCTTGGTAATCTAGTAGGGCATACCAGCTTTAACTAAAAACTTTTTGTTCCTCTTTCTGCCCTGTGACTTTCTCGTTCTCTAGCACGCTAGATAAAGCGATAGCAGCTCAATAATGTATATATAACCCCGGAACAATTCAGTTGCCCAATATGCGTGGCTGCTACTGTTCGCTTCTCCCGTCTGGAATGTTGCTAAAAGGCTTCCGAAGCCTGACAAAATCCGACACGGAAAACGCCGCCAGCCTGTGCGGGACAAGTGGCCTGTTGGCACACGGAGAGGGAACCGGATAGACCGAACATAGGCCACCTCTGCGAGTTGCGGCGCTACACCACACCCAGTCCGGGTGACGACCGAGAGTGATAGTAGCGTCGCCGGCGTGTTGCTGGTCTACGATAAGCATGTAGATTCCACGGCAAAGTCGAGAACCCCGCTCCTGACTGAAGCACGATCGATATATCTTAGCTAACGATCTATCTTAGCTAATGATCGTGCTGCTACAGGTCGATTTACTATATCTTTTTGCATTTCGTTTTCTAACTGACGTTCGAATCTGTCTTTGGATGCTAGAGTTTATCACTACCCGCGCGAATACTTCTAGACCAACTGTGGACATTCTGCCGCGAGATCAAGTCCAGTTGTAGAACGAAGGCACTTTTTAAACATAAGACGACAACGACGACTGCTCAGATCTGGAACTGTCGCGACAAATGATAACAACCCGTACATGTATTCCTCTTTTACATTATATATATACACTATATCCTTCTTCTACATATATATGTATATATGTATATACACATATATATTATGTGGAAGAAGTTTCAATTTCGAAAACGAGCATAAGCACCTGGACAAAGACACAGATTCGAGTATAAAACAGCGTCAGATTTGAACGCGCTAGATTGGCGCTAGTGAGCCGCCGGAACGTCGTTGTGTGTCGCTTTTTGTCTGTAGTCTAGCCAGATGCCATTAAAGCTAATCAACGATCGTTTCATTGAAGATCCATTAGGGAAATATTGACGTCGCCAAACGAAGCCTGCTGAAGGGTATCTAAGAAGAAACCAGATAGTGGCGCTGGCCAAGGTGAGAGCAGAAACGGTTTTCAAAAGTACGGGTAAATGCTAACTATCGCAGCAGTGCACATTGGCCTACTGTGTACGGTGTGGGGCACGAGAACGAGACCGAGTCCTCTATGTGAGAACGTGAACAAAGCAACTGATTGCAAGGAATATATTGTAACGTTATCGGGAGACGCTAATGAAACAACAGTGAAAAAAAAAAAAGGCAAGAAATCATTCGAAGCATCAACTTGATTCGCTGTAGTTCCGGTCATTTGTAATTTGCAACGACACGATACCTTTATTATTCGGTGTAAGACAAATCTATTAAGCTAAATTATGGAAGAAAACGATGGATCATTCGATAGAAGATAGTTGCTCTATTGCTAATATTGACGCTTTGTCTAAAACGATAAAAAGCGTCTATTGACCCACTAGACAGGCACCGATACACTGTAATCATTATCACTCATATTCAGTTTGATCCTTGTGGCTTCCACGTTCGTTGAAGAGTAACGTAACTATAATCCGTTAAAACTTACGTTATTCTGCGACACACGTAATTTATATCGTTTGAAGGAGTGAACTATTGTTTGACTCGTATCCGTGTTGACACCATTCTTTTCCGTGTTTACCTGTGTGGCCAAACTAAGGAGGAAGCTGGCTTTTTTGGCCCAGAATCGGTCGGAACGAGGCGTTCTTATAGAAGAAAAGATTGGATTATCACTCTTCTTATCTCGATAGTCTCTCTTCGTGCGAGCGGTGTTTAACAATACTTGAATAGAAAAGTTACATAATTTAGTTTCCGCTCCGTTGATATAGTTACGTTGCAACTTGGACAAAATTTAACCATTAGTGCCATAGTAATGCCGATCGAACGGTACAACAGACGTTGCCATATGCCAGTATGCGTACAACTATGAGAAACGTTGCAGTCGGACTCTGTGATTCCGCAAAACAAACAGCATTGTTCCAACTATAGGCTGAAATTGAGCTAAATTAAAGTTGACAGTTACAGTTTTTCCGTACGATCTAGCAGACGTCCGCGAGATCCAACAGTTTCAACAACAGGACGACTGGTCTGACTGGTGTCATTAGAGGGGAGTATATCGATGGAACAAGATGACCTGAGCTTGTTTAACGCAATCTTTAAAACTATTCATTATTCGTATTTTTGTTTCTGTCGTATGTGACAGCCTATAAAAAATCATAATTATTACGGAACGTTATTGAAGTTCTACTACGATTGCTTCACTGTCGGGCTACTGATCGCATCCCGTAGATACTATTTATTCTAAATTTAATTTAAAAAAAGAACGCGATCCGGGGTAACCGGGACAATGGTTTCACTTCTCGTTTTAGCTTTTTACAGTATTTTTTTTTATTGCCTCGTCAGCACTTCACACATACACAACGAAACAAGTACGAGTGAAGTTCTTCACTAGCAAATCTTCTGCCGCTTCACGCGCGTACATTAGCGTGAGCCATCCACCCAGCAACCGCTTTGTCCTGAGTGTGTATTTTTGCACCCATAGAGATTACGTAAATTGTATTAAAAATGATGTATGCTAATAGGGCCCTTGAGGACTCTTCTTTACAGCCTTCCAGCTAGTAAAGTGTTCGAGATAGTTGAGAGAATTATCTTTGTTTTCTGCTCCGCATCATCGTAGTAGGAGCTTCAATGTAATATGCTCTGCGACATTGTCGATATACAAGCCACCATTTTATATACCGATTTCGCTTTTCGGTTTCCTGTACGGTGAAGCCACAAGGAACGCGTGTGCTGCGATGACTTCACCGCAGGTAGCGTCGATGCTGTAGGCGCTTTTGTAAATTTTCCATACACTTACTCTGTCTTAACGTGCCACTCGATTTCCGATGGCCTCGAATTAATTATTTCACATTTGTTTCGTAGTGGCACGAACACGCACGGGCTCGCTAACCCCGGAAATACCGTACGCTAGAAGAACACAACTAGATGCGCGTCATCATTACTCAGATATAATTACTGCACCGTAATTCGGCACAGATACGTTCCTGTATAAGCAATGTATTTAGATATATAATGCGAAGGGTGACTGTCGAGAGCCGAGGAAGGACTGAACTGAAAGCTTACCATTTATAGTGTTTGTAGGGATGAGACAGGAACGAGTCGATGAATCAAGGGCGCGATATGCACCTAAAAGCGCTTATGTATTTTTGCGGTACGCACTCGTGGTAAGATACCGCAGTATTGGTCACGGGAAGCAAATCGGTTTAGCGATCAAGGCAGACAGGGAGAGTTTACGCTAGAACGGTAACCAACGCTTTGTTACGCTCTCGTTCGCCTGCGCTAATAGAGTTCCAATGCAGAAACGTATAATGAAGTGATCGGAAAGCTTTAAGCCCCTGGCCAGCCTGAGAAGCACGTTTGGGACGTGTGCTTCTAGCATTAAACAGCATAGGCACCTCAGAGCTTCGACTGTAGCGTCTATCAACACTTGGCTTGTTCCATTAATTTCGAAACGGAATAGGCAAAATGTTAATGATAAAAAGATAACCAGTCCAATTTCAGTTTGAAAACTCTAGGGCGCTATAGGGACGTCAAGCGATTGGTTGTATACTACATCATACATAAAAGGTGTGAAAACTGGTGCAACTCGAGCTGCCCGTGGTAGACATGATCGTCCCGGCCGATTAGGCGCACTGCTGGACTCCTACAGATATTACGCACAAGTGTGTTTTATGTAGCATAAAAAAGAAATCATCTAATCTAAAGCCAAAGTAGAGAATGAAACTGATGCTTAAAAAACTGATGCGTTCTACAGGAATCGCTTCGATCTGAACAACGAGAGACAGCTTTAATTGGTATAGTTGTTAATATAGAGTCCTAAATGATCCTTAGACATAAAAAGAAATCAAAGGGCGTAGCTGCCAAGACCTCGTCGAATCAATCCTTTGAAAAAGAACGAAATCTCTCAGTCATAAACAAGCGACAAATCTGCTCAATATATTTACATTGTGCATACATCGAAATAAACATCTCTCGTGATGCTAACGCCCACGATCATCACTGGAAACACGCTCATATCATCTATGCCGTCAATAAACCTATTATCCGCATGAAAGAACGTCCAATGTGCTATTCCGAAAAAAAAAAAAAGTAATCATCATTCAGAAGATCAGCCAACCGCTTCGATGGGTTTCGTTTGATTGCTGAAGCTTGTCACCGCCTATTACAATTACTGCTACTATTACAGTTGACGCCATTCATTAAAGACGATGCCAATGGGTAGATTTAAACATGGACGCAGGTTGCGGCCCACGATGCCACATATTTTATTCATAGTGACGGATTCGAGATACTGCGTCAGACCTATACACTTCAATCACTGAGGAGTTCACTCAATGCTAGTGTGAAATATGATCGAAACTATCAGTTATATTTGTGGTGCCTGGCACCGTGATGCCTTACCGTCATAGCTTCGCTCACAAACGAAGAAACACGCAGACGTCGTTACCACCATCGCTGTGGTCGCCATTGCTGCCGCTATTGGCTTACACAACGCTCTGCGTCGATCGACTGCTCGCATTCATCATTCCACAGACGTATCAGAGAATGGCCTCTCAATTGGTTTGACTAGTAGTTCCTCTCTTGGCTAACTTTCGGATCCCGTGCCAACTTAGTCCAATCGCTTGTTCAAAATCCCCGGATACTTTGCCTTGTTCTCGTACGCATAAATTCCGCTGAGTATATGACTGAGAACAGCTGAATCGTTCACTCACGTTTGCCTTATAGCTAAAGCAGTATAACTTGTATCAGTTCGTCCGTACCTGTACGCTTCTGGTCGACTGACTACCCCCCGTAGGTTCTACACCCCGGACGAGAAAGGAACAGCATTCTATATAGTTACTATAGTTAGGATTACTATATAGTTTTTGTACACATATATATATATGGGCATGTGTACAATCTTATGTATGTCGGTGTATACACACAGTACTGCTGGGCACGTCGTTACTACCTGGATTATTATTGAAAAAGACATGGTGATGCGACTCCATTCCATTTGACGGTGACGTCATTTTAACACATTTCAATAAGCAATGGCCTAAGTAGGCCCTCTTCGCCATGGTTGGGGCCGGTTGTGATTGATGGTCGCAGTGAATGTTCGATCGCAATAGAAAGAAAACAGCGTCATTCAATTGGGTGACCAGACTGCCCGAACTATATACGTGCGCTATACGTGCGCACGTATTTGATGCGTACGTGATTGATGATTGGCTGAAATGGGTCTATGAATAAAATTAATTTTAAAGCAACAAGAAGAGCTCGCTATTTCTCGTCCGACTTGGTATCTCTGATGGCCGAAGCTGTTCTGAAAACACAATGTGGGGGTGTTCTGTAACGATGAAGGAAGTCAATTTTTATAGGCGCGGCCGGCTAAGTAGCGTATAGAACGGTGCTATCGACGGCACCCAAAAAAAAAAACTATGTACTACTAGATTATTATTAATAGAGTGGAATATGTGGCCGACTTAGCAGTCGAGTAGGTGGTTGACAAAGGGAAATATTCTGATGTTTGATGTTTGCGATACACGTCTCGCAGACATCTCCTTCATTTACTGGCGCCTTTCATGCTCTAGCCACTAGGATCGACCATGACATGTCATGCGGCTTATGCTTGCGTCACGTTAGCACAAACGGATCAATGTTGGAGATTCATCTAGATTTATTTCCAGGTAGAATCCACTGTCACTCTATTTGACAAGGTGATACGAGCTGTACAACAGCTTGGGTAATTCCAAAGTAGGTTATATATAGCCCTGTATAGAACGACATCCAGAGCAAATCGGCCAAGATCTATCGCTAGGCAGAACTCATACCTTTGACGACATCACGTTAACTTCGTTACTATCCCTGCCGAACGCCATTCAATATAATCGCACGCTTATATTTGTACGCGCCGAAGCTCGATAGAATTAACAGGTAATGATCTCAGCATACCACCTTATATCTTGACGCTATTGTAAACCCATCGTTCGGTCGAATCAAGCATCATTAGGTCGTTCGCCTTCGTGCACGCGCTCGGTGACACATTTATACATACGAAGGTGTGACCGAACCTGATCAACGCGCGCGATCGCAGAAGGACAGCGCATGGAACAAGCTCTAATCTCTCTACCAATTTTTTCATTATCGTTCTGCCTCTGTCACAAACAAGCGAATCGAGCTTACTGCTCTGCGCTGTTTTTTGGCAATGTGCTTTAGCCGATAGCTTCCCATTGCCAACCAACACTCGTTCGTCCCTGAAACTTGTTACCTAAGACGAACTCGTCTCTCTTGCTATTCGTTCCTGTCAGTTCGTAGACGAAGTGGCAAACTCTACTTAGACGCCCATCTATCTAGCTGCTATCTATCTAGCTAGCTAGAAGACAGACCAACCAACAGTCAGTCAGCGAAATAGCCTCTGCGGAAAAGTCGCCACATGAGCGGCACTGCCCGTGAATTTGCCGCCGCTGCTGCTGGATCAATCACCGAAGCTGTTCATCACTGTTCCTGCCATTGCTGCCGATACAGTTGACGATAGTACCACTACTGTGGATTGTTAGCGGTGCTGTGACGCTCTGTTATGGGTAATGGGGTTCGTAGTAATCGTGGGTGTTCTGTCTGTACTGGCATCTTGCGTTGCTGCTGCTGCTGCTGCTGCTATTTCCTACTTTGCTCGTATGTCCGACCATTTGTTGGTCGGCATCGGCAGCTGTGGCTGTCGTACCCCATATCGTTTTCGTTACTCGGAGCCCTTGAGTCAGAACGACATGATGGAGGCCACATCAATACGTGCTAACCACCGATTTAACACGACCAATTGCGTCCAGCGGCAGGCTTAGAGAGCAAGAAACTGCAGACTTGGCAGCCAGTCTGTGATGCCCCGGCGGCAGTTTACGGCGCTGCCGCCAGGGCACACTGACGTCTGGCCAGTATCACAACTTAAGCGCGATCACAGTGAAGACCTAGTAGAATCAGCCCGAGAAGTACGAGCAATGGCCGCAACAGGGCGGCTAACACCCAACACCAGCGAGATTAGGAACCCTGCAATAGCTCAGGCGCGTTATCATCATCATTGTTTTCGTGCTGTTCACAGTTGTAGCAGCAACAGCGGCTGTGGTCTTAGTGGCCATCCAGAAATACACTAAAACGCCTCTTTATACAGTGCTCTTGGCACGGCGGCTACTTACTAACCAGTGAAGCGACGTGCGGCTGGTCGTACCATGCACCTTTTACAGACGCGGCGTCCATTCGTCCTACATCGCCTGTTGTTACATCGTTGTGTAGGAACGAATGCTGCCTATCGTGAAGCGGCTGGAGCGGGCAAACACGCTACAGAGTTGCCAGTACACAATAACCACCCTATCTACAATACCCACGATGTCGGAGGTTGATTCGTACTAGCCATTCAGGCGGCCGAGCGGTCGGGCGGGTAGACAGATACGATGCAGGCCGCGTGCAAGCAGATTGGTGCTGGTAGCGTTGTTGTTACATTATACCCTGCCAGCTGACGAACCACAGCGATCCTTAGGGCATATGTATGGGATACGGCTTATACATGCTATAGGGAATGCGGCTATAACCTGCTGTCTGGTTTACTGACTGCCAATAGTGGAGATGCACAAATTCGCGCTGGAGGGTCATTCAACGACCCCCTCATCATCACCATCATCTGGATCCAATATGTAAAAGGCGCGCGCCACGTCAACGGTAAGAACGACAACAAAGCTGGAATCAGCGTGTATGGTAGTTTCACAGACGCACACCACACATACATGAAACACAAATGCATATAGAGATTGTAAAGCTGATCTACAATCTGCGTGGATGCTCGCGGTCCACCAATACCGCTATCCCTGCTGCAACATTTTTGTCATCATAAACAGAATAGGACCCATAGGTAGAGGTAGGTACTAGGAGCGGTAGATCGATATGGCCCTAATCATCAGCAACATTGCCAACAGTGTTGTATGTCAGCTCTCTGTGCGTGTGTCTTGTCTGCATCTTTATATATCTACGCGTGAACGGGCTCGCAGGACGCGTCTTACAGGATTTCAAACCATTCCTGCCATTGATGCTTTAATAGCTGCTGCTCTGGCGGGCGCTGAACATTCGCGTACATCGCCCGCATAGGCCATAGAACACACACACACACACACACACGCGCACGTAAATACACAGGCAGAACGACAGAGAAGTTAACAAATGACAGGCTACTTTGTGTCGAGAGGTGACTCGACGAGAGACAAATTGCCGGCGCTGGTACGGCGAGCCGCCGACGCCGTCATCACGGATAGATACACTGTGAGAAACGTTCTCGGCTGATACACATTGACATGAGAAGTCATGATACTCGAAGCTACTCGGGTGGCTCCAAAACCAGTTACAGCGGTAGACAATGACCGTGTCTACCCATGTCTATCTGCGACGTCTGCAGACTGGCTACGACAATGGTGCGTAGGCAATGTCCTATTTTGTCGAAGCATAGGCGGTCGTAATAACGTCAGTCCGTATTTGTCGAGAAAGACGACAATTATCCTGGAACGGAGCGGTTAACCATATGCTGACTGGACCATGAAAGCAGCTTAACGATTTGTACTATATAGTAGTAGTCAAACTAAGCCACTTGCCACTTTACTATTATTTACTTTTCAGAAGGAGATAGATGGCATGACCCTGCCATCTACTTTCCCTCTTACTTTATACATATATATTCTAATTTACTACAAATCCAGGTCTGTGGGTTTATACAACCCAAAATGATTGTTTAGAGGACACGGATTGGACAAATTTTATTTTTACAAAATTTATTTTTACCCATGGAGCATTATGTTAATTTAATTCTCAGAAATTAACATCAGCAACTTCCTTCTCATTTTGTATTTTTAAACGAAACAACGCCACTCCATGCCATAGTGTACAAACAACTCCAAGGCGGCCATCACGATCGTCCACCTCGATATGTCATCAGTGTGAAAATTATGTTACATGATAAATTTTATATAAATTATATTACAGAAAAAATTTAAAAGATTAGATTATAGTTAGTTAGGCCGCCATTCGACATTGCCCCATCATAATTATTAAATATCTTTAGCGTTTAACTTCTGCCAAAAATAAAAGGTGTTTAATGACAGTGTACATGCAGGTTACGTGCAAAGCGCGTGGCCGGCCTTTTTCTCTCGCTATATATATAGAAGTATAATCTGCGAAGCATTGTACCGTAGTAGGCAATTACTACGACTAGTAGAGCTGGAGGCTGGCCAAATTTAAGACGAGAAACCAAGTGTAACTCAGGGCTGGGTAGTAGATCGAACAACTACACCGTGGAAAATCTAGCTTAGACGTATTATATTAGAAGCCACTCAAATGCGATCTGGGACCAGTTTAAGTGTGTTGCTACTGTCGTATTCAGTTGATTCAAACACAAGTGACGTAAACAAGTCCTTTACCTCCATTAGACAGTTATAAATCATCGGTCGTTTAACCAGCCGTACCGTTACCAACCCATCTAAAACCGGATGGGTCAACGTAAATCTTTATCAAATGATTACGCTACTGAACGAACCTAGCACTAGATGATAAGCAAGACATCCACCCAATCCCATCTGTCTTTCATTGGCTAATTCGTTGAGCCGGCTCTTACAAGCAGTTAAGCTTTGTCATTTTGGCCCACCAGGCGATAGATGGACAGTTTCTAGTCAGAGAACAAGCTAGTAAAATAGACACACAAGGACCAAAGTCCGTTTATTTGTCTACTACGTCAATAGTAAGCAATCACTCCGAATGCTGCTTGCTCAGTACACAAAAACGCTCGATGCTGTCTTGTCTACAGGCTGCCTCACCCTCTATAGCAGCAGCGTGACTCTGCTTTCCACTGCGACAAACAACAAACTGTGTGCCCCTCGACGTTAATGAATGAATCGGTGCTTAGCTAACTAACTTTTTACTTCGAAGTGCTCGGCAGCGTTGATCGGCTTTGGTGGAATCGTAATGATGACGACGACCGCGACGACAACGACAATCATAATGTTTATAATGAAGCAGACTATACGAACAATGTTGATCTTCAAAAAAAATCCACATAAATCGGTATGAGTGTGTAACAGCGTAAAGGGGACGTCATTGATACAATAAGTATGTACTATGAACAAGTTAAGCGGTGATATGCACCAATCTGCGACTGCCCGAGCGGCAGCTACAAATACATCTTCGATGGGAGATGCAAAAGAAAGAAACCTAAACACTGACGGCATCAAACGCCAAAATCGCCTTCGATACGGTACTAGTCGGTAGACGCGTGGTGGCATGCGTCTGAATGACTCGACACAGCCCAGAATTGGTACAGATAAACCTTGTAGTTCTTGCAGCCGCCCACTGCATCTCTACCCTATTACTCTACGTAAGCCGTGACAGCAGCGAATTTAAACGTTTAAGCGGTGCGGGTTCACGCCCGCACCCGCAGCGTCTCCTTGTCAGATATGTCCATGACCGCTCACCCATCTGTCTTCTCGATTGTAGGTGGATTTCCAGAGCTACGCGACCGCGTCACGTCGCGTCGTAGCTAAACTATTCCATTTTTGGCCATGAGACAGCTGACGTTTCAAGGTAGATCGATAAACTTTCGATTATTGGAAAAATCGGGCAGGCGGAGTTATTATTTTGCCGTACCGTGCCCAACAAACCTCGTTGAATTAACAATAGCAGGAGCAGTATCTATTATAGATCTGTCAACTCCGTTCTGCACAAACGATATTGGGTGGTAGCAAAGACAGTCCGGCAGTATACAGTCAGAGCGTCTCATGACGGTTCGGCCTAATCATGGCCTGGTTTCCATTTTCCTCCTGTCCGTCTTGAACGACACGAGTTCTTCGCAGCGGCGCGTCTGTTCTCTTCTGCGCAGGCGAGTTCCTCGAAAACTCCGTTAAGCAGACAGCCGCGAAGTAGAAAATGGTCCATCTCAGCTTAGAAAGGCTGGGAGCTTACCGAGCTAAAGTATCGATCTATCCCGAGTCCTCTCACCTTCTCTGAACGGGACATGACATCGTGGTATATTCGGCCGGTAAGACGGCACAAAGCATTTATTCCTGCTTCTCGCTTATGACAAGAACCTGACATTCGGTTAGGAAAATCATCGTATGCTACATCCTTATCTCTGTATTCTTTACGACAGTGTGTGTTAAAGGGCTGACACATGATCGCGGTAGTAGAAGTCTAGCTTATCCAGCTAGCAAGCACATTGGACACTGGCATTCTGCGTCTTCTGTCTGCTGATTATGACGCCAGAAGCGTATGGAAGAAACAACGAGAACAGTGACGATGATGACGACAGAATTTACTACAGTCGCGGGAATTAATTCATACACTCGTTTATGACGAAAATTACAAAGCCAGCATATTGCATGAAACCTGAACGTCGAACTAGGTTATTTTTTGCGTAGGATGTCGCTATCGTTGTCGCCAATAGACGACGGAGCTCATAGGCTGGCACAAGCGCCATCGAGTCTCAGCAGCAAGCGGCTGTGAGCGCGAATGATCCCGTCCGAGAGACCGCCGAAAATAGACTATCTCATGTGTATAGTATTGTCTAACAAGGAACAGAACTGCGCGAAATGACACAAAAGGAAAATAACACCTTTGTACCTTGCACGATGAGTTCCATCGTTGTGAGCCGTCCCCCCGGACCCCTGGATGCACCTTTTTTATTGTTCACACCAAGCAAGATGTTTTCTTTATCCTCATCTTCTTTCCTTTTTTGTTCTCTGTTTTGCAGATGACTAGCCCGTCCGTATTGCACTCGTGTGCTGTGGACATACTGTGCCGCCCGCAAATCGCCAGAGCTTGAGCTCTGGAGAGTTCTGCTTTCTTCGTTCGCTTGTTCTACAGTGAAGACTATCCCAGTTACTGGCCGTCACTCGCCACTTGCTGTGTTCCGCTGGCCGCCTGCGTGCTCCGCTTGCCGCCTCATTTCCTTCAGTCGCGTCTCGCTAACTTTTTTCTCGCCGTTCGTTCCTGGCTATTCGCTATATGAACAGCCGTCTTCCCGCCGACTGGGGCCTTGAGCAGATGCTGGACTCCCGTCGAGTCGGCTCGCGGCTTGACTCGCTGCCGACGCATTTGTGACTGTTGTCGCTAATGCTGTTGTTATCGTCTTCGGCGTCGTCATCGTCGTCGTCATAGTCATAGTCTCGTGTTTGAAAGAGAGAGAGAGAGAGAGAGAGAGAGAGTAGCCAAGTGCGGCGACAACAGTTATAGAAACAACAAAATTTCGCGTGGTTTATAGACAGCAAAACGAGTACGTATCCCGCTGACAACGGTTTGAGCAGACACCGTAAATAGCGGGTGAGACTCAGGCACCCGCCCCAAGCCAAAATGGTACATGAACTTTTAAATATTAAGTTGTACAGTTGAGTTATGTAGCTTACCTTGCTCAATATGTGTAACTGTACTACCGCTGAACGATCTACAGTAATAACTCGGGGGAAATGAGTCGGTTGCCGCATTATCTAGTAATATTTACGTTTCACTTCCTTGATCTATAGCGTAATCAATGTAAACACTATTTGTGGCGTCGTAAGTGTTTAGAATTTCAAGTTCACTTTGTAACTACTTTTAAGGGATTTAACGGCGATGTGTTTTCCCGCTAACAAAGTTCTAACCCTATCGTTTTAATTGTCTAAATATTATATTATTTAGGCAAAAATCGACTTCACCAGCTACCAGTAGCTGCATCGATGTTATTATCGAAGTAATAACAAAAAGTCTTCATTCATTCATTCACATCTGTCTTTGCCAATTGGTAGCCCGCACTATTCGTTCTCAAATGTTTATGTTTAAGCTTTCCTTTCCCGACGAACCATTTTATTTTGGCGAAATTCACCATGGCAATGATTCGAACCAAAAATACTATCTGAAGCACTTAGTAAAGTGCATACTTACTGAAAAAAATCAAGCTTGTTACGTTTATTTTGAGCTTGAAGTACTCCATTGAGAATAGTGGTTCATTGGCTATGGACAATCCATTTAAAGTTCCGCCAAAGCCCGTTACGTCGATAGCCAACGGACGCTCCAGAAGAGATGCTAGGAATCAGTCAGTCTTAAAGCCATAACCGGATTTACAGGCCATTAGAATAGCAGTCTAGCTGTCACTTTAAGAACGACTGTGGACCGCTAAAACGTTCCATGGCTTTTACTGACAAATACTGATTCGAACGTTTGACGAGGACGGAACACTCGGAACCAAAGCTGAGTGTACGCATTAGATATACTGCTTTAATGACAGAAGTTCTCTGACTCGATGGTAAGATGGCTGTAGATGATCCTGAGAATGATTCCCTCACCTATAGACGCAACTACAATGTGACAGGTCACTTCTTCTCTCGCTAATTTCGAAAAAATCCTTGGATATTTTGCAAATAGCTTCATAGCAACGAGAACGTTCTGTCAGGACGCCGTTCCACCGGTTTTCTACTAGACAGCGCTCCGCTAACGAACCACGTGTTGTCGATGTCAGAGATCAATGGAAGGCTTTCGAAGGTGTCGTATAGACAATGCTTATCTAGCTCAATAGGTAACATCTCGATTAGTGGGAAAGCAGGCCCCACTGCACTGTTTCCTTCTAACAAACCACAGTATCCCCCCCCCCCCCCCACTTACAATAAGGTCGCTCTGTTTGTTGCTGTCAATAGCGTCAATGGCAAACGTTGACATCGAAAGAAAGGTCAACAGAAGCCTGCGGCATGCTTAGCTGCCATGTTCCAGCCAGTTTCTCCATCTAGTTTCTTAAGCCTATATAAATTTACCTTTTCCTGCTCTATTATTAAAGACACAGAAAAAGTGTCAGCTCATCACATAATTCCGTATCAGCAGCTATATTAAATAATAATAATTATTAAAATTATCTTAATATGATGATTTTTCATAACATATACAAGTAGTTCAGGTGCAATAACTTATTGCCCGTACAACAAATTTCCAAGTGAGCAATCATCAGCACAATAATAATGATATCGACATAATGCGAGATAAAAATGAAACAAATATTCCAATTGTTAAAAACTGTCAGCGCCATTGCAAGCCGCCGCCCGTTGCAGCATTAGCGTCGCTCAATTCCATGGAAGTACCGCTGCCGCGAGGAAGCGGCACTGGCGACACACGAAGGCTGTGATTCTAAAAAACGACGCTTCCTTTGATGAGTTAGTCGGTTAACAAAATGAGGTAGACAAAAATAGCCAGACGCATACGATCGTATGGCGCGACGATCACCACAAGGAAAAAACACTATTACACCGCCATCATGACGACGACAACAGCAGGAAAGATCACTGCTGTTAGGCGTCCTGATAATATATTCAAGTGTTGAAATGCTGACAGCCTGTTTCGCGTATCAAGTCATTGTCACAGCGACGCCGGTAACGATGCCAATAGGGTCCGTCCACCCAGCGCCGCTACTGATGTTGCTTCTGCTTCTTTACCGATCGTCTGCAGGCAAACAATAATACAACAACGAACGATTGTAATAGAAATCGGGAGATTCCGCGCACATTTCAAATCGCAGTGTTCCTAGAGCATGACGCAGTTTGATGGACTGATTCGACACTGCTGGACGCTTACGGCCATGATGGTGATGGCGGGCAAATGGTTTCAGAGCCGTCAGTCTTATGCATTATTCAACTGCTAATGTGATAGGTGCTAAACTATAATGTGGTGCATGGAGAATAGTGGCGTCGCGTATTTCTTTATGTCTCGTTTCGAGTTGTCTGTTCGACTGCGTTGTTCCTCCCTGCCGACTAGTTTGGCCGCCGCCGTAGCTGTTGTCGTTGTCACTACAGAAATTACGAACGGACGAAGCTGCTTGACGTTGATTGGTTCGAGCACGGTAGTCAGAGGCTGCTACGGCGGTAGCGAACGCTCACTGAATGCAGAGTCAGCGCAGTGGGACGGGGTTCGCACGCGGCGGCACGACGCCAACAGAGCGCCACGATCGCCACAAGCACGCCAATATTCCGTAGTTAGTACTGTTTCTTTTTGAAAGCGACAGCTTCTGAGTCACTACCTGTCTGGCATTAGTAGTAAATTAAAGGTGCAAACAATTGTCGGCTTGCGGTTCCTCTAGTAAAGTTTGTGGGAGACCGCTTCTAGTCGATTTCCTTTCCTGATTTTTCAGAGCACAAGGGCAAAAGCAGATTCGACCATTGCCTCCTATTTCATTCCTCCCACCTCCCATCAACCTAAGGCTTTTTGATCCCGAATCTGTTGTGGCCCGTCTGGGCCATAGTCGGACGATGCGCGACAAACGAAGAATGCGGACGCCCGTCGAGCTCTCAGAAAACCGTCTTTCGCGCCAGCGGCTATTGCGGATCAGGTAGACAGAAGGGCAGGCGGACATTTGGATGCGAGACGCGATGTAGATCGAAAAAGCAACGAAGTGAAAGCAACGACGATGTCTGATCTGCGCAGGTCCAGTCTGGTCCGATCTGACTAAGATAACTACGGAACAAGTACAAGCGAATGATCCTAGCTGATATACGGTATACTCACTTGAAAAAAAAGAGAGATTTATGTATGAAAAAAAAAACATGTATACATAACGAGCCGACGAACGATAGCCTGAACGAATAACACTACATGTACGACCCTGATAACAAAATCACAGAATAGTTTATAGAACACGGAATTTATAGGATGGCAGCGATGACAGCTGATGATATGGCACGAAAGCTAACGCAGACCCTACCTTGTTAGAGATATGTTAAGATAAAGCAGCACGGCATGTTTGCTAGGCATCCTCAGGTGGTGATGCATGTAATACGCAGCTGAGGCAAAACTGTGTACGTGTAAGTGTGTTATAAAGAGAGATCCACATTTGTCCTGTGCAGAAATCTCTAGAAGTGCTGCTACTTACTATACGTTGTTAGACAGACGACGAAAGTCTTATGAAT
Organism: Varroa destructor; assembly: GCF_002443255.2. Classification (NCBI taxonomy): domain Eukaryota; kingdom Metazoa; phylum Arthropoda; class Arachnida; order Mesostigmata; family Varroidae; genus Varroa; species Varroa destructor. The sequence goes on along the minus strand of NW_019211457.1, from coordinate 22,628,000 downwards.
GTCAAGGAGACCCTTTCAGATCGATGGTTTATATTCGTTTTGTTTTATGATACGCGTTGCTTAATATAATTGTCAACTTCGCTGGTTTCGCAATTCAGCCATACTTTATATGGTTCCCCAGATTGAAGGAAATAAGTTATTTTTCTAGATTGTTAAGATACAAAAATTCGTATAGGATCCCTTAACGTTGAATTGTACCGCTAAACACTACATCACTTTTCATTCTACTATAACCACTTCATATCGGCTATCTGTAAAAAAAGCATCTCAGATTAGTACGCCGGACCTTCGAAACGATATCTGAAAGTCGTGTATCAGACTCAACGGGTAGAGATTCAATGTGAGATTTAAAACAAGCTTCAGCTCGCAGCGCCCATGCTCGTTTGTCCGATTTCTCTGCTCCTCCCCTGTTTCAGTTTCCATACATCATGGAGCTTTAACTTGAGACCCCGGCACGAAGACAGAGGGTAAGATCTCGAAACGGTCCAGATCAGATCTGCAGGTTGGCTTTTGTATAGATCGGAGCATTGAAAAGAGTTCGAGAAGCTTAGCGAAACGGAAGAGGAATCTCAGCGGTAAAACCCGATCGGAACCCCGCAAGTGGGTGGCTTGCAGGTTACAAAGGCCATAGCTCCTTCCAAGTCCGGCGAGCAAGTTCAGATAGACATACTGTGGACAGTTATATATCGAGATACTTTTACCGTTACTCACGAATGACTTCAACGCTACGAGCTGACATTGCGCCACATTATCTACAGTGCATTGACTAAAATGTGGGTGGGTAGGTGGGTGGGTCACTGCGGTGAATTGCGCAACGCTAAGCAGAGGAAGAGGGAAAAAGCAACGTTAGTCCTTGCTCAGTAATTAGGGCCTAAAAAACACCCACGTTAAGGAATCCCGCTGTCTTTTGTTATTGCTGTTGCTGGTCGCAGACTTTTTCATGATCTTTTGTAGTAAATACAAAATATATCTGTGCACTAATTTCGGTACACTATATCATTTTATACATGCAGGCAACTGTGGAAAATAAAAACCGCATGTACACGTTATACAAGGTTAAGTTAGTCAGTAACCTGTGTCTGATGCCCTATCGTCATGCAGTCGTGCTTTACAGAGCTGCCATTTTGTGGTGACATCACCGAGATGTTCGCAGCTTGAGTGTTGCCTCCTGAGCGAGGTCGATGCAGCAATTCCTACATACTATGAGGGAGAACTCCAGGCTTCGAGAGAGATATGCTGCCAGCTGCCTCGAGCTCTGTTACGGACACGAACAGAAGAAAGCGACGCTTATAGTCTAAGACTGAATGAACGGATTGGAAAAGGGAATTAATGAAAATACAAAAGAGGAGGCCTGAGGTACACGAACGGGTATGGAAGAGGCATCGTAATGTAGACGACGAAAAAAAAAGAAACTAATGTATTATTTCTATTGTGCTGATGAACAGCACAATGCAGAAGAGCTAAAGGGAGAGCTTTGAAGTTTCCAATTCGGGCAGCTTACTAATGAGAGCGCAATTGAAGAACAATGTATAACAGTCACAGAAAAGTCCGAGAGATCGTAAAAAGCCTGCTTGTTTTTACTGTCCAACATTTGCATCAAGCACATTTACTACTTGTAACATACCACGATGCATGTTTAAAACGTCAAAAACCTTGCATGCGCATTAAAAGCTCAGTAAACGAGTAAATCTCAGCGTAAGCTTCCATTAGGCAGTAAGCTAATAATAGTAAATTTCAACTATGATAACCCTACGTTGAGTTACTAGATAATTCTACATGATTTGCAACAATATTTTTTGCTTAGGCTGCTTAGTTCGACTCGCAGGCAGCATCACCTATCGTCGATCGATGGTTGAATTATATCGGGGCTCTCTATATGTTATGTGTGTGAATAGGTATGTAAGGATAGGTCTGTGTACATGGCTGTGCTGTGTATAGGTATATAAGAATTGGAAGCAAGACACCGTAAAGGAAACGAAAGTTGTGTTTGAGATCACGATAGCTCAACAACAGTCTGCATAACCGCGTACGCTAGTCCAATGTAGACACGCCGAGAGATAGATCGTCATTGCAACGGTAGTAAAGAGCACTTTTAATGCAGTGTTCAATCATTACCTGACGTAGAGATGAATCTATGGCGTACTGCGTATGCTGTCGCAGAAAACCGAACACGCGAATGACCCGCATGCATAGTCAGCTGGCAGCACTGGCAGCACCGTAGCTATGTGGTGCTATGTGAAGTTTTGCACGCATGCCTTATCCGAGCCGGTCTTGCCAAGGTCCATGGCGCCAGTTACCGTGCTTGAATCCACCAACGAATCGAGCACCCGTGCGAAAAAAGGTATTGACATACCGGTCGCGATCGTGCCCCATTCGCTCGAGTCAAATCCGTCTCTAGACCGTGAAATGTCTCATCGTTCGGTTGACGCCTGCGGTGCCTACCATCGTAACTGGCCCGTGCCTGCTAGTGGTGCTGTGGCTGTTGCTGATACCTTCATTTCCACTGCCGAAGGCGCCGTCGGCAAGACGCTATGCGCTGCGCTTTGTACGGTATACATGGTCTGAGGCTGGGTCACACCTTCACGCGTCCCGAGGGTGAAGAGTTCCACTATTCCATCACTATGTGCAAGAAAATGAGAGCAAGAAAGAGAGTTTTCCTAACACCGACCAAGGTGATGGAATAGCGCTTAGCCACTGTGCGGCTCTTTGGGCCGCTTCGTTCGTCGCTCCCCATCATCGCTGCCAGCAGACAATAAGGCAGACATCGGCCCGACAGCCAACAAACCCGGAAGGTGGCAGGCAAGTAAGCGTGGCGCTCTGGGCAACTTCTTTCATTATTATTCAGGGGTTCGTGCATTTTAGAGTAGATACATAGACAACGCCCGTAGCAGCGCATCAGCACTGGCACGAAATAACGAACATTCGTAGTCTGTACGAAGAATCCACGGGGCTCCGCTAAGCACAAATGTATAGACAGATGTGTGAGGTTTGACGGTATATAAAATACATATACATATACTACTACTAGTCCCTCGAACAACGTTGCGGCAGCTGCTAGCCCTAGTGTGCTGGTGTTCTCGATAACATTCTATACAGAATGATGATGATATTCATGAGGACAAGCGAAAGAGGCAATTCCGCCTGTAGAATTCACTTTGTGGAGTAGTAGACCCGACCTTGTCCCTCTTTGCTAGATTATGCATAGTTCTTAAATTTGTTCTCAAAAAATGAGCTTTTTGTCTCAGATCCAAGTGGACTGTCTAACTACGCAGGTAATCCCACTTGAGCAGGCACAGGTTCGCGCGCCATATTTGATTCAGTCGTGACGCGTATGTCAGCGTCTCGAAACATCACACTGTTGTTATTGCCGGCAGCAGCACTAACAGCCTGACTAAGCGCTACCTCACTGGAGTGCTCGTTGTTTAAGAGCAAGCGACATCTTACGGCCCTGTCAACCATCGCATCTATCTAAGATGATCAGCCATCGATACAATCAGACTTCTTTGGAGGTCCACTCGTCATCAGCGCCATCGCAGAATCAACCTTAATTTTCGTCGTATCGTTCCCTCACATCAGTCACACCGTCGCCATCACCATCTTCAGTTTTGCAACAGATTCCCCAATCAGTCCATCAAATATGGAGTAAACACCTCATCAAGGATTGGGAGATACGCTCATTTTGTAGCACTGGCTCATATCGAGGGCGGCTTTCGATGTTTCGAAGCTTCGCTAAGTGACGCATCGCACGCTCTCTGAGGTGCCTTCCTACATGCCGTCTCACTCCCAGTCGCTGTTTCGTTTTTACCAAAGCATGAGTTAGGCGCAATGACCTTCCTTGCGAGATACCAGCGTCGCCTCGATGATGACGAACAGACATGTCATACATACATGATATGATTAGGTGCTGTAGAATACAAGCATTCTTCTGCCTTTTTGTACATTTTTAACTATCGTAGTAGTTCGATCGGTACTCGTTCCATATTTGTCGCCTTTCAAGCGGCTGTCTCTCGTCCCAATCGACAATCGACTGAGAGGCCTAGTTGTGACTGTTGAGTCTATAGCAGCGGTCGCAGCCTTGGCCATAGGTCCCTAGCAGCCATGAGCCCAGGCGCTATACGAGTAAAAGGTATATCGTCACTAATTGATGAAATCAGAAGCCTCTATGTGTGTGTTTGTGTGTATCTATCTGTGAATGTGTATGCGTGTGAAGTGTCCGGCTGCCATAGATCTATCTCTCCTAGAAATGACATTACCGCTCTCCTTGATCATATATACCGATAACAATATTGAAAAGGTCCTCATGTGACATCAAGCCATATACTAAGCCGGCTGAAGACAACATGTCGGACAGGCACAGCGGCATCATTTAGGACGATGTAGGGACAGCCGAAACATGTCAAACTTCGTGGAGCGCAACCAGTACTGCCATGCCGACATCCCCGAGCGCAATTTAGCACCGCCTAGATAAATCAAAAGCACGCCAAGTATATGAAAAAAACGAATACATTTTTGTCTTGCGGTAACCACACCGATAGCGAACGCATTGTCATTCGAACAACATCAACAATTTTTGCCGCCTCACAGGTTTCCGACTGGGGATCAACGTGTCAAACCAACCACCAATCAAAAACAATGTGAAAGCTTGAGAAAGCTAAGATTTCACATCAATCAGAACGATAGCTTGCTAACAATCTGTACCCCAACTACCCTCTGTCTCTCTTAACTATATATAAAATCGAACGGTCAAAAACTTACCCGCTGCTTTCCCTCATAATAACTAACCTTTTAAAGTTTTTCTAACAATGACTAGTATCAACGTCATTTAAGGGTGACACTCCAACACAGTACATAATAGTAATACCTCGTCGATGAGGCTTTCAGTCTTTCCTATGCTCTGCTTGCAGAAGATGATCCTATGATGGGTATCGTGAAACGGGCCCGGCATATTTATCTTTATGTCCTGCAGGACAACCCCCAATGAAAGTCCCTGTGTACCGTACAATGTGTGTCCGAAAATGCCTTAGGGCATATACTATATAGTTCCTGTTGTCCTATATGTCCACTAAGTGCATCAAATATATGGTTCAGAGCGGCGTCCTGACTTCGCCAGTAAGAGCAGCGAGTTCACGGCATTATATATGTGCGACTCCAGTCACGGGACATCTGCAATCGTATTGTTGGTTGTACCGCTAGACGATACACGACGCTGGACGGAACATGGAAAGCTGAAAAGGCGTTTGGGTAGGTTCTTGGTTTATGTCCTACAGCCGTAGTGTTAAATCCTCTCGTTGCGAAGGTCACACAACATACTCTCCCATAAACGTTCGTGCGGCGCGAGAACTATAAAGCTGACGGTCAACGCCGCAGGCAAGAGTGACACCATAGGAGAGAGCTTATTTTTTAGATATAGATATATAATATGTATTTCTACGGCTAATATTTTTTCTCTCTGTAGGTTAATACACTGGATTAGACGATGTTGGATCGCAATGTGTTTTGGATGAATGGATGCACATGAAGATGCGTTCACAAGAGGTTTTTGCTGTCTGTGCGTAGATAGAACAGGGCGTGTGAATATCTGCGTAACTAATTCAATTCTTGTAGACAAGCCCCTATACTTTCTGTCGTGGTATTATTTCTCAACTATTTGGCCGGGTTTTCCGCCATATTGAATAGCTCTACTTGGACGTGTGATGAACAGGCATGATCATCGCGACATTCGGTGATATTTAAGGTAAAATTTACGACAAATACACTTGTGTTGTGCAGAATCAATTTGAATTTTAACACGTTCAATATCAACCCTGTTTGCCAGTAATGCCCCATACGTGTGTTCTACCTAATCAAAGATGGGGATTCAAGGGATTCAAGGGAAGATTCAAGGGATGGACTCATCCATCCGCTTGGCCGTTACGGAGTACGAGTCAATTGACCGATCTGAGAACAGCACATTACTATACTGAAGTATCTACCAAATTGGACAATCGCCGGGATGACTGGAGTCACTGCAGCGTTAAATGCGCGTATCGCATTTAGGTCTCAATAGCCATGACTGTATAAATAACAGTACTGCACAAATTGATAATAAGGGTCCCTCCTAGGGATTTCTGTTGCTAGCATCGAACCGTGAGTTCAACCTGATTGGTTAATAGGCCTCAATACATGCATCTATTCAATGTACATCAAGCAACACGGCTGTCAATAGTAAAAGTGTTCCGCACGAAGCTAGATAGTAAGTAAATGTCATCAACGCTACCATCTGCCATACACCCTCCATGTAGACACAGAAAATTGACATGATAAATGGAGAGAGCTCGGTTTCAAGTATAAGTGACGACCCAAAAGGCAATAATAATAACAGTAGCGACAATCGGCAGGCGTCGAGCAGACGAATAGTAAACAGCTTCGACTAAGCCTGCTAGATAACGACCTGGCCAGATTGGCCAGCTCCTTGCCTAATCCATACACCTAAACACACAAGGACAGGTACATGATGATGTTTATGCATTTTATCATATCTGTCGCCGTGACCATCCTGATATATGCACTGACTTCTGTTGCTGTTTACTACGCTCAGCAAGTTACCCCCAAACAGTTTATGATGCATGAGATTCCTAATAAACCAGCGGGTGAAGGCTTTTCTTATTCTTCGGAGGAGGGATGGGAACCTGACAAATTGAATTGTGTGTTACGATTTTCAACATGTAAACATTGAGCAAATACAGGTTGGAGACACGCCTTCGCGATTCCCCTGTCACTGCTGCGTCTATCGCTGTTGCGGGGGACGTTGCCTATCACGGCCGGGCATTGCCTACCACAGGTCACCCACATTTTATTTTTTGGCGCGATTTATGTAGATGATTCGCCGCACCACCCAAAGTCAACAAGTGAGCTGCAATCTAACAATTGATAACACGGGGATGATTGAAAGCCCGATTTCCTCGCTCATGCTATTGATATTGGTTCTGCCATTATTGTTACGATTACTTTTGCGCTTCTCACAGTAGCCGTAATAACGCAGGCGTGCTTTACGTTGCGTTTATTTCATCGCCTCTACCGCAACCTACTACTACTACTACTCGAGTAATTGCGCTACAATATGTGCCCGCTCTTCATCATTCTATTCGTGTTCTTTACGATTGCGCATGTTCTTCGGCAATTCCTGGCTGTCTGCCTTCGACTTCATTTATTTAGCAGGCTTCTATTCGAGTACGCTCTACGGTGGCTCGCGCTGAGCTGATAAGAGCTAAGAGATGCTTTATGGAACCCGGAAGCTCTGTGCTGACGACGGTAGCGTCACATTACAGTCTTATGGGTAGCAGCCGCAGAGCTCCTGTGGACAGTGTGGGGTGGCAGTGACGTCGGTTAAACGTAGGTTTCGTAGCGATGTAAGCTGGGTCGCTATGCTTGACGGCATGCGGACGGTTAGCTTATACGACTGTCCGTTTCGCCTGGCCGGTTCTAGTGAACGACTGGGTCTTAGTAGAAGAAACCCCAGAGATGCTAAGCTGATCTCCGCTTCGTTTCTACTCTCGAGCAGCACCATCAGGTTTCTTACTCATAAGAGCGCTCATTTTCTACGGATAGGGCGTCTACCACTAAGAAGCCGCCTGACGCTCGGTAGCTGGATATTAGGAAAACCTTAACGTAACAAATTGTGTCATAAAGCTTCGAAGAGTATAAAGTGTCTCCTTGAGGTCGTCGTATGGCCGGAGCTGGCCTGGTCATCTAGGAACGGACGGACCTCGTGTATGCCCGCTAGGATATAACGGTATGAATCCAATCGCTTTACCGGATGTATCTATGAGACGGCCCGCGTAGACTCTATGTGTGTGTGAAGAATAATTAGTGGATCTGTTAGGTTGTAGGCGAAGTGACGTCCGCAACATCTAACATTCGCCTCTAAAAAACGACTATATCCATGAGACATATACAGAAGGTTTGGATAACGATTTACACACTCCAGCGCTGAAGAACTCGTCCGTACTTCTGTCCTGGAATTGCTCCTTGAGGAATATCGGAAACAAGCCTTATAGCACAGAAGCAGTCAGTCTAGTAATGCTACATCTAGGCTAATGTAGTCCTTTGTTGTTCGGTTTTTGGAAACTTTAGGTGCCTTTTAGAAAAATACGCCTTATTCTAGAGAAGACCGAGAATGGTTATAGGTCTTCGAGTCTGCGCTCTCTAGCCACTTAAACGTTGGCAGAGATACGATTTGTACCTATCTACCACCAACAGAACATTAAGAAAGCGAGGCAAGCTAAGTTAAAAACATTAATTCGATTATAACATCGTCCTCTTTTACTGTAGATCAGAGACATGTATGACCTTCTTTTTTTTTTTTTTTTGTTAACAAAAACGTGTATTTTCAAATCGTTCCAAAATTTTTTTAGCCCGCCAAAAAGTACAGCTACATATCTTTTTTGGGTAATCTTCGGTAAACATCTGTGGCCAACTTTGTCAGTTCATCATGTCAAGGCATATTTTTTTCGCTTATGTTTTATCCTTCAGTATATAGTTATTCTCTAATGGAATCTGGCTTTACTCCTAAGACTTCTTAGGCTTACGGGCTTGACAAGTGCTGCGAGGCTGCTGCATGGGCAACCCTACTGTCGGTGCCACAGTCTTGCAGATGGCAAGCTATTCGCCCCTTGTCAGCACACAATGACGGGAGCTAAGAAAATAAACGTAAAATAGGCGCCTGGTAAGAATCAGGGTATCCTGATAAGAATCACGGCTTTGCTGTTTCACTACGTGGTGCTCGAATGGACGGTGTGGGTCGGTTCTGCAACGCTTTACGCCATTCATACAAAAGGCAAGCCGCACCGTGAACTGAAAGCACTGCATGGCTGAGGTATCTCGTTCAGTTGGGCGCTTGAAAGGGTGGACGGCAGTAAATCAGCCGCGTTCGTGGGACAGCACCGTTAGGCCGAAACACGAAAACGACAACGCGGCCTCCGACAAACTTCCAAAAAACATTTACTAATGAACACGGCTTCGATTTACTCGTCCACCGCCGCAAAACGGATCGATCGACAACCTGAAAACGAACTCTCAACCCCTAAGCTTCTCGAGTCGTATGACTCTATGGGTAAGTCTCTCAATACCAAGTCGATCATTAGCGTGCATAATTTTACTAAATATTAGTAAATAACGTGGGTTTTTTTAATCGTAAACGTTATCTTGCAGTTTTGCATGGGAGCGGAAGTATCAGAGCGAAAGTACGAAAACGCATTGGCTCGGTAATGATCATACCCCCATTATAAGCTTGCTGCATTCATTTTTTGTTCGTTATGCAACGTATCTTTTTTGGTAATGGTCCACATGCATCTGTCGTACTTAACATCGTTATCGCGCGGTGGAACTCTGACTGTAAAATCTTTAAAAAGCAATACGTTTGGCCGGTCGCCGCGCACGTGTATTCTTTACCGGCCGAGATTGCTATCTTGTGGCCTGAATACTCCTATACAATAACTATAGATATGATATACGACTATATAGACAGATATGGCTTCTCTTCGCTTTCATGCACGTGTACGTACATAATATGTTATATACTAGGTGGCGCTGTATAAATACAATACGCTATTTCGATCACTGCCATTGTATAATGAAAGAATACAAATGTTCGGTGGCTGGCCACGTCTCATTAGTGCTACTTTATCTAGTGAGCGAGAATAGGTCGTTGTACTAACCATTATATAAAGCGGCAATCGCATACGTACTTTGCCTCTATTTGCGGCCGTAGCAAGTTATTTGCCGGCAGGAACGGCAAGTAATCTGTAAGTTTGTCGTCCTGTACACTATTGGCAAACCAGTAGAGTACAGGACGACAAACGTATCAGCTCGTATACACGTTCAGTTGAGTGAGTTCACCCACTCGATCCACCATAATAATCAATTATATGAACGTAATTATCTATATAAAGTAACCGTCGATCTTTTAATCTATGCATACATAAATGGCCTAGGACACAAATGATGATACGAAGCAACGTAACGTTCTACTACGTTCATGTTGTTCGTACGTTACACGTGTGGATACGTTGAGGTCTATAGACGCTCTCCTTCCGTCTGAGGTGTCTTTGTCCATTTGACAACCTCTAACGAAACGGAAAGCAATGCATATTTCATGTGCCTCTTTGCCGGAAACTTATCATATATATATACTACTAGTTCGTGTATAGCGGATTAAACGTTTTCTTCCTACTATTACTCCTCTATCTAAGAACTATTATAGTCATTGTTAGGATTTATCGTTGTCGTCACGGTTACTGATGCGCAGTCAAATAAAAACACCCATTCTGCACATGAAGAGCAGGTGGTTTAAAAATGGGGCAGCTGGTCGCTGTAGGCGCGTAACGGCTCGTTAGCATCAAACGACGTCTGACACATACGTATTTAGATAGAACAACCGTGGTTACCTGCTTGACCAGTTTTCGGGAAATGGATTAAACGACAAAAAAGGCACGAAGTCACCAACTCGAATACAACAAAGGGCAGAGACATTGCCTAGCAACACAGCAACGATCAACGTAAAGAGATAGGTGCTTAGAGCTGACACATCGGTGACAGGCGCGCGCGCGCGGTACTGGTAGCATAAAAAAAATAAGAGGCGAAAAAGACAAGGAGCGAAACTTCTGCTTAGGCAAAGCGGGAAGGTATGTCTTTGCTAAGACGACCGGCCAAGCCTGCAGGCCAAACACAGGCTCAAGTATTTGCAGCAGACTAGTGAGTATCGTGTACGCGACTGAGTATCGTTGGTGAGTGACAATTGTGAAAAAGAGGCAGTGATCGGAGATGCCGTGAATCGGAGCAGACGGTTTCTTTAGCTCTAGGGAGAGGGTATAAGGGAGTAGAGAACAATGAAGAAAAAAGTGTAGTCTATGCGGATAGGTGGGCTAACAACTGCCGACCGATTGTATGCGAACGGAATCACCGAAATTCAAGCCGCTCCAAACGACCACCTACAACGAAGGCAGTCGAAACTAACCGGGAAGACAGAATAATATGAGTGTCTCTTATTGTTGTTCCCCTATTGTTGCATAATCGACTACTAGTGCTGTTGCTGTTACTGCTAGAAGTAACGCTGATGGAGACTTTGACTGTATTAAGTTACCAACATTAAACAAGCGAACGAAAGTGCATCCGCTGATCCCCGCACGGCATCATTGTTTGTTTACGATGCGCTACGTGTCGTTGCTTTTCAGTCCGCGTATTTAAAATAGCAACAGTTATGATGCGTGTGAAAGCAATCCGATACACAGGATGTTGAGGAAAACTCTACCGATGCTAGGCCGCCGTTATGGGTCCCACTCGTATAAATGAACCTGCGCCGGTATATAGCAACGGGTGTGCCGAAATGACGCAAGCTAACAGGCCGGAAAAGATAGTTACAGCATACAAGCTCAAGACTTTAATTTGTCCAACATGGTTCACGACACTTATCGAATGTGTAAATCCAGATGCCTGACAGTTAATCCGATACTGTGGTACCGGATCGCCCACGTGGAAGTATTAAATGCGCCGCCTGCTCTACTATTACGCAGATCTAATTTATTGAATAATATTTTTGCAGTACACAAATCTGCTCGGACTAGGTTGGAGGTATCTATTTATATTTTCCTTAGATATCTTTGTCCAGGCACAGCCGTTGAGCCCGGGTTTTTCGTTCAGGTAGCTTGCATTGCTCTTCCTGTTCGAAATATGTTAGGCGATGTTGCAGAAAGCTCATACAGCTAATAAGTTTACGGGCGCCTAGATACACCTAGTATAAACCCATCCGTACCCTAATTACCTTGAAATAAGGTGGAAGTTCACCCAATCAAAAATTAGGTACGACTATAACACCCCAACTGGAATAAGGTCGTTTACAATTCCACTGTGTCAGACATTACAGCTGATGAGTTGTCCATCCGATTTCGCCATTATCCCTAAATCTCAATAGCGCAAGGTTTTATAGTCGGTGGGCGCAACTGATGCTGGTAGTTAACGATAACAACATTTTTAGGCAAGAACACTCCTGGGAAGCCTGAAGGGGATGCTAAACGCACGGAATTATTATAAACCTATTCGAGCTTGCTCAGAGCTGACCGATTACAAAGAGACTGAATTTCTAACATTGACCGCTAAATCTCACGTAACCTTTGCACTTTTTCGTGGAATTACTTATTCTGAACTCATCTTGGGATTAGTTATTCTATTTTTAGTCTTTTGTCGATTTGCTTGTGCTGCTGCTGTAGAAGTTTATCTTATTTTTATAGTTAGGGTACAAGAGTCTTTAAGTTCTGATATATTGATCGTATGTTACAGTTTGAGTAATTACGAGTTTTTTGACGTATTAGTAACAGCACACTTTCGCCGTAATTGACGACTTATGAAGCTGTGATGAATAACATCTGCATTGACCTATTGACAAATCATGACCTTCTGGGTTTGTTTCAGGCTCGATTACATTCGCCAACTGTCCACCAACTGTTTTCTCCATAGGTCAATGCAAAATGGACCAGTTGTTTCGTAAGAAAAAAACGTGTCTATTTTGGAGTCTCATCTATGTCCTGTGGCGCTCATTTGTCTAATCTTTGTACCTGATTAATTTGACCGAGCTGAACAAATATTACTGGTGTGCATCTAAAAAAGTTTCAGAACATTTAAATCTGAAATCAACGTTACTGCGCCAAAAGATGGATTGGCACGTACAGCCCCTATCCCATGTTGTCCTATACTGTCATATATAAAATCGATTAGCAACTGGTAGCGCCTCTAACACATTATCCAGCTAAAAAAAGGTTGACGGGGGGAAATGACGGAGTGAAATTGGAAGTGATTATGTATACAATAAGAATTGAACTATTCTGGCTGAATTAGAACTGGTGATTACTTTCTGCGGGCCGGTCAACTGGGACAATAAATGAGCCACGTAAAATTAACGGCACGTAAAAAAATACTAGGATAATAAAGTGGCATCCATCGAATAGGTTTGGGTAAATATAGCTTTCCAACTGGCTGATGAAACGTTTTCAAAATGGTGTCGGTGGGACGTAAATTAGGTAGAACGTATCCTTATGTGCACATCGTATATATGCATACTAATTAGTAATCACATTACTATATCAGATCATTACAGGGCCCGTATGTGCTTGCGACTATATCTCTATCAGGTTTCGATGGTAACCTGGTCAAGTCATCAAGCCGACACACAACAGATCATCTTTGTATCTGTTTTTCTCAATTGTTCCATTGTTGTCAGCGGTCACGACTCCGTGGCGGCGGCTGGAAATGCATAGTATCGTTTCGAAACGGCTTTTTTCATCAACATCGGGTTTCTGTGTTCAGACCAAATGTCGTTTCCTATGCAACCGAATGGGCTGGGCGATTGGATATTTTTTGACGACTTACTGAAGGCCTTACTTACAGTGTATTTCAACCCCCCGTGTCCTAGTTGTGTCTAGCTTAATTTAAAATGCTAATTTTTGCTTCTGCCGGTCGTCCCTTTTAAGAGAAAACGAGACAAACCCATATGGAACATGACAAATCTCTAACTTCTTCTCAAGTTAACTAAGAACACTGGCACATATGGGGGATGATCGTTCTTTCAGACTCATTTCTTGCGCCCGTCTACCGTAATGGTGGCACCACTTCTAGACTCCTAGCCGTCAACGTTTTCAGTAATTTCACACACCCCCCCTCAAGTTACCCCAAAACCTGTTTTGCCATGTCGCCAATTCTGCCGCAAGGTCTTCCACGATCGAACATCTTGTCGTCTCACTTACGTGTGCTATAAGTCACCGAGACAATTTGCTAAAAGTAGAACCAAGAGCATTCACGAATTCTTGTATTTGCAGAATTTTGCCCTTGTAAGATAGTTTAGTGACAAACGTTTCGCCCACTACTAAACTTAGGGACACATGAGGGTGGCGTTAGGCTCAGAATTCACACAGTTCGTTCCGGGCTGTTGAAAGAGGCCTTTTGAAACGACAATGCGTAATTAAGGCAGTAGCACCAGCTGGAAACCTCGAGACACTCGTCTCTAGTCAGAACTTTTTACTTGCAGTTTGAGGGTTTTAGACCTAGCATAATAGCAAAAACGAAAAGGAGACAAAGTGTACTTCTTGGATTTTTTCCTCATCGCCGTTGTCAATGCTCTACCTCACTCTGATAACATAATCAGAACAAAGGCCGCGGCTGACAAATGACAGCGTCGGTCACTGCCTTGGCTCATGATCGGTCGGTGATTGTTACTCCTGCCGCTCTGCTATCGACAGACCTGTCTTGATTTACCCCAAGTTACATACGCGTGTGATCGCGAAAGTTCGAGACATTCATCCTTTACTACTGCATTCGCTGGTAACGGCTGGCTATTTTGAATGAGCAGCATCACCATAGTCGATGCACTGTACTACATCGCGCCCACATTAGAGTTGGCTTTATGGAGCCACGTATACGTCTATGGTACAAATGTTACTGGGGCATTTCAAAACACACGCTCCTCAGGTTAGTAACGGTGTTTTGTTCTTTACGTTTTTTTTTTTTCGTTTGTTTGTAAGGTAAGCTTCTTTTCTAGCCGGTTTTTCTTCGACGCCGATAATGGCTAACATAAATCGGTAAGTAGCGATCGTTGCGGGTGGGCAGGCGTGAGTACCTGCTTGACTCTGTGGTGTACTACATAATTCAAAACTGGATTTGTTAACTGACAAGCAAAGAAACATACATATAATACATCTACCCATATGCCATACGAGATTTGCTGGTTAAGTTTCCATAAAGCAGCAAATCTTCAAGGCAGAATGCTGACCAGATCTGGATTGTATCATAGACACGTAGCCAATAACTTTGTAAGACACCAGCTTTTACGGTGATCTTTTCGACGACTGCTAGATACGACATTTGTGCTCCGTGATCCTGTGGATCTTCATAATTGGATTCAAGACTGGTTATCAGAAAAGCTCGTATTATATCATCAAATTAATTTTCAGGTTAATTAAGATGTTAGGAATTAATAACGTTGCGTCTTGACAGCTGTATCTGATTGTCTTCATCTAGGAATTTAGGGCTAAAATAAAAAAAAAAATAGCGGAAGGCCAGCGTCCGACGTCGAAAACACTAACAATAGATCATAGATACTGCGATTTTCAAATACTGTCCAGCAAATATTCTCTGCGTATGTATTCAATATGTACTATTACTGGTTTAAAAATAAAGATTCCCAAGAGATTAATCACGTTTCTTTTTTTCTATAGCTACTGTTGACATAATTGATGTTTTCCCAGGCTGTCGAAGTAGTGAATTAATCGATGGCAACCTTTAGTTCGCGAGTCAGCACTTAGAGAAGAGTGCGAGTACCCTTCACAGCGACCATCTGTGTCGATGTTGGGAGCGGTAACGAAATAGTGCTACAAACAAAATTCCATCATAGGCTGTATCTGAACCCGCGCAAAAATCCATAATTTTTAAAAACCTAGCAGCACTGTACAAGCAACCATTTTTGTATTGCTTGCATTTTGACGAAATAGTATGTATCGTGCTATATATTTCGAACAACATTTTTCTGTATCACTTCCATTCGTATTCTCCATTCATTTGACCATTTTTTGCATTGAACAAACATAAAACGAATGGTGCACCTTTCAAACGGTTCAGAATTTAGGACATCGAGAACGCCCGCAAATGATGACCGCTACTGGTGTCAGTAATAGGCCGTGTACGCCTCATTCATCATATTCCCTCATTTTCTAGCGAGCTTCGCTGTCCATAACTCACTCCCATAAGTCACACCCCTCGCAGGTTTTTAAATTTAGACTTTTTCAGTCCCGTTACATGATTGCATTTCCCATCGCTAGTCCTAGAAATCGAAGGTTAACAGAAGTGAAATATCGGTCGGAGGAGACGCGAAGGAGCTTGACGCATGCCTTGGTGCACTCTTCACGCCGCTACTTAAAGCGTATGAACACAGCAAGCGACCAGCCGAGACCTATAACCAATTTTCTCGTTGATGCTAGACGGTAAGCTAAGATATTTTTAGAAAAGACAAAAGATTCACCAGCAGAAACGAATCATTTAGAACCGTTGCTTGAATCTACTACTCACCGAAATAGGCGTGACTAGGGATAATATTGAAAAAAATAACAATAGAAAGACGGACGAACAAGATTTTATCAAGATGCCAACGAGGTATTGGAACAAGTAATAATGGAAACGTGCTATTGATTCTCTTCGACTAGTTGTTATTTAGCAGCGTATTTTTTTATGCGTGTATTGCTAACTATCAGTAAAAACTTGCCGAAGTAGGTGGGCCGAATGAAAGTTAAAATAATACTTATCGTATTTTGTTTCATACAAGTCGTCGCCTAGTTTTTGCTCTAGCTCAGTGTAACCGAGTTCAGAACGCGGCTCTTCATTCGTATACTGAAAACGTTCATACGGAAGAACAACAGAAAAAAGTGGTGAAGCACCACACGATAAACACTTCAATAGCAAAGGAATCAACGGGCACATATGTCTGCTTCACACATCAGCGATTAACCAATGCTCTTAATTAATCTAGTGTATAGTTTTTTTGTCAAGGGCTCATAAATGTCAAGCTTTGCTATGACCTTTCTGTGCATTTACATATCGGCTACTCACATTGTGAACTTAAATAGACAAACGAATATCTATGAACACTCTGGCAGATGTACCATTCCTATTTTACATTTCTGCGGTGTCGCTGGACGAAGGCAACTTACAATATGACGAAAATCGCAGAAATGTATTGGCTCAGCATCGACCCTTACGCCACCCTGTCAGTCCTTCGTCGCCGAAGCTACGGAGCGTCATTCTTTCGAATGACATTAAACATTATCCGCTGCTGCTACTGTTATATATATTTGCAATTTTGTTGATGCCTAAAGACATCAACGACCATGTCTGAGGCTAGTAGAGCCAGCATTTGTATATGCGTTTGTTCGCAGGCTCGTCCTTCTATATCGACCTGTCTCTTGAAACCTGATGATGTCACGCTGCCGTTGTTGTAGGTTCGAATCCAGCGTCCCTTTCCTATTTGTCGCTGTTGTCGCTATCTTTGTTTTCAGACTGTAGTATCAGAGCGCCCCCGAGCGTTAAAGTTTGTTACTAAACATTTTGTGATGAGGCGCTATCCATGCTGCTCGTGAAATGCTACACGCCCCCGACTCCGCACAAGATGAACAAGAACGCCTCTTAGACCCGCCCATGCTGTCTCAGCCCCTACCTTCTCCCTCAGCAACCGCTCTCTTTCGGTAGACAAAGATACGGCCAGCAAAGTTAGTGGTCCTGTTGTTGTTGTGGGCCGCAACCGCCACCGTCGCTGTCAGGGTCCCGTGTTTGTTCTTCACGGCTTGAAACCTCGACCCGCTCTGAAACCTTATCGTCGTAGCAACTGTCGCTACTGCTGTTGTTGTCATACTGAAGAAATAAGCCTTTTCACCAGTCGAAGCCATCGGGGCTATTTCTATAGGTTAAGATTTTTTTTGTCCACCCATCTCCCCTCGACCGCACACTATCGTTCTCTATATCACATTGATAGCCGAGCTGCTAAATGAAGTCCGCACGAGTACGATGTCACAGTGGCGCATTTCTTGCGTTTTATATACCGTTTGGTTAGCTAAAGGATCGTGTAACATTATAGCGAATGCATGTCTATTCGTTTAGTTCGCACATTGACAAGAAACCTCTTATGAAGCTGCGTTCCGATAGGGTCGTTTAAATAAAAAGAGCAGAAAGTCGTTTAAAAAGATTAAAGGTACTGCCGAAGTTGTAGTTGAGTTGCAACTTGTTCAGCTAAACGATTATGTTTGTTTAGATGCGTTTATTTGACAAGGTAATAGCCTTATAATGCAGCGAACGGGCGGCGATCCTAGAACAATCGTAGACCTACGATTTTTCGAATCACTTTAGGCATATTTAGAGTACATGTTGAGTCGATGTATTATTTTAATTATGAATATGTATATGATAAAGGAGTATATCTAAGGTGAACAGAGCGATTTCATTGATGTAATGCCCGTTGGTGAAATGTAAGAACGTTTTTTACCCTCTGCTCTAGTTGTCCTCTACCCACCACTGCAACAAACTAATACGACGCAGTAGCACCGAATTTGATTCAATATGAAAACTGAACCTTGTCGGTTGCTGAGCCGAACATCCCTCCCTCCCTCCAGAACCAGCGAAACGGTCGTGTGGTCGAACATACCTCCATTCTCAATACTGTTTCGGCCTCAACGAATAAACTAATGGTTCTGCCGTTGACACAAGTTAAACAATATTGGTTTTGTCAATGATGTTTAAACCCACATGCTTGCAGACGCCTACATGTCTACACTGTTACACATGTATCCAGCGTGTTGCTCGATCGTAGTTATTGCTACTTGTATTAACGCATTTGCTGACTGCTCGAGACGCCTACGCCATTTGTAACTAGCAGAGGGCCAGCGACTTCGCTAAGTAGTTCATCCGCACTTGTCTGCACATTGGACGAATAAAGGAGCGAAAGAATTGCCGTGAATGAGAGTCGCCTGACTGTGAACAGGAGTCAGATTCCCTCCTAGCTGCTATCCAAATCATCAAGGAGCTCTTCCGCCCTTCAACCAGCTACCAGTAAGGGATAGCATTTTCGTTGGCCGACTCGAACATTGGCTCGTTCGATATGCTTCTGGCTACGTTCAGTTGGCTTCTATTACAGTTGTTGCTTTACGAGTACACCTTAGGTTCCTTTCGATAGTTCAAGATGCGCACACCGACTCGCGAGTTTCACGTTTCTCTCTGCCGCGCCCAACAATTAGGCAGGCATACATACAGTCCACCTCTTTTGTCCTACTTTCTCTAATGTTCCTCTCTTGGTGCCCTAAAATGCTTCTTCACAGGGCCCCCTCCGTCAATACGCTACGACGACATGCGATCCTGGTTTGAATACACGACCTTCGCCATGGCTGTTGCCATACGGGTATGTGTGCGGTTTTGACACTGGACACACTCGGGGTAAAATTGACCAATCGGCGAATATATATATATATATATATATATATATATATATATATATATCCAGATACGCTGTAAAGTTCCTCCAGAGACAAGGTTTCCTCTTCTAATTTTTTAAATAGTGTGCATTATAAGGCTGCGTGTTCGTCGAAGTGAGTCTCGATGCTGGTCAAAGATTGCTCTTTCCAGATATTCATGTAAATAAAGACTCCCAGAACATAGCCGAATCACCATCGGACGATCAGTCTCTGCTCCGCTAGTAGCTGAAGCAATAGCATCAGCTGAAGAAAACGGGCATGTCAGCAGGACGCAATGTTTTCCTCGTTTGTTAACGAAATGCTTGCCACTCGTGTTCCTCAGTGGCTTTCGTTTTTAGTTGGGGGTCTATCTTCTTCTTCTCCCTCTGTTTTTTTAATCTATTTACATTATAATCGACAAACAACGAACTTGAGCAGGTTACCTCCTCTACTGCCAGGCAGTCATTTGACAAAATCGCTGCGGAGCCCAAAGACCAGCAAACACCGCTATGTTCTTCCAGTCGCTGCTCATGTCGTCTTTGCTACCTTTCAAAGTTCTACTATAGGCAAATACTATAATATCAGCATCATCATCACAGTCGTCACCATCATTTATATCTACACGATTATCCGGATCACCGAAAGCCATGCGCACCCATACCCGGCTTTTGCTTACGCACCTGACTCCCTCTTCGTTCTTGAACTCAGAACTATGGACGGATAGGAATCACCACAAACAAACATCTCAATGACGATAATAGAAAAAAATGAAGCTGTTATTGCTGGTTCCCAATCAGCCTTCTAACTGCGCATCCTTACCCTGTCTAGACGTCTCCACTTTTTAGACATGTTATTATACCAGCACACCTTTATCCTTTTTCATATATTCTTTTCATGCCACACACGGAGAGGTCGTGTGATCACCGCATATTAGACGGTCCGTTGTTCGGCCACGATAATACGAGACAAAAACCCAACAAAAACAACACGGGACTAATATGAATTGGCTGGGAAAGTCGGGCGAACAAGCGGGAGAATGCTGGCAGCATCGATGTCAATTTCGTTGACACCACCGATGTTGATTTTGCCTGCCTTTGACAGACTTTGCCTCACTTTAGAGGTTTCAATATTGCTAAGTATGCGAGCATTCGCGGTTGAACGGCCGGTCGGATTCGGCTGAGAGTGACGACACCGTGACCAGCAAGGCCGACAGTTAGTGCCTGGGAACGAAAAAGCCCAGACCCAACTAGACGACGCTACAACTTGTTGGTCAAAGCTAGTGTTGTCTATTTAGCTCATATGTATGGCTTGAGTGAATATTATCACAACAATAAAGCGGGTGTGGAACAACAGACAGAAAAATAGGGATCGATGAAAAAAAAACTAGAGTCAGTTGGCCTTATGGTTTTGTACTTAAGCAACGAATGTCTGTCTATAATTTTGCTGGAGTATACGCACATATCAATGTGTATGAGCGTGGCTGAGGCAAGGGTTAGTGGCAGAATCGGCTATTCAACAAGCGAGCTTAAAAGCCGTACGAGAGACAAAAAACAATCGAAACATCACACACTGACATAAATGACCACCCAATATTTCCAAGGTACCCGAAACAATGTACCAGACCCACTGTTCGTGTGCGATCTAGGGCCATAGCGACGTGAAACGCGACAAGATCGGTATCAAGCTGCCAACTACTTTAATGCTTCGTCTACTTGTTCTGTTCTATATGCGCTGCTACTACTCATCTCTTTGGCTTCCAATAAGTCGGCTTCAGCACTAGCTGTTAACCAAGCGGTTCAGATGGCTCACATGCGTTCTGAGCTGTCGATTATCTATCTAGCTAACTAAAATTAGATGCACAAGCGTTCTGCAACAATCTCTGATTGACAATGGCTTACATTAGTGAAAAGCTGGAGCTACGTCATATGCCGCCCGCAACCGAAGGCGTTAATGATGAGGCCTGCGAGTTATAACCTGGCGTGGAACTCGCGTGTGCTATTCAATCTAGCCTGACCGGCTAAAACCCGCTCAAGAAACAAGCATACACTGCAATCTCTAAAGTTGCTCATCGAATAAAGAAGTTTCTTTTACTTCTAATGTCACAAACCAGAAACGGAGATAGATCACTAATTTCGTTAGAGGTTCTCTTCTAGCAAGTGTACTCCAGCTCAGGTTTACAGGCAGAATCAGGTTGTAAAGATAGCGTCTCGGACAAGACACCGTCCTTCAAAGTCCTATCGCGTTTCCCGTTGCGAGAAGAATCTTCCAAAAAATACAATGACTAACCCCAATTTAACCGCTTATTTACGTGGTGTAAAATAGTTCGGCTTGCTTCTAAGGCTATTTTGCTACATCTAAAAGCGACTTGACAAGGGCTCAATCATCGTTCTGGGCCTCACTGCTCGGAGCCTGCTTCCGATCATAGGTCCAGCGCAGTCTGTGAGCGTAGTGTGGTCTTGTTAGAATCGAGGACCTAGCACTTCTAAAGCTACTCTATCACTAAGACTAAGCGGAGGGTACAACTAGAAGTCCACCAAGATTCGAAACAAGTCAAAGGTTCCATGTCATCTTTCAACAAGTTCGACATCTACAGTGGCCAAGATTTACACATTGGCAAAGCCTCTCTGTAAATTGTGCACTCTAAACTGCTATTCACAAGGAGGAAGCCCGGCCTTCACTAAGTTATTCGACTGATCGGTATAAAAATATTACTTGGCTTGCTTATCGAGTAACTTGTGTTAGATCAGTGTCATTCACCCTCTCGGCATCTAATTTAACTTTTTGTCTGTTTAAAAATGCATTTTATCACTAGTAACAATAAAGCGGGTAGGTTCTGCACTGGAATGCTTACTGTATCTCTGATATGTATATCTTGTCAATGATCCGAAGGGCGTCCTTCTCGTGATACAGCGTTTACCACACCTATGCATCGGCTACACTGTCGTATCACGCTATAGCCACTATGCCGTTCTTCGTGCCGTCATTTCTAAAAATGTCAAAATACTAAGATGAACAGTGGCAGAAAAATGCGGATCACCCCTTATCTTCACCTTACGTGCACGTTTTTACGCAATGCGTCCACCGAAAACATTTTCAACCAATCAAGACAACACCCAGCCGTTTACAGATAACTAAAATCATGCGCTATGCACATGTCCGCTATTAACCGCGGAAGAACATCGCTAGTGGCGACGCCCTGATCAAAAAGCTGCACTTCACCGTCCATCGCGACGATATCTGACGGTTTGAAGAATCAAACCTAACGACAGATGTGAAACAAAATACTTAGCTTTTACACGCAATCTACAATTTGGCCGTCAGTGTTGAAGTGGCGGCCAATAACATTGGGGTTGTGGGATGCAACAATAACCTAACCCCGTTGAGTAAATAACTGATTTCTTGTGCCCACACACAGGATGTATTCCATAAAAGCCAGAGATGTACACGCGAAAGCACAAACTCATCTGACCATTATCGCCACTAATTCTCGTTAAGGACTATAACTGTTTGAAATGTTTCCTACTGCTGTGGCCAAGGGACGCCTTGAAATAACGAAAGGATTCCTCCGCCGCCTGTAAGGGCTATCACCAGAGGCGACAAGCCGCTCACCTATAGCAACTGATCGACTGAAAGGTGCAAAGCACTTTACACGCTGAGGCTACTCTCGATCGCGACGTTGGCCCAGCTATGTCCGCCGTAATAGCGATTGTAATAATGCTGATGTTAAAAACGCAGCCGCCTTTAAAAAGCGAGTATTTGAAGGGGTAGAATCCTATCTGTAAAATGAAAACATTGGCACTGATAGACTAGAAGAGTAAACAAAACTTCTCAGCCCTTTTTATCGTTATGCTGAACGGCACATGACCGTGCGCAAAACAGATGGATAACGATCCGCTTATACAAGTACTCATTCACGGCGTATTTCATCGTTAGGATAACTGTTGAATTAAGTACAATAGATTCATTGATATACGTTTCTTTGTACGCGTATTACATGCTGTACTTTCAGGATAATACTTAGAAGTAATTGTGTGCCCGTAACCGGTTCGATGCATAGTTTGGTTCTGCTGGAGGATCCCACCTAAAATTGCGAAGCTATCTGGGTCGGATCAAGGAAACTAAGTCGTTGACTAGGTTTTGACAAAAATGTGCTCGTATTTCTTCGTATGTCCGTTTGCTGTTTAAAGCAAGCCCATTTCCCTGCCTTGAACATGTATGGGCTTATCGCTTCGGAAGATATTCTTCAGCCAAAGTGTGGACCGTTTCTTCGCATTACGGGTTGAATAATCTCGCTTAGCCAATTCCAGGGCGAGTTGGCTCCAGGTAAGGAATGTGCGTGAAAATCACGTTGATCAACGCGATTCACAGAATAATAACACAATTCTAATTACAAGGGTCCTCAAGCCCCGGGTTGATGGGTCGTTCATTACACGCAGCTGGATTACACCTTCAAACGTTAGTCCTACGGTGTCGCGTGACCTTAGCACCGGATATCTGAGGTTATTCGATAATAACGAGAGCGTATGCACACGACGAAGATAAAAGGAGGATCAAGTTTAACTAGGAGTGGAGAAAGCGACGCAGGTGCGCTGCTTGATGGATAGAGACCGATATTCAGATACTAGTCGATCACTCAACGGCGGATCGAGGTCGAAATTAAGGAAAGCGCATCCCGAAAGGATGGAGGGGTCTACTTCGCAAAAATAACCAATCTGTCTTCAGTGCGAAAATAGAGCGAATAGCGAAACTGGCGTTCATGAGAGCATTCAGTTTAACTAAATTTGCTTGCAAAAAGTGAAACAATCCAGGATAAACGATCGGTTGTTCCACCCGATAAAATACACTAAAAAACTATGCATAGTAGTAGGTAACTTCTGCAATAGCTAGAAACCATCCTATATAGCGTTTCCATAGCTACTTTCCCAGAAACCCGTTGTCCTTGTTGATGTTTTACCCCAAGTCAACAGAGAACAATGAGCAGGCTCCATAATTCGAATTAAAAGTGCCTCTTTTGTTGTTTGTTGTTAGTTACAGCTTCGCTGTCCATAGGTTGGGCGTTGTATCTGCTACATGTTGCAAAGAGAAATAGCTACCAATACAACGATATAACCTAGTCCATCAATAAGTGCGCACATGACTCCTCACGTCTGTCGATCTTTCCTTTTATAAAGTGCACTCTGACTAAAAGAGCCAGTCGGATATTAAGGTAACCAAATCAGTAACAGTGTACTTTCCTACGGTATGGTGTTCGTCTCAACGCATTCTCTCGATCGTCCATTTTTGAGACGCGAGGTACATCTCAAATAATCTAGATGGTATTGATCTGTCACTTTTATACACCGAAGACCAATTTTAATACAAGTGAATTGAGCGCAATCGTCTCCCGCATAGATCATCGCCACACACGCCCAATCAGTAGGCAAATAAACATAGTTCTCAACGAGGAACAGTAACATTCTACACAGAACACAGGTAGACTCACCGCGTTCAAATGCTGTTTCCGTTGCCCAGTCACACTCATATCGCGGACAGAGCTATGCGTAGACGACTCTAGTAGATAGTCAGATGGACTCGGGAGTTAGGTACGAGAAGGTCGTGAACTCGGCACTCTGCGACACCTTCATTGTTCCTACTATTTTTTCATAGGCGCAACAACCTTCTGCAGCAGCTGGTGCTTCCGGAGGGGAGAGCCAAGCAAACTTTCCTGAATCGGGCGAGCTTCAAGGGTAATGTGTTGTTGCAAATTGCAGGATTACCGAACATTGCAGAATCATTGTACCCATTCCGCGGTCTATCTCGCAGGGTTAACTAGATATATATGTGTAGAACACAAGGCTGAGTGCGGAGCGACCCGATGCTGCTCGACTAACGAACTTACCTCGAATAGAGACTCGAAAGGCCATAATAGCTCCATGCTTAATCTCGTTTGTGAGTGCTTCGACTGTCTTATTGCTCCTCCTTAACTGAGTTTGTTCTGGGACCCCCGATTAAATTGCAGATGAGATAGTACTTGGGACTGTTTTATGCATAGGATATGCCCAGCCATGCACTGAAGTTCAGAATCGGCTAAACAGCGTAGCTAGAGGGATATGTTCTACAGCGTCTCTTCGTGGGACAGTACACAAGCAGTCAAAACAACGCAGAGAGCAATAGTGTTTATCGAGTATAGATAACCTGGAAGGGAATATTAATAACATGCTGGAAATTTATATATTGAATCGGATGTTGTTAGTACAAATATAACCTGACTTGGCAAGTCTTTTGGCTTTATTGCTTTCACAGAGTTGCATATGAAGTATTTGCAAACAACCCGAGCAATTATATGCCTAACTCGAGACCATCATAAATTCACTGTTGTACGTTCCTCTTGAAGTACCCACGGTGGGTTTTCTGCTGTATTTCTTCCGATCTGGTACAGAGAGACCTACTTTAGACAGATAGTCAAACCCCATGGTGTAGACGGTCGGTTGCAGGTAGTTCGAATACATTTTAAAAGCTGATAGCCACGATGGTAAAATTAAAATTTAATTAAAAAGACATAGGTTTTTTCAGAACCAAGTGTAGCAGATCAACGTGTGGTACTTACGTCAAGCTAAAATGTTACGCAATATATTGCTTTCAATCTGTATATGAATCGATCTATCAAGAATCTTCGGGGGCGGGGGGCGGGGGCTATCATAATGTCAATCAATTTGACCTTCGAGCTGATCTCAGTCATTATAAGATTCGCGAAGCAGGATCTATCGTAGCGTCATATTCAACAAACAACGGAAATTATTTCGTTGCTTGTAGAATCTTTAAGAGGACACACTCGTTGCATGCTGTCTCAGTTTTTGCCTAAATGTAGAAACCAATCTACCAGGCGCAGAACTACGTCCGCAGACCCTTTGCTGAGCATTCCACTTAGGTGGCTACTCTTATAATATTGCGTCCGTGCATTGCTGTCGTCGCCGTTGTTGTTGCTTTGTGTCTGTATGAAGTACTTTTCAAGTTGACGGAAGCTTTGCCGCCGTTCTGGCAGGTCTTACCCATCAACCGTTACTATTTGTCCACTCCGTATTTGTGACCCCTCGCTGCGTTAAGCTGTGCGTAGATCTCTCATTCGCCTGCCTATCACCTTGTTTCTATTTGATGGCTGATTTCAGTGCGCAAGAGAAGCAGACGAGTGAGCGATAAGGTCGGTGGGAGTTTGGGCCATCTTCTCTTTGATTTTTCTACAGGAAACAGACGGGCAGTTACAACTACCAACTGGTCGTCAACGGACGCTTTACGAAAAGTTAAATAGCTGTAGTCAGTAAGAAATCTTCAAACAACGTGATCCCGTCCCCGATCGACAGACGACAAGTTGCGGCCGCCAATCACTATAACTCTTCGTCCATACCAGCGGCAGCAGCATGAGCATTTAACAGCGTCAGTCTGACATCAGAAGTCAACACATATCTGTGCTTAGTTGGTGGCTTATACATGCTTACTTGACTGGTTGGCTGACGGATGAGCGATTACGCCTGAATCTATAATTTATCTATGGCAACAGCGGCAGCAGACGTCGCAGTAGCAGCGTCCGGTCGCCTCGTCTTCGCCTTACGTCATGGTGGCGCAAATCAGATTGGGGTTACCGTTAGGCCACGACTGGCGAGTCAACTTTCAGGTAGAGGAAAGCCATAAATTACTGCATTACACGAATTACGAATTAAAAAGCGGAAATTATTCGAAAGAAGTAAAGGAGGCAAGCAACAGGCATAGGCGGTCTACTACGAAGCTTTACAGGCCTTGCAGGCTCACCAGAGTTACTTGTTAGTGCTCGTAAAAAGAGCATTCGAGCGGAATGTCGACAAAGTTGAGCCGTTATTCCGTGAAGTCGAAAGGTAATTAACATAAACAATTTAACATTGAGGCTAAATTCATTAATAGAGCAATTGGGTCTGAGTCGAGCTTCCAAAACAAAATGTCCTCCTTATTTAAATCAGCTATACTCAACACAAACATTAGATGGCATGACTCTTCCATGAAGACTGCATAAGCGTCTACACATTTATCGGCTTCGCCCGAGAAGTGGCTTCAAATTGGCTAACATTGCAGACGTTAACTGTATTGTTAAAGGTCAATGTCATTGAAGGAATTGCTTTGAAACAACAAAATAAACGACGACCGTATATTGTATCAAAAATTCTATCTCAAGATACGTGTTCCGTCCGCTGAGAGCGGCGCCGCCTCGTACCCGGTGTTGCCCCCTTGCGATCATGATACTACCCAGCGTCCTGTTTTCTTTGTCAGACCGCTCTAATAGATATGTGATAGCTGACAATTGGTCTTACCGGATATTTACCAATCAGTTATCTCCAATTTAATAACACTGCATGGATAGATACGCCTACCGGCTTATTTCTCCTGTGGAGTAATCTCTTTTCATTCACGACCGATTGGTCTCGAATGTAATTTAAACACCGTTACCGCTCGGTGCAAACAGCAGTTATTACGACTATGCGAGTACTAGTCGTTCTTTATCACGTCAGCGAACATCGTTTCCCGAGCCCGCCACTTTTTTCGTTGCCCTCCATGTTTTTTATGGTCTGTGTAGAGATCGTGCCCTTACGAACATTTCTTTCGATTTCGTGTCTTCAATATCGCTGTCCTGGAGCAGCGGTCATTCAGACGGCGCGTGCGCGGCGGTGGCGGCGGCTGCGGGGTCGGCTCCTGCAATCCACATCGACACTCGTTCGCCAGCCGTGCAATGACCAGGCACCGTACCTTCGTGGTATGTTCTCTGGCATCGTTTTTCTTTTGGTACTCGCTCAAGATTTTAATCTTTGTTCTTCCACGCTCCGCGCGCATGCACTTTGTCGTTCCCAGCCCGCCAGCAATTACCATTGCTTACGACAGTTTGGATGTTTGTACAAACGTCAGACCACCATCACAGCGATACGCCGCCATCTTCAAGGGATCTTTTCTTGTCACCGCTGCTCCTGTCTTATGCTCCTTTCAGGTTGCCTGTCTTAATGGACGTCTTCCCGCAACGATTAGACGGACAAACGGATGACCGTGGACAGAAAAAATTAAAAGGAGCCTCAAGCAGCCAAGGGCGCTTATATGGCGGCGCCCATGTCCGTTGATTGCGTTTTTAAAGTGTTTTCGTATGTGATTATAATTGTTGCCACTGGCGCTGCTTCGATAAGTATTGCACGTGCAGTTGGTATGAACGACAGAAATGTACGTTATAAGAACGTAGAAAAAAGAGAAAATTCAGAGTTGAAGACAAATGGAAATAGCGATGTTAATTGGTTCAAGCAAATGCCGAACGTGAGATCGCGTAAGTATGTGTGTCAAGATGAAGCTCACATGAAGGGGTGCAAAAATATCGGAAGCTCTGACGAATGTAAGTTCGGTACCATTAGAACAATTCTATTACTTACTTAATGTTACAGAAACACTGTAAGCAGGTATGTAATTAAAACTAATCGCAAGATGTCTGCGATCCTCGTAATGAACGTGCGGTCCGGTAGCATATCTGCTTTGAGTCGGCCGTCAGAGTTGACATATCTTGATGATGTACAGCTTAATCTAAGTAGTTAGTTAGGGACGAGGTAACGGTACGTAGCACTTGAAGCGTCTAGAGAAATGAAAGTAGGTCGAGAACATTCGGGATGAATAAAAGGCAATAACTTCGGAGTCGAGCAGACTTGTGTAAATGGGACCATAGAAAAAACACAATCGGTAAACCAAGTGGCTAGCGAAACATGGATAGCAGACGCTAGTTAGACGACAAACATCGTTTACTGCGACAGAGGTGAGTGGAACAGACCGAAACAGGACGATATCGTTCGAACGCGCTACGGGAATACTCATAACTTTTCCACGCATCGCACCTCTATGCATAATTAGTATAGCCAAGCAAAGTCATAATAGAGGAACCTATTCATATTTACAGGAACGCATCGGATAAACACACACAAAGTAAAACAGAAATAAGTATTAGAAACAGTATGAATCAACTGCAGGCTTACCTACATTCAAGCTATAGGGGTCACAGTTAGTTTCGATCAGTTATCTGTGCCCACGTTATATCTGTACTCTAACAGTCTCAGTGGTACTATACTTAGCGTATATGACGGAGGGCAATAGCATAAGGCGGGAGCTAACTATGGGCGACACTAGAATAAGTATGATAGTTGCGCCATAGACAGCGTATAGATAGATACCCGCACAAGTTTCGCAGCACCGTTTGTACATGAGAGGCGTACCCCAATCATTTTTTTCACGATATTAGCGTCCGATTAAAGGCGTCACTAATGATCACGTTTGCCTTGCTATAATATCGTATCGCTAATGGCAAAATGGCACATTTCATTTACGGAATACCCCATTTTGAAAGCGATGGCCGCATGGTTAGTTTGAAATGTTGGCCTACGTTTAGGAAAATTGTCAACAATGAGTAGTCGTATCAATTTCAGAAGTCTTTCAAAGGTCACTTTACTACAAATAATATTGTACAATAATAATAACAATCATACATTTCCTATGATTCGTGTCCAACAACAACATGTCCTATGTTGTTGTTACCGTGAATCGAACATTTGAAGTGCTTGTTAAGTTTACCTTTCGACATCTTCATCACTTCGGTGAACATTTTTGACCAATTACAAAGCTTTCTATCACCGACAGTGATGATCAGAGACCTAACTGGGGCAGTGGTAATGATGCTGAAGGCTACGTTGTATAAACTTAACAATAAAGGACAAAGGCCTTTCCGTGGCGCCCTAAACGATTTAGCTATCATCTGCGCAGCGATTGAATAGAGACTATAGTTGTACTACTCGTTGCTTCAAGTCATACAAAGGCGGAATAGACGTAACTCTGATCACTCGGTTGTGATTTGTCAATCCCGCTCGCGTGGCTACGCGTGAAACAGAAAACTCACGCAAAAGTCTCGTTACGTTACCAAGGCAGCATCTAGCACGAGTTTTCGATTAGTTAGACAAGCTGAGAACTGCCTCTTTGTCCTTTTAACCAATTTGGCCGATTTTAGTTGCGCTCTAAACTATATAAATAGGTCAACTATAGGTTTACTTTATCTACTATTACTAGTTACTATAGAATATTTATCCAATATTACATTCTGAATCAAAACTCTCAGCCGACGTTAAATGTAATTGGTTGATGGAACGTCGATAAGCAATGACCATTTACTCTGTTTTCGATGTAGTTAATCTACTAAAGAATATGTAACGGTTCCCTTGATATACACATACATGTACGTATGCACATGATGCTTATGTACAGGCTTTGACTTTACCAGGAGCGACTGCTATTTCGGACCGTGGTTCCGTTGCCTGGTCTTCGATGGACGCATGCAAAATACGAAAAAACAACATAGAAATCTACTTGTCTATCAGCATCTGCCGAAGGAAAACTCTTTTACTTAGTTGGGGTGCAGGAGTTGCAGCAAATGCTGCGAATCTTTGACATAACCACAGAAAATGGCATCCAAGAAGACTACATGAATTTGAATGCCGATAATAAGCGCGCTCACGTTTCGCGTTTAACGCTCGGCACCACCGTTATATATATATATATAACAAAACATTTCGGACATAATAGGTGCCTGTTCTCACGAAGACCGCCCATATTGGCGCCGAATACGATGGCCTATCTACATCATTGGGACAAGGCAAACTTCTCCTCTTTAACCGTCTTCTTGTTACGGGCGGAGTTATTGTTGCCGCAAATGTCGTATCTATGCATCGCATCATCGTGGTTCCAGCTACAAGACTGATTACACAAGATTGGTCCCAATAGCCGGTCGACCTATCGTTCGTTTACCCCAGCGGAAATCATATTCATTTCTTTATACTCAGAGAAAAGTAGGCAGACTCTTATACTAGTAGTGATACAACCGATCAGTGTTTGCTGCACTTCCCTCTACCTATCTTACTATACATATCTACGCGGGAGACCATAACATATTAATGGTAACAGGAAAATGCGACTGGCGATTCCCGTAAAGATAGTTCTTGTGTTTTGAAACCGTGTAGACAACGTCACAGGTCGACCCTATGCAACAGAAGCAGGAAAGCGGCGGGTCACAACAGGGGAGCAGTCAATTGTAGTGGTGTTCTCTTGGGTGGAGGATGTTTTCAATGCAGGATCGCATATTGCCTCTGTTACAAGTCCGCCATACACCGCTTGGGAAAACTGGCGCTTGACGATGCTGATTTTGTCGCTGATGCTTACGATGATACGATGTTACGAACAGAGCATCCATGATTTCCTCGGCATTGTATACTGATGAGTTTTCCTGTGTGGCCTTAGTGCAGAAACACGCGGGTCGTCAGGATTGGAAACAGGGTGCAGTTGAACTTCCAGTCAAGTTGCGCGTTAAGACCTATAGGCTAATTTCAATGAACACGCCACAGGTGTATACCGTAATGTTGTATATAGTGGTAAGACACTGGATCTACACATCTACCTTGGCATACCATGTTTTCTTTACCAACTAGTTGATGCTATTCGGGGCATGCAAAACAGACACCTGTCTCAAAGCGAACTTTTAACATTCAAGCGTTTAATGAAACGATCAATACATACGATGTGACCGTTCTGCATGTTCTCACAGCATGATATCCACGTACAGCACGTATGTATTCTTCACCTTTGTAAACGCGTTTCGAGTTGGATGGTCTAGTAAACAGGCTGCTTTAGCTTACTAGTAGAATATGGGCGCGAAAATTTTATGTTGTCCTAATTACCTTAAACGATTCGTAGGATTTTTCACGGACACAAGTTAGACGCCATATCTCTTCTACTTTACGCCTTGTCGAAGATAGTACGAACGCTAACTATGTTATACTATCTGAATGGCTTTTGGCCATCTTACTAATTTGGTACAGCTTCACATCATTTCCGATAGAGGATTATTAGAAAAACGTCGCTGCGGTGATCGTGTTTTCTCTTCAAATACGCTTATTCAAAAATTAGTATCATCACTTCAGCAGGAACTTACTGTGTCGTCGTTGTCGATCGATTGGGTTCATGATGGATATCTTCGTTTTCGTCTTCATCCACTGAAAAAAAGAACAAGCACAGATATTTTACTAATGATGCCGAATTTCAATTATTTGATAACTAAGAATAATCGCATACACATGTGAGTCCATCTTTGGCTATAGTCGAGTTACACTAAGCATCATTTGCCACCTGCAGGTTCGGGATCTAACTGGTGGAAGTAAGCTTGAATTCTATTAGGAACTTTGCTGCTACCGCTGCAGCACCATTGAATCGTATCTTCTTTTCGGCCTGCGAGATAACCCAGTATAATGTTAGAGGCCACTACCCCTGCTTCGACATCACCGACAAAACAAAAGGTTGACACAACTGATGCCATAGCCCACAGCCGTGGATGCTGTGTGATGACGCGGACAGCCTGGGCTCTAGCTGCGATCGCCAAATGTAAATTCGATAATCCCATTAGTGGAACACGACTAGGGTACGACTGTCATTGGCAGTCCGCCATTGAATCCGGCTCCTTGCAGTTTTCAATCGGCTATGCAGACATACAAATTGATATCCATATGTACGTGCTGCATAGGTCCGCAAAGGACTCGGACACGGTAGACACTCTAGGGCTCTGGATACTACACACCTTTCGCTGTCGTCCTACTGTCATTTGCACTGCTGAGCGAACCCACTGTAAGTAGCATTACGCGGCAGCAGCCGCAAGCCGTCGCGTAAATAAGTGCTCTCGACCAAACTTAGGAGTCCAACTCGAGCAGAAGCCAGACCTTAGCTAACGTTATATTCGCAGAATCAGATCGAGCGAGCTTACTCGAATGAATGTTCGCCGGCGCTGGGGGGTTGACGCTAAACCTATTAGTATTGGGATTAGAAGCAGGCGATGCCCATTGTCAAAAGGAGGACTCTGGATGCTTGAAGCTAAGGTCTACGAATATTTTGCCCGCTTTGCATCATTGATGTAGTCTCTACCTGCGTCTTCTTGATAATGCGATATGTCAATTGAAATATCATCCTTTTACTGCACAGCTTAATGCACTTACTGACTCATCAATATGAAGTGATCTTTGTCTATTTGTATACTGCATCGTGTGCATGTATTTTTGTACATTTTTCATGTTACCACACAGAGTTGCTTTTGTTGTTGTTGACAGAATATTGTTAGCGAAAGGATAGGAGAAAATCGGCATAATGGGCTTCATTACAGACTTTAAATATCTGCGTTTGTAAACGTTGTAGGTTAACAAATGGCTTTTGGCATCTTCACTCATAACGATCAACAATGCTGTGATACTGACATTCTACGATTGAAAACGTGTTTAATTGTGTTACACAGATTAGGTATAAGTCTAAATCTAGGGCCCCTCGTAGTAAAATACGTGTTTTGTGTTGAAACCGTATTTTTGACTGGTGCATGCTTGCGTCCCGACCAGTTCCATTCCTTAGTTACTAAAGCTCACCATCAGAACTTCCAGAAAAAGAGTGCGATGTAGCTGGATGTTTCGTGCAAACGGCGCACATTAAGCGATACAATGAAACCGTCGAAGTACGCTCATCAGGACACTATTTACTTTTAAGGGCGACATACGGAAATTCGGTACTATTCAACGTCTTATATGACACTAACACGCATAAGCACTCCTGTCCTCGTACATTGCTGCTAAAGCCACCGTTGATGAATATCCAATATGTTAAGTAATACGCCTATACAGACGCACTACGGCAGCACAGCTCACCCAGAGGCCGTCGTCGTGCGTACCGGGAAGACTGAGCCTGGTTAGTGAACGGTGGCAAGCCATAGGTATCCCATTGTTCCAGTCCTGGGAAGTGACCTATGTAGGGTTACGTACTTTTTTGTGGGAACGGACGCGCCACGTTTCTACTCGTCGACGCGAAGGGGATCTCTGAGTATAACGTTGCACCTACATAGTGCCATCGTGTAGTACATATAGAATGTGTATGTGTCCCTCTGTTAGCCTGTGCGAACAAAAGGGCGGCACCGCCGACCGTCCATACCAACGAGAGAAATGCAAGTTGTCGCTTTTGTTGTCGCTGGCCAATAGATATTTCGAAGAGGAAAAGACCCGAGGTAAACCGGTATAACAGAACCGGTAGAACACACGGCTACCAGCCAACGAGGAACGGTGTATCTAATAGCGGGACGGCCAGTCGCAACGTCGATTTAGCTACGGTTGCATGCTTCCTATTTTCTGGTGAAGCGAACTCTAGCTGAGTCTGGCATGGACGCTTTCAGCACAATCTACCATCATCATAGCCATCAGCACAGCACCGACCGCAGCAGCGTTTCTTCTCGTATTTGGTCAGTCACACGCACGCAAGACATACACGTGGACAAATAGCCTTAAAACGGCTGACATATTCAAACACACAAAACACGGTATACTGCAACCATAAAGCGCACCCGGTAGACAAGCGTGCTCTGACGCAGGCAGTCAACAATGCACTAGTAGGCCTGCCACGACCAAAAACACGGCACCGAAGAAGACAGACTTGTCGTGAAAAACATACGCGGTATGTGTCTTTGGCTTGGGGGCTACCTGCAGCAGAAGCAGCATACCTACGGTATTTAGCTGCTGGCTTTCCAGCGGGTGCGCTGCACCCATTTCCAGCGTCTTCTTTCTCACACGTATTTGATGTAGAGGGGTGGGTTAGTAAGGAAACGACTTCTGAGGACGACAACCAGTCGAGGATAGGCAGGAGGCAAAGGTACCAGCAGCAGCGAATACACCCGGAAGTGAGCTGCTGCATACGCAACTCTAGTACATCCGGTGATAACGGAAACGCTTCAAGGGGCACTGAAGCAGCAGAAGCCATTCGGCAGGACAGGGCGTCTCTTGGTCCTAGTATATAGCTGCTGATTCTCCGCTGCGGCCACTGCATGTCGTCCTGTTTTCTGGCTAAGAGTTTGCGCAATTGCAACAAACATTGTCGCTCTTAAAGTTCCTGGTGCTTAGCTAAAGCTGTACTTATCATCAAACTACATCTATACGACTTCTGTTTGCCTGTCAGACAAGGGTGAAGGAGCATAAGAAGTGGCAACAAAGTTGACGACTAGCTGTCGTCTAGAAAAAGTAGGCAACGAGAGCGATTGTTAGCTCAAGAGAACTGGCTTTGTGATACTATAATAACGCATGGTAACATCATTCCGATGATTATTATACCACTGTTTTTGTAAACTAAACTGATAAATTTGTGCTTCGTTTCTAAAAAATATGGATTTACTCATATTACATTAATGAAGAACGTACGTGTATTGCCCCATACCTGCTTTGGGTTGAGCTTGGTCAGGAAACCCATTTTTGGAACTGGAAATAGATTTTTTAAAAATATGCTATTCAGTCGACATCAACGATTATGGTTTTTAGGTTAAACCATCTGGGGGACATATTCTTCTCTAAAATGAATCACATATACCGAGTTTAGTGGCTAAAATAATATCAACTTCAACTTGAAATAGTTATCAATCAACTGAACGTTCACATAAAATAGTGGGTCTTTTAGGTATCGGTTTTCTATGCGTTTCTCGTAAAAGCTTGCAAGTCTCTCAGCGTCTACTCTAGGTTTTCTTAGAGAAAATGTTACGCCTACACTTTCCGCACGCCTCATCTATCACAGTTTTCCCCAAAACCGTTAAGCCTAGCTATGAAATTGCGCCGATACGTTTTCCCGTGTTATACGCAGCTCATCAGTGCAACATTTTCCTACATGCTCATATGTTATGGTGGCCAACTCTCCATCCGATACGGATTCGGGTGAGTCAACGTCGTCTCTGAGTCCCAATGCTGAATCATTTCAGCCCGTAGACCCGTTTGCGTCTTGAGCAAATGAATTCCTACATAGCAACTATTGCCCGAGTCGAGAGAGCATCTGTTTCTTGATATAGCCCTTGCAGAACTAGTGCGTTGAATAACACCTTACTTTGAAAGTTTGTTGGTAGGGGTACGATGACCGATATTTTCCTAAGACAACGGATAGTCGGAAAAGGCCGAGTGAAAACAGGCGCTGTTTCGAAACCGCTGCGACTACGAGGTGGAGTATTGAGGACTGAAGCCAGCGGCAGTCGGAAGAGAACACCGTAGGAACGAAATCAAAATCTGATTGATAATTTGGGAATTAAGTTGGCTAAAAGTGATCCCTTGCCGACATACGTTGGCGAAAAACCCAGCCGAGGATGACTGCAGGGCTCATAAGTTGTGCCAATGGGAGACTACTGAATTCCCCGAAGACCTAGTGAATCCTAGAAGACAGACGCCAGACGTCCGCAGTACGATACCTAGGGACCTGGGGAATAGCGAGAGTCCGTGTAGCGCAGATTTCAATCAACGAAGTGGGCTGGCCAGCTCCTCTTCTACCTTCAAGCCTCTCCTAAGTTATTGTAGAGTTTGGAGCAAATCTGTGGGTAAAGCGAGCAAAACGGAGATCGAGATTAGGTGGCTTGGCCTGGATCAGCGCATTCTGCACTAACGGGACCTTTTTGTGTGTAGTCATCTTGCTGATAGTTGACATCAATCTACCTGAGCTTGCTTCTATGTAGCAAAAGGATTAATACTGCAGTTTCACCGATGGCCGAAGTAGTGACCGTGCAAGACACCGTGCAACACCGGTTAAGGCTAGTATTGGATTCACTGTCTGTTGGCCTGCAGTGAATAAGAGGCTGGTAGCTCTATTTACCTACGCTCAACTGTCATTTGCTCGTCCAAGTCATGCCACCTATTCGTAATGGCAGTGATAAGATATTACCGAGAGTTAAACTATAGTTAATAGATAAACTATCTTTAATACAATTGAGAAGAATTAATAAATCCAAGAATCACTGTCTGTGTTATTTGTGCGTTATAGGGCAAGCAATGTGCTGCTCTTACCTGCTGCTAGCATATTTTCTGGTAGGCCAGCAAGATAACGTTCGTCATTTGCTCAATTAGTCACCATAATTTGGTTTTTGCAGTGACTTCATCGGACCGGTGGTAGAAGGAGCTCTATGACGACTTTGTTTGTTCAGCCTTCCTTATGGTGTTCAACAAACAGCTAGTCGATTACTCCGAAAGTTTTTCGGCCAAATCCGGATGAATCAACTAGCGAGTGAGCACACAGGTTTAAACAAGCAGTCATGGTAAGATGGAGTCAGTCGAACGAAGCGGGATCTGTAAGGCAGCTGCAACACCAACGGCCAGTTTTGACGATGAAGCTAAACCCAGTCAGAGTGTGCCTGTGTGTGTCTATGTAGAGTTAGTCCTTCGCGCATCAATAGTAGCTCGGGTGATAGATCAGGCAGCGCTCTAACAGCCGTCCCATCTCGACGGTTCGACTTGCTGCTCTGTGACCGCGCGTCACAACAGTACAAGCAACATTAGTCCAAGTAGCTGGCCCAGATGGCGAGTGGACGCTTGCGGCTTCGACGCGTTCTGCTACCGTTCGCATCCGGCGAAACTCGAGAAGTTAAACAGCCACAACGGCGTTAAAAAAAAAAGCGAGCGAGCGCGCAATAGAGAAAAAGTGAAAGGAACTGAACCCGCAATTGAACGACGGGGAACGAACATCGAGCGGGGGTGGAGCGAGGTGGATGGATTAAACGATTTTTGGAGTCCCCAAAAAGCAGCAAGTTCAACTCGAGTTACTCGAGGGCCCGTTGACCAGTGATCGATGGAACCTACGCGGCCGGATAAACGCTCCTGTTTTCCTCTGTTTCATTCGAGTTTGAGAGCGAACGCCTAAGCGGGTCGTTGGTTGACTGCAGCCGCAGGTCAAATATAGACTAACATTCACCACCGTCGTTGACGCCGCTGTTGTCATCCAATGGGCAAAGCGAGCACGTCGAAATAGGATCGGGTAACGCGGACTTTCGTCACTCGCGACACATAGCGCTATTAATAACAGTGGTACCCGTGTGGAAAGCAGACGACAACAACAGCAGAAAATCTTCTCTTTGGCGCGCATCTCGTGTCCCTACATCCATTCCATCATCCTCTGATGGGTGGGCCCATAGCTTCCGATTTAGGCCAACGAATAACAACAACAACAGCAGCAGCAAAGTACGAAACCACGAACAGCAGCTGACAAAACGACATGGTCTCTCTGGCTTGATCGTTTTTCTTTTCTCGTATTCCCGTTTATTTACATTAGGGGTTGCGTCCTGTGAGCCGTAGTCTAACAATCAGCAGCCCATGGTGGGCCGCCAGTGGAGGCAATCAGCAGTAGTTCTTTTTTTTTTTCCAGTTACGTCCAATCATCTATATCTAGTCTCACTGATATTCGTGAGTGTCCTTTAAAATTGCTCCAATCTGCAATGTTAGGCCTGATGAAACATGACTTCCTGTTCATTATCCAAGTTCACACTTACACGTTCAAGGAGACTTATATTGGTAGTCGGGCGTGCGTCAACTAAACGAGAGCTTGTCTAGCGATTCTTCTTCATCAGATCATAGATATTTCTTCAGTTTCTAATCTACGACGTAAGCTCCGACCACTGTCCTTTCTGCCACGTGTCCCCTGCTCTACTCTGAGCCAGCTGAGTTCTCGTTTTCGGCCTGTGTCGTCTTTGCTCTCGTCTGATTTTCCTCACACAATGTCACTCTCTCATCGCACATCTCGTTCATGCCTTAAGAGCTCATCCAATTATCTCAAGGAGCCGCTGGTTCTTTTGTAGCTCGTAGATCGTATTCAATACTGTGGACTGTATTTAGCGTACTATTACTGTACTACCAACTCGGCTGGCCAGCTATTCCTTTTTGCTGAACATATACGCTTAGCACCCGCTAGACGCCAGGCCAATCTCTCGGGCTACATGTACCCATCGAGCAGTATAACCCTCTTGGATCAAGCAAGTGGTAGCAGAAGTCTAGTTACCGTGGGGGGTCGCTGATAGCACAGTGGGTCAAACATCACTAGCGCCTAACGTTGTCAGAAGAGGACTCCCAACCACTCATTCCTAGCAAAACGTTCACTGTCGCCCGGGTCCAGATGGGAGATTCTTTTTCCTAAAGGCGTCCCGGCAAACGGCGGTACCGCCACATCTCCGCGTGAAAAGTGTCCTTTTATTCTCGTTTTAGCTTTGTCTAGATGCGCTCCATCTCATCTTGCCCTGAAGAGTCTCGACACGCGACCGCTCTCAAGGGCTCATCGGAACTCCGCGAGCTCTCTGAGCTAGACGAGCAAACTGGGAGAAACCACTAGACTACTACCGGCCGACAAGGATCCAGCAGTCAGCTCAAAGCGTAGGTGCCTGCTTCATCCAGGAGAAGGCTCAAACAGATCGAACAGCACCGGCGATCAACGCGACGGAATTGGCTGCCACTACTGCCGCTGTCGCAGAGGTGGCCATGGCACAGTGAACGTCGCCCGCACAGATCTGTGGCCCGGATCAAGTAGGTGGAACCAGCTAGAGCAGGCTTTGCTGCTCCTATGGGAAAAGATGGGGCCCTTCTTATTGAAATTCCTTCGGCCCCACGCCTTCTGAGTCTCTGTCCCATCGACGATGGCCGGGAGAGGATAGCGACTAAGCGGGCTGCCAGCAGCGACCGAAAGCAGCGACTTCGAGTCAACAGCAGCAGCAGCACCAGACATCGAAGGAACAGTAGGTATTAGCACAGCAAGATCCCCTGATTCCAGCATCGGCTTTCGCGCCGCCAGAGCTCCACATACGAAACACGGCAAGCCTTAGGAAACCCTTGTCGACTCCCTTTTCCCGGACGAGATTCAATTCCTCACACTGGTAGCTTCGGCAATTCTGTGTTTCTCTCCAGTCTCCGCCAATAAGAGATTCGTGTTGTCTCCATATTTGCTACTAACGCTCCGAGGTCCAATAGTTTTCACACTAGCGATACAAACAACCGACCTAGTGAAGCCACTGAGATCCTGAGAATCTTGCTAAAAGATGGGGGCAGGAAGCTCGCCCTCGGGATTCAGTTATAGGAGCGGTAACAGCTGGTCGGGGTCAGCGATTATTGTGCCATTATAAGCTAAGCAAGGGCGGCCAAGGCAGCCAAAGCAACACGAAGAACTTATGGTTGTTAATAAAAGTATAAGAACTACATATGTTGGCTAAGCAAACAGCGTCTGACGTTGGTCCTTATCATGTGATAGTTAGGTGGATTGAATTCGCTGTACGTCAATCTGCCCAGGTTCACCTATATTGCCTCACTTTGGAGACCTAACACATTACAGACGCATTAATGACTGCCATTATTCTATTACTGTAGCTGCTCGCAGACGGGTTTCAGACTTCAGTGCGATGACCCGCCAGCTGCTTCGTCGCTCACAACCCTTCCAATAACACTGCGCAGATATGTTACTGCAGTCATTAAAAGATCTTTATAGTGTTAACACTGCGTTGACCGACATTTCATATATGCTCGTTTCTACCATGCACGGTCAAAATGACCGATCCTGGAAAAAAGGTTTGTGTTTATAATTAAATGTGAAGTTTTTAATAACATCTCAATGGTGATATGGTGGTCTCGAGTACATGAACTTGTAAAAAATTTACAAATAATCAAATTAACTGGTAGTGGTAGGCTTAGTGTTAAACGTATATTTTGTATATATGTTTTTACAAAGTTTCCATTGTCACTTAACTAAGGTAAATCATGCTCTAAATCAGTATATGTATATAGTAAGCGGTTATTTGTCTACGGCTCTCCTAATTTTTTACTATCTATATATATACGTGTGTAATAGACGACTGTAGAGGGTGCCTATATCATGGCTAACGGGCAACGGTGTCAGCTAGCACGAAATCATCGTGAGAATCAATCGTGGTCTTCCATCTGTGTTCTCTGAGCA
Organism: Varroa destructor; assembly: GCF_002443255.2. Taxonomy (NCBI): domain Eukaryota; kingdom Metazoa; phylum Arthropoda; class Arachnida; order Mesostigmata; family Varroidae; genus Varroa; species Varroa destructor. The sequence goes on along the minus strand of NW_019211457.1, from coordinate 22,587,186 downwards.
GTTAGGCTTATGGTTGTGCTTAGCGTTGTTGCAGATATCTAATATTTAGTGGATTAGCGTGTGTGTCTGTATATCTATTTATGTGCGTCTTCCTATTGCCATTAATAGTTGTTTCTTTCTATTGCCGCAGCTAATGTCGCCTCCGCTCGATCTATACCAGAACGGGAAGTCCGAAGTAGAATGAGATGAAACGAGAATTCAGCTAGGACGTGAGATCGTTCGTCCTCAGACAAAGATAAATACAGGCCGACACAGAAAGGCAGCTCAAATCAGGTTGCCGGCCCGAAAACAATTCGTAGAGGCTCCCATGAAAGGTAGGGTAACCAAGTCGAACCAGCTTCAACTAAGCTCACATTCGATATGTCTCGTTTCCCCTCGCGGTTTTCTTTCCTCTTATATTTCTCAGTATAAAGTTCTTCGTAAATATGGGCCAACGCTGCGAGTCAGACTCTGACGGCTCTGACGCTCCTCGTCGTCGTCAACGAAGGAGAGAACGGCCACCATTTCCATCCATATTCCAATTGGTCATAGAATTATACGGCTATCGACTTCCCCAGCGGGTCGCCAATGATGCCATCGTATACATGTGCACTCCGTATAGCGGAACTAAGCAGTTTGCAGTAGCGCCCAACGGGATTGTGGCGTTTGTAGGACCGTCAAGTCGACTTATACTCCCTGCCAGCTGCCGAGCGTTACACAGAGCTTGAGCGTAAGAAATGGAGCTAAGGGGAGACCGGATCAACTGAGCCCGCCAGTGGCATTCAAATGCATATTGCGCTGATCCATTCAGGAAAAAAGGGTTTGGTTTATTCCAAACAAACGGATTTTGTTTGGACGAGGAAATCACTGGGGGCATCTGTGGGTACAGCTCCTACGCCCAAAATTACAATTTTTTTTATGATCTGGTGGGCGAAATGAAAAAGAATCGACATACAAATAGATTTCAGCTATTGGCCTCGTCCAAATGAGGAAATCGAAGCAGCAGGGGAAGGCAAGCAGCAACTTATATCACATGATTCACACGAGCTAAAAGACATCTTACGTGTTTGGCTGTAGCCCGTGCTTCGTATTGGATCATGCCGACGACGAATCCTATGGTATCTTCTAGAGCTTTCAATGGCGAGGAAACAGTCCAAGAACTCAAGAAGGAAGCGTGAAAGAACGGACGTACAGCGACCCAAGACACGCGTAGTGTAATTTATCTCATCTAAGAAAATCTCCATCGTGGAAAGTAATTTAGATATGAATAAATTAAGCCCAACTCGTCAGCAAACGATATCGACAATGATAAATCAGGGCACTTATTCAACTGTACCCTCCCAATATAGCAGTATAAAGTTATTTATTTTCAGAAATCCGGGTAAACATCTTTTTTTATTTCTTTATTCTACCAATAAATGAAGATTTGCTCCGATCATTTATATTCGATGCCAAGACGTCTAAGATTTTATTTGTACACGTTCACTATACAACACTTCCAACATGATCTCCTGCATCTGCTCGTCTGCAAACGTTTGCTAATGAGTCATCAGCCAATAAAGAGTAATGTTTTCCAGTGCTATCGCTGAGCCATATATATCGGGCTGGCAAAAAAGTACCTTGTTGCTCGCTCCTAATATCACCTATCTCAGGCAATATAAACACATGCTACCTATATCCCATAAAACCACTCCATCATGCCGAGTTGGTGTCATTTGAAAGCTGACTTTTTTCATTTGGGCATTAGCAGATGGGCTAAATGACGGAAGTTGAGCAAAATTAACATCACATGATTGGTCATAATATCGCGAAGGAGCTAAACATTTACCACCAAATTGTTTGGGTGCCATACGAATCGAGGCTAAACAACACCACGATCGTCTTTGCATCGGCTGAAACACAATGGAATCGATCTATTTCTAAAGCGGTTGATCACAGAAGAGAAGAATGGATAAACTAAAGCCGAACTGATGCTATATAAAACGATGCGGATGGAAGGAAATCGCATATTGTGGGTTGCTAACGCTTGTTGTAACGATGAATTTTTTTTGTCAACAACTAATTAGGTTACAACAGGCCAATAGAAAAAGTCGACCGGAACTAGTGAACAAAAAAAAAAAAAAATATATATATATATATATATATATATATATATATACAGGGTGCAATTCTAAAGGGAGGATGGAAATACACTATCGAGAACAATGCGTATCAACGGGTGATAGGCAATTCAGCTCGGGAAGCTGCGTCAGAAAAACTTCAACTTTGAACCCGTGACCATTCGGTCTCGCGTAAATAATTCCCGCGTGTTTGCTTTACACAGCGCTTACTGTGGCCTGCGCTTGTGCAAGCATTGTACAACAGGCTATAAGAGCACAGTCCATTTTGCCATCAATGACCGAGGACTCTGCGAAGTGACCTGCAGTTTATAATGATTGACCCTGTGAAGACTTTAGTGACGTTATGGCATAGACTTTGGTCGGTTCATGGCAAAGTGATAATACATTTAACTCGTTGAAAAATAACATAAGACATTGAGTCTCATATGAATTCAACTTCAATCATTTCGTTTCGTCCAGGTCGAGCCTGATCATTACGTACATCAAACGTGAAACACGCTTCAGATTTGTAGAGTTCGCCATCAGATCTGTATGTAGTACTTTCGTCATTTATGTCTAGCTATGGTCTGCGTAGGCCGTCCCATGTTGCACGTCCTTCTCTGCAAGAGCTGTTCCAATGGCTGATATTCAGCGCTCACGACCACGATCTGCGCCCCCGAGGACACCAATCCGAAGGTTGACATCAGACAGAGATAAAGCCTATCGAGCCAAGTCTATGGCGATCTCCGGAGGTGTTACTGGATACAGTGCTCGAAGATTGGTGCGTGAAAATAGGAATAAGATTTCAAGCGCACAGGGGGGATATTCGACCTCGAACAGCCATTCCCTCGGAGTATGACGAGGCAATAGGAGGCTGCCAGTCATCCTCAATGGCTCGTGCTGTATCTACTGACGCTTCTTAACCTCAGAGGCTTACGCAGCGATGGCGTTAGCTGGGCGAGCAATAGGGGTAGACCCGCATGTGAACGTGTGTTCGTTAGGGATTTCCCTTTTTGACAGCTTTCCTATGCATAATGATAATGTGCACATAGATAGATTTTGCGGACGACGACTAGTATTAGAAGTATTCGTGTAGGATATGAGTGATTCTACGCGTTCGGCCTTAATGCTCTGGTGGCGGCGACTGGCACTTAGTGAGCACTGCTAGTTCTAGCTGAATCCATTTCTAGATATAGGTGCACTGCCTAGGTAGAATCAACATGAAAGAATCGAAGTTGTCAAGGCCAGCTGGGGTCAGTGCGATTAGGTACTCAATATGTGGTGGCAATGGACTGACCCAATAGGCCATGGTAGGTTTCGATATAGTACCATATTCAGAGCACTCCAAGAAATATAACTTACGGGATAATCTCTTTGGATGAACTATGTATTAATGATATAGAAATGAAACATTTGGTTGCAATATGTGGAAAGGTATATAAATATAGTTATGTTGAGTTTACTGCATTACATTAGGACATTCGAATTAGTAATTCGAATGCCATATATCATGCTTATAAGCATATGGCTACTACACGTGCTATCGCCTACGATTTTTCAGGTTGTTACTCCGAATACTGTCCTTTCATCGTTGTTTTCGATGTTTCCTCATGCTTGGGACTCTTAACCACTCAACGTATGGGCAAAAGGTTAATGTTTGTAGAGGTGTCCCGATTTGTTTTATCTGCTCAGCCTCTTATCTCCGATAACGCCTATGGATAGGAAGGTTTCGACTGCATAGCGTTGCAGATGCAATAGTAGCAGCACGGAAAGCTTCTATGCCATCGCCTTAGTAGCTCTCTGCATTCTAATGGCGGCGACTCAACCGGCGTTCAGCCAGTGGCAGCAACCGAACTATGCAAAGGTAGACTGCCTTGGTCAAACCCCCCAAACTGCTGGTTTCCTTTCTACGTTTTGTCTGCAGTAACTCCCGGTTAGGGAGACGGTGACTTCAACAAGCGGAAATGTACCTTGACAGAAATGGGCGCCAAGGTCTCACCGCAAACAGGGGAAAAAAGGCAAGGTACAAAAGAGGCTAAAACGCCGAAGATTCATCGAACAACAGCTGGACAAACGGCGCTGAAAGTTACCGCGCCACAAGCGGCAGACGTCGGATGTGAGGCGGTGTTCCTGAGACAATATTGACAGTATTAAGGTCCGGCGAGGACCGGTCTGCCCTTTCTTGCTGAAATAGTTGTAGTCTTCGTCTAATCCAGTAGCTAGTTAAGGTCTGTGAAAGAGCGTGCACCTGTTGGAATTCTGGTACGGGTGATACGGTGACGGAGCGTCATACAAGTGAATGCTGCTACATCAGTACATAGCTCAGCGATTTGTCATGGCTAGGCGTCGTCCATTCGTGATTTATTCCCATTAGTGATCGTTGAGAACAGCGTTAAAGGCTAGATTGGAAAGCTATATCCAACATCGGACAAGGGATATTTGATCATATGATTCTTTGTTCTAGCATTGCTATTTTGTACTTTAGTAGATAGTTGCTCGAATCTGTTACTGTTGAAATTACTGAGGCCTTTTGTTGATTCTGAGAACGGTTTTGCTTGCCGTACTTCTGGTCCTAAGTAACTCGGTCGCTTGATACGCGCGTGTCCTCCTGTGTAGGACCCGGTGTTTTCAAGAAAGGATAACGTTTTCTGCTTCGCACGTGCTATATCTACTACTGTTAATGCTTACACTAGTGGTGCCTGTTTGTACATTTCCTGAGACGTTAAAATAGCATTGCTTTCATCTCATGAAAAGCAGGTCGATCCTTTTATCCAGTTATCCGTCAGGACCACAGTCGATTTCCGCCTTACAGTAGAGCACCGGCAGCTGGGGGCCCTCAAGCAGTTTTTACTCTAGCGCGGCCAAATGTCCGGCTGAACTACACATATGAACAAAAAGTCGGAGGCTGATAACTGTTTCGCTTTCCCCAAGATCCAGTTCAACGTGCTGCCACAGCAGCCCTAGGGGGAAATTCTACGAAGGCTATACATTGATGTCTCTACCTTGGCTTGGATAGATAGGGCAGCAGCGGCAGAAGTTGCGCTCTGCTATAACAGCGAAGGCAGTACGCAAAGACAACCGGCCAGTGTAAACTTCGGCCACGTTTCGGGCTATTAGGAAGACGGCGATGGGAGCGAAGAAGATTCGCTTTGTCTGGCCTTATTTTAGCAGTAGCAGCGGCGGCGGTAATTTTCAGTGTGGCACAAGGTCTCTACCTGAATAGAGACCGTAAAGAGAAGGATGGGTATTTCTCGATGGTTTTTCCCAAGATCGAACGAAATGAGAAAAGTAAGCTGCGATGAAAACACTTGCCAGCAGATTTTGCATAACACATAATTCGATTTCAATGCTGGGAAGTCGACGGGACGACCATGGTTGGCGTTCCAGTATATGGAATTATGGTAATTTAAAATGAGCGAGCTAGTTCCTTGTATGTTAACATGACTATCGTAACAAAAAGACCATGGAAGAGGCTTGTTTAATAATGAACGTAGTAGTCAGTCAACATCACGGATTTATTTCCGCGTATGTGCGAATGTAAGACCGTGTATGGATGGAACAATGGCGTCTGTGTCTGGCCGGGGGACATCGACAATTAATGACAAACGCAGTAGTTCACTTCAATCGATAACCACCTAACAAATTATGAGCACCCTTTAGAAATAATGCAGAAAAGCAAATTGCTCTTGAGAAATCCAAAGTTACCTAAACGTCCAAACTAAATGGATCAAACAATACATATATGTATATATAGTATGCTATAATTAACTTCGTACGGGACTTTGCTTCGGTAGCAATAATGAGCATTATCCTAGATAGTGGGTCTACCCGACAATAGCACAGACTACTATTGTATAATGATTCAGTCTAATTTCGGCCCATCTGTCGCGTGACCGTTACGGATGCTGCAGAAACAGTGGAGGCTCATTCTGCTATTACAAATAATCGCGAAAATTCGGCCAGCGCGTAATGCTGTTTTCAATGCAGGGAACGCAGTGTCATCATCTACTATCGGGGTTGTTTGTTTCGATCAACTTCCCCGAACGCGATTGGACGTAAGCGATATTCCTAAAGGCTCATGGCGAGCTATGCTTTAATACGATATACACAAATGATAAAAATACTCGAAACATGATTAGTTTGTTTGGATACAGACATGCCAGATCTACTGCTCATTAAACCCAATTGAAGTACACTAAAAAGAGTGTTACGCGTGAATGGACTAGGATCCAAAAGTGATTACGTAGATCACCTATTCCCCCAAGCAAATGATCCTGAGAAAAGCCAAATCGTACACTTACAATGTATCCTCATATAGATGTAATGATAACTCAGTGGTTTTTCGACGAAACGAACATGGAATGCTTGAACAATTAAATTCATATCAGAAACGTGGGCTAATTTACTTTCGTACCTTTCGTGGCGTTGTTAGTACCTAAAGGATGCATTTAGTGAATGTAGTGAGATACGTAGGGTATAAGAGAGAGACAGAGAGAGAGAATAGACAAGTACGGATGTCGACAAAACGAGATAACTACGAATACTTTAGAGAGAGGCGTTTTATCTTAGAGAAGAACGTGGCCAATTTAATGATCAGTAAGTAAACTTGCAATTGAAATCTCTGCGATAGCTTCGATGACATTTAATACACGCGAATAGCTATTACATTTGCAAGATAAATACTTCTTCTTTTTTCTCACTATTGCTAGGTGTGTTGACTATTCCAACAGCCATTTCCTGGCCACTTTAGTGCATAGTCGAAAAAATTGGGCCAGCAACCGAATAATGGCGGGCGTCTTCTACGCGAACCTCTCTAACCGACCAATCGACCAACCGATCGATCGAGATCGGAACGAATATGTTACTAACACCTTGACAATAGGCTGCAGTCACGCCCCCTTGCGCGTGTCCCATTGTGCCCCGCTGTGCGCCATTGTGAACGCGTATTTGCTTCGTGCTAAAACTCTCGTGCTATCCTCTTGCTTCGTTTTCCGTGACAACTTCTCTTGTTCAGCCTTTCTGCTCGAATCTGAAGACGCTACTGCGACGGCACGCTTCAAGGGTGTGCACAAAATCGCAGTTCTTCTGCTCCCTCGTGCGCGCTCGGGAAGTGACCTCTTGAGCTTTTGAGCTTCATCGTCATCTCCGTTCGGTTATCATCACATCACGCCATGACCAGAACTCTTGCATAGTCTGCCCACGTCCTCTTTCTTCAGACGCATGAATTGTCCGGCCGCCAGTGTGAGCTGCGAGCTGGTGCTCTCTATAGAGTACAGCAACTTATTTCGTTGTTTGAGAACACGACCCTCCCGACTCAGTGCTACGATTCAGTGTACCCGCAATGCACTCTGAGTACATAAAAATACATCCATCAGTACTCTCCAAACGCTTGTTTCTAGACAACGATGGCTAGCATTATGTTCCTGCCGCTGTTGTTACTGCAAGAGATGCCGGCAACAGACGTTGGCGGCAGAGATGCGTGCAGTCAGGCCTCGCATATGGACCGGCAACAGGCACGAGGTGTCGGCCTGCCGCTGCTCTTGCTCCTGGTTGCGCAGTACATAGAAATCTTTTTCGTCCTCATCGCTATCGTGATCCTCAAGCTCGAATCAGCAGTCCTACTATTAGCACTAGTTCACGGCTGCCTGCTTGCGCCAATCAGAGTGTGTATTGTCAGAGAATAGGTACGGCCCACCTGGCTGGGCTCGGGAGCGCCTTTGACCGATTCAGTAGTCAAGCTTACAACGAAGCCACGCCGATAGTGACGATACGACAAAGAAAGTGTCGGCCAAGGCAGGGTTTGAATTTCGCTAAGCGAAAACACGCTGATGTGGCCTGATAGCAGTGCTTATGGAGCGGGAGCAGCGGCGACGATCGTGGTGCCATATGCAAGCTGCAGCGCAGTATGATCAGTTAATAAACGCTTGCATGAGCATGCTTAAGTCGCACACAGTGAGCTCCGTTTCACTGGCTGCGACCGTTCTACCTGGGTTCAAAGTTTTTTCCTAAGGACGGTGGGCCTGTGTCCCCTATTCTTCTTTACATACACGCAACCTCGATTCATACGAATATCTATGCAGGCATATGTGTAGGAAAGCGTCATAAAGCGCGCTGAAACATCGACCAATTATAATCGTGCGCCATAATCACTGATCGATGAAACCTGATAAATGGGATTACAGAAAAAAATTATGTTAAATATAATAATAATAGAGGATAAACAGGCCCTTACTATATCAAGTGGCATTGTTCATTTGGTGATAGTTTGTTGTTTACAATTACCACGTTTGCGGTCAGCTGAACTTCTCGTGGACCTGCCCGTTCCTCGATAAAATGCGTTCGCTACTATAAATGCCATTAACCGCTATCGAAGTAAGACGACGCTTGACATTGTACGCTGGCAAAAATGGCCGGAACAACATAAGGCGATGGCTACTGTAGCCAGAAGCCATTGCTGGAGTCTTTCTTTCTCGTATAAAAACTCTTGGCTTTCTGCCAAAATACACTTTAGTATATTCGTTTGCAATTATCGCTTGGTTCTGGGTCGGATTTTTTATCTAAGGGGCTTCTACCATATCAGCACTGGGATTTGCAATAGCGTGTATATCGCTCTAAACAGTGCCCAAAGCGGCAGTGGAACATGTCGAAAAGGTTCCTTTAATAACCGAACTAGCTACATTGCTTCTGCAATAGCCACCAGGTTGCCAAGCCGCTAAAAGCAACTTTATAAACGCCATTACCGAGCCACTGCCTCGATCCCCTAACAACAATAGTAATCGCTAAACGTAACTATCATAACCTGCGCTGCGCTAATCCTGTGGTCAAACGAGACGATTTCGAGACGCCGCATGGCTCATTGTAAACCATGTATAGGTTATAGCGTCCACGACATCCGGAACGGTCTGACAAACGTTCGCTGACATCTTTCGTCACCAGCTCTAGGGCCTGTTATATTAATACTTCGAGGAGTTCGCGGCTAGAAGAGCGATCTAAACTGCGGCAGACGCGTAGGTAAACACGCGAAAGAAATTCATGTCGAGCAAAATCTGTCCCCGTAGTAATAACGCGTGTGTAGTGCGCGAATTAATAACAGCTGGAGTAACTAAGGTCACTGAGAGCCTATGGAAAATTTTAATTAGGTGCTTCAGGCCATCGCCATCCAGCGACAACTCCACATGTTTATCGTACGAGCGTCGAAGCCCGATCAATGTCAACGGTTAGTTGCTATTGTGCTAAACTAAATGCCTTCATCAGAAAACCTCACACTCCCAAATACGGTAATGTCGCATCCGACCAAATGCGTGCCAGTCGTGCATACAGCCGCGTCCGTTGGGGATCGAGTCTTCTGCATCGGGCTACACGCACGACTCACCGTCAGTGCCCCCCAGCAACACGATTCAATTCGGCCGGAGATGCCTCGCAACGCCTGTTGGTGTATATCTTGTACATATATCGTTTTAACAATGATACGCTCACTATATATATGTATATATCAAATTGTTAAAACAATATGCGTCTGTACTATTCTCGCTTAATCAGGGCGTGGTATTGTGGGAGCGGGCTCGAACGATGGTGTCGTACTGTGTTTCGACCCACCTTGTGGATGACATTTGGATAGACCCCGTCGCCATTTGACGCGTCATGTTTTACACGAATCTTGAAGCGATCTTAAAACGCAAAAGGCTCGTTTATTCAAGCTCGTGATCAATGTCAAAAATCATGGTGATTACTTCGTTTCAATGGATTAGGCTGTAGCCAAATTTATCTATAACTGTAAATTTATGGGCTGGCGCCATCTGAAACACGCCATGTGCTGCTTGCTCTATGGAATCACTATGTTTTCAATTACTTTATTTATGATATTTATCTGGCTTTTATTACGTCTACAAACAACGGGCTTGGTTTATATGCACTCACTGTTCAATTTATATTTGCCTATCAGTAGCTGTTTATCCATTATTAATTCAATATTGATAGTGATCTGATCACAGGTATTCGCATTTTTTTTAGCGTTGACCAATTCGTGCTTATTTGTTCCATTGTTATAGTGCGTAAAGTTCTAGCACTAACATCAATTTAAATGGAATTGAATAGAGAAAAAAAAAGAAAAAAACAGTCTTTTCCTCACATTCGTTGTCTCATTTCCCCAGTTTTGTTTGGCACCTATTTGAGCACGTTCATCAAACTAAAATATGTTGGCATACAGATAGATAGCCGGTTCGAATCCAAAATGAGGGGAGTTTCATTTTTCTGCATCTTCTATGACATTTCAAAACAAAATAGATACTTACACACTGCCGTTCCGCTTCTGGTCATTGTCGGGACCAGTTGGCGCTCATGACGCTGGTCCCTCTCATTGGGTTGTTCTTTTTTTGACAGCCGTGCTCACACTGCTGTCGTGCTCATTCGGGCGAGCGTGCAAAAAAATCGCAAAAGGCACCTCGATTATACTGAACACAATGACGCCACTCCTGCCGCTGCCGACCAGAGCGCCAACCAAGCCGCCCGCAGACTAAGCCTGAGTCTAGCTTAGTTTCTCCGCAGTTTCAACGCCCCCTGTCCCCTGGGTTTCTTCCTGGTAGGTAGAGCAGATCGGGATTGGCAGAAAATGACGCTCTGTCCTACAACGAGCTTTTGGCGAAAAGTTAGAAGCGATGATGCGCGCTGTTTGTATGCATTGGCGCCTGCGTCGCCGACGATTTAGAGTAGCGAATTCGATGACCGGAAGCCTCTCAAAGGCTCAAAATTGAAATCGAACTCCTATATTAAATCAGAGTTAATAACGTACTGCGTGGAACTGCATGATATTCCTATCCATGTCATTGCCATATATATATATATATATAGTGTGTGACCTATTTTGCAAGACAAAACTATAAAACTTGGCATCTCGTTGAACGACAAACGTGAAATTGCGCCGAAGAATGCGTATCCAAAACGCGATCAAGCGGCAGAAGTTTGATACGTATAAGGCGCATGATGCTGTTGTAGTGCATTATAAAGTCTGATTCCCTGAACAACACCATGGCATTGTTGCCCATGGTACCCGTGCTAGCCATGACAACGGCAGCGGCGGCGATCCCCTCATCTCATTCTAGAGCACATCGGATTAATTTCGTTCGGGCGAGTGATGTGTTGGCGCGTCGGCCTGATATTAAGTAACAGCAAAGGCTGCTGATCCTTCACTGAACTACTACATTGCCTCCGTGCCAAGCGGGCCTATAGAGTAGACAAGGCCTCATGGACTGTCAGCAAGGAGCGACCCGAGAAGGACAGGTCGCGTAGGAAAAAGAACGAGGTAGGGGGTCGCAAAATCATACGCGTGAGCTAGCTGAAGCCAGCGAAAAGAAGGCAAATGAAAAAGTGGCTGAAAAGAGAGATAGGAAGCAGGATGGAGGCAGAGAGGGAGATTCGATAGAAGAAAGACAAAGACATCACATTGGCAATGCGATAGAAGCGTCAGTAGTAGCACGGGACTGGTCGTTTTATCAAGCACGACTAATCCTGCAGATTGGCTGATATTTATTGCGCCTCGAATTTTCGTCCAGCCCTCATGTAGTAGTGCATTGCTTGCATGCCCACCGTCGCTCATCGTCGGTTGCGTCAACTAGCCAGCGACCATGTGCTGCCTTTGTTTTCATATGTGTGTGTTCCTTCTGCTTCCGTTCGTTTTTCTTTTTCGAAAAGTCGACCAACGCCATGTCTATCCCACTGCGAAAGAGAAAAGCGGCCCGGGGGGCAGTCCGAGTTACGGGTGAACGAAGCTGCACGACTAAATCCTTCGACGGCGACGACACCGGCGACGGTCTCGTTGAGTCCGGTTAGCAACACAAGCAAAGAAGGAAACAGAGCCACAGCTTCTAGCTGCTGTTGCACTGCACAACGACACAGGCCCGGACAGATACAAGTGAATCTTACAAGGACGACGAACATAGCTAGCCTTTCATACGTGGTCACTCTAATACATTGGAATCGTCACGCATGCTGACACAGCGCAATCTTGGCTGCATCAAGCCGACATCTAGTAAAGGACTTCGGAGAAACAACAAGGGGCGAAGGACAACAAGCGAAGTTTAGCAGAGAGGGAGGCAAGCGAAAGCGGAAGAGGGCATGAAGCCAGGGGCGCAGACGACTATGATAGTCAACAGAAAACACGTCAACAAAATGGTTGCATAAGATAAACACAGTGAAGCTAAAGAACAAAAAACGGTGCAGTCACAGCCGTTACTAGCATTGGCTCTTCACCAATTACCACTGTTGCCACCGAAAGAGAAACTGCGCTTGACATTGCCAACAAATGGGCACCGAGTAGGATGATAAAACGTGGTAACGTCGCAGCCTTTGAGAAAATCTAAACCCAGTAGGTTCCTTGGCCCCGGCCCATCTTGATTGGGACTGAAAGGTAACGTCTCGAGACTCGTGTTGTAGAAGCGGTCGTCGGTGAGAGGAATATCCTTGATTTTACAACAGAAACAGTGACGTTTGGTTTGTTAAGGGAGTACCCCAATAGCACGGCAGTTTCTCCTACATCTTTCTCACTTGTCCTAGAATTCTTCCCCTTCCTATGATGCCCTTCGTTTTCCTCTTTTTTTTTCTGGTGCCGTGTTCCATCGATGACACAGTGGAGACGTTCATTCGAGTACCGGAATAGAGCAGGGTAGACCAACAACGGTATAGTCGTATTTTTACACCATTTGAGTTGACTGGCTCTGTGCGTAGATGTCAGGATGCGTACGTATGTGGTAATGGGTTTTCCTGCCCCTAGGATCTATATTTTGTTGTGTTCCAATAAAAATTATAGTACGCAGAAAAAACGATTGGGGTCGCAACGAAGTCAGCGTAAGTCCGTGTAACAGAAAATGTAAGGGGTCGAAGGCCGGACTGAACGCCAGCGTTGGAATAGGATCGCTCGATGCCGACTATGAGGTCCACCCGATCAGACTCTTTCGTGGATACGACCACAAAGAGACCACGAATGAAGGCTCAACAAAGGGTGAAGTAGGTAAGGTAGGTGGAGGAATCTGCTGGAGGTCGCACTACTGGGCTAACAGACGACAGGCAATAGACAAGGTCATTAGAGTTTTTCTCACTTTCTGCAGGCACCAACTGCGCAGAACCTGCAAGAGTTCGGATCGAATCAACTGGTCGGGCAAACACTGCTATCGTGCTCTATGTGGGTATACTATATGTCTGGTTCGCGGATTACCCAATAGATGAAAGACAGGGAAACTTAAAAACAGGTCTGTTGCAGGCGATTTTGAGAAGATCTTATCGTTGTTTCATCGGTGTCCACAACTTCTCACAATGGAATGACCCACTCCTCATCCCTCATGACACGCTGTTGTCCCATCGGTAGCCTAGGGAAAACGGTTGCTGTATGGGCAAAAGGGCGTTACGACCTTTTTGTTTCTACCACGCATCCAACGCTCATTATCAGATAGATTATAAAAGCTACTACGAAAGCTCACTGATCCCACCTAGTTACTCTCGTAGGACCATCTTGTGATCTTTATAACTAAGTGACCGAACCGAATGCTGCGCTTACGGTTAAGGCAGCCGGAAATGACGCCAATGTCAAGTGTTTGCCGCCCTTTTTTGTCGGGGCGTAATAAAACGTATTATGTCATTTACACAATAGTAAGTATTCTAACAGATGCGTGTGTTTTTCTAGACACTGCAGTGACGAAATAGGAACAGTACGGTAGTTGTTGTTGTGATCGTTACTGCCACTGTTGATATTTCTGCTTCATTATCTGACGCATTGTTTTCCGTAGACGAACGGGCTGATGGCTGGGCATTGAATCGTTGATGGTGTCGTCGTTGATACCAGGGGAACGTCACTTATATTACGTAGTGCCCTCACGGGTAAGCAAGCTGTCGGGTAATGAACGAAAAAGATGATACGCATGCAGCGGTACTTACGGGCAATTGAGCTGCTGCTGCTGCTGCAAATGAATGGGACCATCGTCGGCCATTACAGGGCTGCTCTTCAGCGCCGGCCGAGCAACGCGTTCCGAACGAAACGAAGCCGGTGGCTGCTCGGAAGAGCAAAGGCGAAATGGCAACGAGGTCGCTGCTGGTCACCAAAAGTGCCAAGAAACAATAACAGCGGGAGAAATGACGGTCGCTCGCAGTCTGCGTAACGTAACAAGTGGAAGTGCTCCAGATGATTGTCCCATAGAGTATCTTTTCTTTTTGGACTATTGATTGAGTGAATAACCGTTCTAATGAGCGGATCGACTGCAGAAGCTCAGAGACCGGGCGGGACGTTATAATCACATGATGCCGTAATAGAACAGCAGTGGAATCTGTAATAGTCGGCCACGACGGGCACACGCGAAGCTTAAATATTTTAGGTAGCCGCGCATAGTCTGAGCTACGTTGCTATCACAATAACAATAATTCTCCTCAATGATGAATGAATCACCAAAAGATAATTCCAAAATACGCTTAGCGTAATATTCAACCGCGACGCCACTTCTACATGATTCTATCCTCAACCATATATGTACATAGTACTAGTTCTCCTTTTTGGTTTCGATGTAGTACAATTGTTATGACGATAACGAACAATCTATATCAGTGCAGGCAGGCTTATCTTTATCGCAACGGCGGCTTACCCTCACAGAAAGGTTCCAATGCGATAGCACGAGCAAGTTCCATTTTCGAAAATGATAAATAACTTATGGCTACAGACCAAGACGACAGGGCTAAGTTTCGCTGTCATCTGCTTTTGTTTTTTTTTTTTTTTTCGGTTCTAAAAACGCCCATGTAACTTCTTTTGCCTTGGTCACGGTTACTGCTGCCATCACTGCCGAATTCTGCCATTGCTGTCGTTGCGGGCGCCTTCGACACCGTCTCGGGTACCGTCACTCGTAGGTTCCATAAATCTCCTAAACGAACATAGATGACTAGCCGGCAAGCGACCCGATTCAAGCTCTGCTGGACTCCATAACTAAAACGCCATCAAGAATGTTTGCTGGACACTGCTGTAGCGCCTCACCCCGCTATGGGGCTCAATTTTTATGCGATGGTGGCCACGAGTGTCCAAACGATCGTGCGTGGTTATATGGTGAACATTAGTCTACGGGAAGTTTTGACGCTGAACGACCGGAGCGCGTTGAGATCTTCGAATGCACCGTGCTGCACTTGAGACTTGCCTACAGATAGTGGATGCATTTATAAGACCCGCGATGCCCATTCCCAAGTGATGTATTCTGCTAGTTCCACGATTCCAATCAAATGTCAGCCGTTAGAATAAACGGCTGAGACTGTTTCTTCGCCAGTTCACTAATACTCTCTGATAAGATCAATTGCCACTATTGCATGCTTTACTCGTCAACAGAGATGGCAGAATTGTATTATTATACAGAATATAAGGTGACTCGACTCGGCCTCAGATAGACACACTCAACTTCACGTATTAACTAGGATATTAACTGCCAATATGCTTATTGAAGCTGCAACCCACGTGAATCAACGGTCGGCGTCAACAGGACGGAGGGCCGAGGGTCGGGCACTATTTTCTGTTTATGTCACCAGTCGATCAATGATTCGACCTTCGTTCTCGATACTCTATAGTCGCAGACAATCTACGGATGCTTTTAGGTGATTTGCAATAGTCGGTAATTGAATTCGCTTTATATTCTAGCTCGTACGCTTAACCAACGATGTTATGTTGTTGATGTGCAAAAAACCTATCAACCCAACCCAGTTTGCAGCAGCGTCGTTACGCTAGAGAGAGAGATATATATCTCTTTTTCTTGTTCTAACAGATCCTTTCATCTAAACAATGAACGTCGAATGTGGCTTTCTTTTCCTGGTACTAATCTAACAAAACAGTTTCAGTACAGTGACCTTATCGTTATCATTGTGATTACCGTATAGCAAACCTGATCCCAACAAATTGGCACTCTTTTAAGCGGTCTTTTTTTTCTTTACGTCGCAATGACTACGCTGGCTTAGTGATATTGAATGATAATAACGTGTGGGAAAAAGACACGTAGCTTAGAGGTAACTTCTATCATCCATACGGTAGATAAATAGCATTAACTTTCTGGGGAATACGTCGTGAGTGTACCGCATCTTCGATTTACAGATGACAAGGTCACAAATCACTGCAGCAAATGTCTGCCTGTTTTTAGCTATTTGAGATACAAACTGAAACAAAGCGAAAAACAATACGCAATCAATAACGGCATAAACAAAGGCTTACGCAACTCCGCACACACAAAAACGGGTACCGAATATTAATAACATCTTGTTGTATAATTGTACACCATTTTAATGTACGCAACCCGTTCCGTCGATCAAAAGTTCAATGGACGGCGCGATTTAACATTAGAAACATTATACACATACACACGTTTTCAAGTGAGTAATCTAATCGACGGACTACTTGATATATTTAAGTTAGGTCGAAGCGCAGTAGTACGATCGGACAGACCCCGTAGAAGAGTAGGCCCTGCCGCTAATCTCTGTCTGTTTGCTGGTTCAACAACCCGCAGAAACGAACGCGTGCCGAGCGTCGACGTGGAACGTGCAACACCTTGTCTGAGAACGAACTTTACGCGTTTCAATGGGTGACAAACCACCGCAGTGACGGGATGTTTAAAAATTGCTGACCTTGTTGATAATGTATTGAAATACGTCATGCATACACTGTGTATACGTGTATGTATATGAAAATGCGCAATGCTTATTCCTTCTTCATATATGAATGTCATGAGCGGATATACAGAACAGTCGTGATGGCCTATTGCAGGCCGTAATTTAACGAGTGATTATGGCGAGCTATGAGAAAAGAGTTATTTTTTGGTTGAAGCACAACAACTTCTATTAGATATATTATCACTCTTATCGATGGGCGAGTGTCTATTCGTAGTTCTTTCAAGCACTACCTGTTATTTCTATAGTAAGAAGGCTCCACGTAAAGAGTGTAGAACATATCATTAGTACCGTAGTTTTTGCGACAGCGATCCCATCTGAACCAACAAAGGCAAATAAACTGCCTTTTGCACTACGCCTCCGAGGCTAATCTTTGTTAAATGTTTTATTATATTCTACCAAATATAGAAAGCTCCTCGCAGCACTCGTTCAGAACAGCTGCATAAACGATTACTGATTATAAACAACCCTTTGAATAGAAAAAAAATAGCAGAACTTATCTTCGTGTTCAGTAATGTTTCCGTTCGATCGGATGGCTAGCAGTAGTCAGTCTTTGGGGTCGTTGTATCCGTGTTCAATCGCGAGCAGTTTTTTAGAGTTTCTGCCCCGTAATGGCTATCAGCCACCGGGTGTATATGAGAATTTTGTTTGTTAGTTCGGAATACCGATCACTGATTGGAGCTAGCGTCGTTTCGGCGTGCCCGCTATAATCCCGTCAACGGGTAAATAAGTGATAATTTGTTGCAAACAAGCCATCCAATAACAACGATATAATATATTTGTATGACAGTCAACGGTCGGATGAACGACGCTTTAATGAAACTTCGTATGGAGTCCCACAGAAGACCACGAAGAAATACAAGCGTTAAAAGGTAGCATTTGTCAATATATTAAATTGAATAGAACTAAAAATCTTCGCATATACGAATAGTTATCTGGGGACATTAGTCAGCGGGAAGATGTCAGCGCGAGTCATAGCTAACAGCCAGATACGTACTCTGAAGGCGCTTCGATTGCTGGCAAATTTGTGGCACGGCAGTAAGTGCAGCAGCAATGGCGATCCTCAATCCGACAGCGCGTACAAAAAACGAAACTTCGTAAATTTTCGCCTGCTCAAAATGAAAACTTCGAAGGGGGCGGGGGAGGGGGGGTATATACACATGTATGAGAAGATGCCGCCAGTCTATAGAAGACAGGCCGATGCCGCTGTACAACGACGAAGTTACTCGACCTTCGTCGTCTTGTTACAAAGGGATGAATCATACGTGACTCACGAAGCGAATAAGGTGCACGAGCGCTTATTATTGTACGAGAGAAGAAAAAAATAACAAGAACAATTATGTACGATGCCAGTATGCGTGGTAACGGAAGATGCTACACCAATGCAGACCATGTGTGCATCGATCCGGACAATAGGAACAACCACATACGCTCTTAATGCGTATTAAAAACCGCAAATTGCTTACGAGTTCCCTTTTTTCAGGTTGCCGCTGATGTGATTGTTGAAGTCGCTTGTCGAAAGCATCGTCTTTCTACCAGTTACGGTCAACGACGTCATCGTTTTATGTGCTAATGTTGTCCGCACAATAGGCGCACTGTTCAAGTACTTACAAATAACTTATTTAGCTAACCAATGGGGGTTTTTGATATCGATATGGTGTACTATCATGTGCCGCAGCTTCGTAGAGGAAATCACCCAATACAGGTACTGGCTTAAAATATCTGAATACTTTTTAACGCGCGTTAGTTTTACAGAGAACATTTATCGGCGCATAAATAATAGCGGACCTATCGTCGTGGTAGAAGCTAACTGAATAAAAACCGCTTTCTCACGTTATAATAGTTCTCATTATTATCTCAGAGAAGGTGCTTTTAAATGTCGAGCGCACTCGACAAAACCCCCCCTAAATCTTTTAGCCCTCGTTCCTTGTACAAACATTGGTCTCCTCATTCTACTTCTTCTCCGACCCTTCCGGCCATCGCGCATCATCTCCGCCCATCTCTCGCTCTCCATCTCGTCGTATAAAAATATAAAAACAAAGATAACTCTTGGAAATTACACACACGCGGCTTATATTGCGACAACTGATATACTTTTGCTCCTGCTGCGGCTGTTACAAGCGGCCATTTGTATCATTGTCTTTGTACTTTTAGTGTTTAATTTGCGCAAAGATCGAATCCAGTGCTAGATCAGTTCCAGCTGCAAATGTCAATTAGGCAACGTTACTACGACCCATCGGAGAGTGGCAGTTCTTGTTTTTAGCGCTTGCTCGCCACATCTACTGCCACTATAATAGCCCCTGCTTAGTTTCGTTAACGTCAAGCTTTGGAATGCTTTTTCTTTTGGCACAACGCGCAACTTTAGCTGGCTAGGTTCGAGACGTTGTGTCCTAGCAAAAAGCTAGCGCCTTTGCTATTGGTTACCAGAAAAGGGATCCAACAAAGGCTCATGGAGTACCATTCGCCAGACGGCATGGGCTGCGGCGACGAGGACTACTAGCGCCTAATAGTACTTGTTGGTGTATTGCGATATTGCATTAGGCAATTACTGCTTTTTGCTTGCTGATCATTTATTTGAGTTTGTTCCCTTTTCCTTGAACTTTTCCTAACTATCCCTGCCAAGACGTTGTTGCTCTTTTCTGCGCTAAGGGTTCAAGGTACACGGGTTCAGCTGCTGATGATTCCACCTCAGGCTGTTTGATAAGCCATACTATGAACAGGGTCTGTTCTACCGGGGCAAAAATCCAAAGTTAAAAACTTGCTCTCTACTAGATTACTGCTGTTGCTACTAAAATTCGCCAACGCTAAAGTCACGATACCAGCTACAAGAATTTTTCGCGACCCTCAAATTGCCAAAGTCCATATGCACTTAGCGTTTTCCTCTCGGAATACACTCTCATGATCCCGAAACTCCATCAGAAGATCACACGAGTAGTACAGCGAGTCGAAGGCTCGACTCGACCGACACGCGTCCTGTCATGTGCCCGATTGTCCGCAGGGCAAAAACTTCAAAAACGTACATCGGCGAAAACAACGTAACAAGTGCAATCTACGAAAATGGTTGTTTGTTCCCAATGCTGTACATGTTGCTCCCTCGCACCCACCCCCCATTCTCTTTTTATGTAGCTTTCCACCGTTTAGATACCAACTGCTTTCTGTCTGTCCTTTTTCAAATCTCCAGCAGTGTTTTGCTCAGATGCAACTGAACCCAGAGACACGCTAAGTAAGGCAAAAACGAGAGAGGGACGCAGAGATAACTAAAGGAAAAATGGTTTGCGGCGACACCATGGAAAGTTACGTGTTGCGCACGCCACGCCTCCTTCTCGAGCGATTGCTCACTCACTAGGGACGGCACCCGGCGGTAGCTGGAGGCCAGCTACCGCCTTGCAGGCAGCAGTTCCTGCTGTTCGCGATGCCTGATCCATGTGTAGACTTGTGCCCTAGCATCCGGCATACGCTACCCAAAATACTCCTACTGCTTCCAGCGTACCTGAAAAAAAACCTCATTTCGGTTGCTGCTTAGCATGCCCGGGTAGGCATCCACGAAATCGTAGTCAACGCCAGTAGTTGTTGAAAACGCAATACAAATAGGCATACGCACATATACGCAGACCGAGATCCCAACGGGCAGGTAACATAAACGGATACAGAAATGGATATATGAAGTATACGAATTACTAAACAGGAATGGATGAACAGACGTCAAGAGGCAAAAAGGTGTAGGCCTTCTGCTCATAACGCATCTTGCGTTTGGTCTCAGTACGGCAAGCGTACGAAACTCCAGCGACGAAATTCCTTCTCCACTCGTCTACTGTTCGTGATAAAACTGGGCTAGTCTGCTACATAAAAGTATCCACTGGTCAAAAATAACAAAGTGAATTTCACCGTATTGGAGTAATGGGGAACCGTATCAGGATGAAGGGTACATTGCTACCGCAACCCTTTCCATGTACCACACATAGGCTGCCAGCTCGTAGTAATAAATACATTTTGAGAATGAGACTATTATAATTTATGAGATTCTTCAAATTAGGAAAACAGCAAAAAAAAAAAAAGTCAATAAAAATTGCCGAGTAAAATGATCTGATACTGATCGAACATTATTTAGACTGCATATCCAAATGAGCTTACATAGTTGAAGTTCTCCGTTAGCACATAGCATTAGTATTATAACATAGAACTATACGAAGTTATGTTAGACTCACGGGGGCGCCCCGTAGGGCATCATGTTGTGCTGATACATATTTTGTCGCTTCTTTGCTATTATTCTATACCTAATACGGGTCCTTAGGCTATAGCCGTTTTACAAACACAATTATTCATCTAAGAACTATTTGTGAAGCAAAAACGTATTGCAGTTAATTCATTTTAACTCAACCGAAGCCTGGCCATTAACGCGCTCGCCATCGGACCAGGTCATCTTTCTTCTTAACTTTACTGTCAACGAAAAAAGGAACCGGTCTATTTCTTCCGTCGGAACACAGTGGTAGAGACACAAGTATTCAGGGCAACGAACATGTATATATATATACATACACACCGGTGGCAGAACACATCGTCATGGAATGATGCTTCCCCTGCCGGCCTCGCCACTTAGAGCCGTGGTCATCGGCAGGAAGACTGCGTAGCTGGAAGCAGCAGTCTTATTTTTGGCCGAAGAAGAAAGTAAACTAGAAAAAAGCTTTTGGGTCTAATTGACGAGCGAGTGTTGCAATTTGTCCAGATGTTGTGATTATGTGATGTAATCAATTCAGAGAACAGCATTTGTTGAATGATTGATCTTATAAAAAAAAGCTTATGGTAACCAACAATGTTCATATGTGTCACAGTGAGTCTTCCAAAAATGCTGCGTGTCCAGTAAACGACTATAGAGCTTTAAGTAGAGTGATCTGAACCTCAGAACCTGTTGATTGTAAACGAAAAATGTTCTTAGCATAAATTTCAATTAGCTTCATAAGTAGTATCAACTACTTATAGAAACCTTTTAGAATAGGACCACCGTCTGTTTTATATGACGGAGGTAAACGATTTCCTTGTTATCATCGCCCGCCATAGCTGATCGTAACCGCGCACATATAGGCGAGGCCAAAGTAGAATGCCTTGAGTCATGCACTCGTTACCACAACTAAACAATTGACGATCTCAGCCGTTAAATAATCAACATGGCGAGCAATCTAAGGCAAACTCTCTAATTCGCTAACGTTGTTAACTAGGATTGTAATGTAAATCTTCTGGTGTTACACAACGAACAATTTATCACTCTAACCGATTGAAGCTTTCAGCCGTGCGACTTCCTGCTGTCATCGATTCATACGGACGCCGCTAATATAAAGTACCTCTGGCCCTTCGATTTCGCCCTGTTCTAAAGGCGTTAGCAAACAACGCATCTATCCGCCTTGCTTCCGACCCCTCTAAGCTTGGCGACATGGCTCTCCGCGAATTATGACGACTTCAGGTCCAGACCATTTAATGGAGTGCGCCGTCGAGCACTGACCTAACACCAGCTGCGAAGGCAACGATAGCCATGGCTGCTACAACATGGATAGTCTTCACAGCTTACAGTTACCGCTATGCGCCGTTAACGCCTAGCTCGGCCCAAGCTCCAGTAAGCAGTAGACACTACAGTACCCACGTCGCATCACGTTACGCTTTACGTGGGCCACTCGCGTCGTTACCAACGATCTCATTTCTACTTTCCTCAGATTCGCTCCTTTGTATATATGAGCCCATCTTTGCCGGTATGCTTATATCTATGTGAGCGTGTGTTTGTATCGTTTAACGACTCTCGTAGTATCTGCCGTCAAGCTATCTTTTTCACCTCGGCCGGATGCATTGTGAGAGGACAGCCGAACTGTGTAACCACAGAAAAGCAAGTGAGTAATCATGGGTCTGCCAATTGGCTGACCGGCGCAGGAACGACGTCAGGTTAACAAGCGAACGCTTCCTGACAGTGAGACGCTGAAGCAACGTTAGGGGAAGAACGGTCCCATTCGCATATTTCAACAGGAACAAGCTCGTTTCTGCCGGCCACAACTCTTCGCTGAAGGTACCAGGACAGCGGGAAAGGGCCTATTTTTATTAACATCTGTATGTCATCTAACATTGGCGAATGTTTTGCAAGAATAGAGACGACATCGGAACCGAATAACTAAATGGAAAATTCTAATGATACGACGTATAACGGAAAATTGCATTAATCTAACGAGATGCGTGAGCATTTGATAAGAGCTCTCATACACCTTTTTTTTGTGTGCATGAATAACGATCACTGTATTAACGAAAAAATCTTCATTAGAAAACTACAACCGATCGGTAAATGTCGATGCATTCCATTTATAAAAAAAAAAAACAGTAGTTTAATTAATTATACGAAATACACATTCATTTACGGAACTACGTATTTAATTGACAAAAAAAAAAACACGTTCCTTAACGCCAACTGACCATCGTCAAAAGGACATCGAATTGAATTGTGAAAATGGGTTGCGACTACCGGAGGTTGGGTAATTATTGTGGCTAGGCTCATGCGAACCAACGGATGGTGGTTGGTGTATAGTAATATTTACCCTGCTCAAGCTGTTCATTTCACAAGGCAGCTTTGATGTATTTAATAACATCATTCTGGCCGAACTTACCATAAACAAGCGACCCATGCACGACTTGTACAATCTAACAGCCACCACCATATATATATATGGCATATGGATGCGGGTGCGTAGTGTTGCGTTCTAGGAAGCAGATTTGGGCGAAGGTAAAGGACGACAAGCGTCATTTTTGCCCCTGGGCACCGCTCGTGCTGACTCTCGAATAGGTAAGCCACCGTTAACGTAGCTGAGTGACCCCGACGGCGACCAACGCCCATCACTAACCACGTGGCGAGAAAGAGCCGCCGTGGAGAGGGAGCAAATAGACAATAACAAGCATCGACGGTTCGGTCCACGGGCACCGATGAAGGAAAAGCCGGATGGCAGCCATTCGTATTGTTCAAGACAGACCGCACGACGTAGCGCACAGAGTGGAAATGAAGTTCCAATCAGAAATACAGAAAGTTTTACAGCGGACTAAAGCTAAAAGGCTATATTGACGATTATTTCGAAGATCACTTTGATACCAGTGACGACAAAATGTTATTTAGTAGATAGGCAGGAACGTTTTTGTTCTTTGCTGCCAAGTTTTCTTTTCGTCAACATTGTTGCCCTATTCAGAGTGAATCCATGGCATGTTAAATTAGTGTTAGGAAAAAAAATCGATGTTTCTAATCTAAGGCTCGATTTCAAAAAAAAGCTACTCAACCGCTTCGGGCATATATTTGAGATCAGCCAATAATACTGGCTTGAGCAAAAATACGAGAAAAACAACAATAAGTGATAGGAATAGATGATAACGGGAAGATTTTCAATAATATACGCAACGAAAACAATTAGTAACTACGCCTCCTAGTAAATTTATTGTTCTGCAGAATGATCTGATGGTAAGACAAAAATGTAACTTGGCAGCTTAGAAATATACCAGCGGTACGCGCCCTGAATTTGAAGAGTTATTGGGCTGGACGTATCTGGAATCTATCACAATTGTACTGTAGACCAGTACACGTTTATTCGTAACAAAAAAAGCAATCGATAACGCATTTTTCAATAGACAAAAAGAAGGCCCGCTTGAAGGAGTCTGAGCATTCGATCCAGGTAGGTAACAGCTACCCAGAAGATGGTTTCACTTTGTCGGACGCAGATAGCTGTACGATAAGGAAAAAAAAGCTATGGCACTTAGAGGTATACACATAACATTTCGTATTTAGCCATGGCACGCATTACCAGGGGTGATGGTGGACAATACGAAACTAAGGCAACGCAGATCAAAGAGTTCAGCGATTAGTCTTTGTTCGAATCTATCATGGTGTTCCAAACGCCGAATAAAGCCCATGGGACATATTGTTGCTCGGACCATGATCCCAGGTGGATTAGCTGGAACTCGTCCTTTTCCACACACGCCTGCGTGGAACCGCGATGGTCAGGCCATATCTGCTCTCCTGAAGGGCTCTCCGCAAACTCTTTGCTGGAAAAAAACAGGCAAAGCCCTTGATACTTTGGGAACAGCGACACCTGCGAGTTCCGTCTATGAAGACACACAGTTCCCTAA
The DNA here is from genome assembly GCF_002443255.2 of Varroa destructor. Taxonomy (NCBI): domain Eukaryota; kingdom Metazoa; phylum Arthropoda; class Arachnida; order Mesostigmata; family Varroidae; genus Varroa; species Varroa destructor. The sequence continues at coordinate 22,562,305 of NW_019211457.1, read as the reverse complement.
ACGAACTCGACGCACGTCACGCTCCGTGACGTATCGATTTTCGCCAACTAATAATATCCACTGGCTAACAACAATCTACGAAGTAACTTTCATACGTGTATGCGATGTATTGAATAAAATTATTATTAATTTTTCTAAAAGTGAAAGGAACAGCATTGTACAATGAAAGCATAAACAGTTTCTTCCAAATCGACCGAACAACATATTTCAAAGTTCTCTTGATTTTTAGCTTTAAAGTCTATAGATATATATTCACTAGATGACTAGTTAAGGAAACTGATTTCTAGATTTATATTTAGGCCACATTGTTTTTAAAGTCTTTTTTGTGATGCGACTCGTATGGATGTACCACAGGTTGTGGATTTTAGGTTATAGCTAGTTAACAGAAACATCGCTGATAGTGCCCCAGATAAAAAACAATCTGCTACAAAGGTCCATTCTATCCTAGAACGCCTTGAGAGCGAGCTAAACGTGTTAATATCTTTAAGTGAGCTAGATGAATTTAGGCCATGCCATGGGTCTTTGGTTTACAGCAACCCATGCTTATGTCGCATGACTCAATCAACAATCAAAGCAGATAGAGGAAAAAATTTTTGTTGTGACTAATAAAATGATAGTTTTATGCATACTGCCCCAGGGAACTGACGCTCCGACTCAGATACGCGGACTGAAAAAAGTCAGCCAGAATGATAAACACAGTAATACAGATACAGATCGAGAGAGTGTTGTTTAACATTTGTGTCAAACTCAAAATTTGTGATGTCGTAGAATCAACCGGGCACTTACCAATTAACAAGATCTCTGCAAAAACGTTTACTTCACAATAACACTGCGACAGGGGCGTCAAATTTAACGACTATCGAAATACGAAGCGTTGCCACTGTAAACAAAATGTCACACTCAATTTTCGATCGATCTTGATTTTCGAAGCTGAAAAAATGCGGGGTTTGCTTCATATCTCGTCTTTGCCGCTCGTTTCTGGCTCTCTAATCAAACGGAATGCACGCTAGATAAACTCCATCTAGCAGTTGCCATGTAAAAACAGCGTTTATATGTGGATTTTATCTTGCTGAATGCTTTGTTATTGATTGAAAATGCGGTTGAACTGCAGTAGAAATGCAGAGGTACCCTTCTGGTTGGACAGAATAGTAAATTTATATAGACGTAGTCTACCTAATGGGTGCCAGCGGAAGCGGTAACACTTCGACGAATAGAAAAAAACTCCAACGATCAGGATTATCATTATTTGTAGAAAGTAATGTTTTTAGATTTTGTTTATTTTGCTATCACAAAGTTACATATGCTGTTACTTATTGGACATAAACATTGGGATGTTTCGTTGCTTCTAACAAATAAGGAATCGTTTATTGTTTATGTTTATATTTAAAAAGGTTATTTTGCATAATCATTATATGTTGAAGACATACAGCTCATTCCATATGGAAACCGCTGGCTGGCTTTATACCTACCTCACCGGTAACGCTCCTTATAATATCTTTCCAATTTACCCAACTAACTCTTCGTAGCCGACAGGCCCATAGTAACGCTTCTTAAAGCATCCATAATCAATTAACAATACGGCTCGCCTTTAAGGGTTTCCCTGTCTTTTAGAATAGCAAAATTAGCTTGCCTGAGTCAATTGCCTCTGTCCGCAACTTCTATGCCGGAGCTCCTGAAACCATTTTGCATAAAGCATCGTCGCGTAAACAGAATAAATAGACAAAATGGGCGCCAACGTAACTAAAAACACTAGTCGTTATTTTAAATTAGCTGAGAACGTCAGCTGACGGGTTTATCAGGCCATATAGAAGTATTCTGTAAAGTATATGGACCTCTTCCACGCGTTGGCCTGCGTGATACTTTTACTGTCATATTAAGAAATAAATACGGCAACGTAAACGTCAATAAAAAAAAAAAAAGAAAGAAAAAAAACGTTGCCAATACCACAATATGCTTCGAATATTTTGCCCATATTCGGTGGCAATTGAAGATATTAGATAATTTCAACTCCAATTTCAAACAGGTGGGCTCGATTCTAACCCACGTTGGCTGGCGCAATCAACGTTTTTCAACTCTTGTATCGCACTTAATGGCAGTGGGCCGCGCACACTGTAACCCCTTTCATACGGCAGCTTCAGCATGATTTCCTTCCCGTTTTATTTCCTCAGAGAGTTTTCCGGATCCTCACAACAAGTTGTTCCAGAGAGCGCAGCCACAGGCAACAGGAATAGTAATGTCGTCCAGCAGAGCCCAAAGTCATTCGAACTAAATGGGCTCAAGTACTCGAGTCGTCTGGGTCCAGAAGGTGCCGAGGCCCGAATCCTTCAGCGAGGTTATTTGTTTCTCTCTGTTTTTCCCTCTAAGCCCTTGGTGCGCGTTTTCAATACTTTTTATGACACCAGCCGCCGAGGCCACGCAATTCTGCGATTCGCGGTTCTGCTGTCAGCTGGCGCAAATACGAAAAAAAGAGCAGAGCTACTCGTATGGTTAGTCTGCATTGACAGGGCATCATCGTTAAGCCATCCTGTTGCCCCACAAACATTTACTTCACACGTATTATAATTTAGCCGTGGCTTGGCAGAACAGGGCATATCCTGCATAAACATTTAATCTATTCTGCTCCGACGTGAAATTGCTAGCTTCTAGCCACATGCCGCGATTCCACTCAGTTGGCAGCGATAGGTCGCAAGTACCCCACGTACTGTAAAATTGACTCGAAATGATGACGCTACCGAAAAATGAACGAGGACAAGCTAACATAGAATTGACTTTTCTGCTGGCTCCCTCCTCTATCTAGGTTGAGCCACGTAAATTATTCGGACGTCTTCGGTCGAGCGCATTACGTTGTGTATGTAATACTTTATTCCGCCCGTTGCCCATCGGTGACGTATGACCTATACTTAAGGCATTATACTCGTTTATGTAGCTTTGAATTGTTGTGATTCGCGAATCTTTGTGAAGCGATGGCGGGGCAATCGTTTGCTGCACTTTGTGCCTACGGGCTTGTTCGTCTAGCTATTCGTGTGTGCGGTCTGCTAAGCCAGTCCGGAGATTAACTTACGTAATATTAGACCCTATCTAACATACAGTTATTACAATGACCGCACATTAGGTAAATGTGTTTATTTCTTACATGTAACTTAATATTATCGCGTAGTCAAAGGTGGGCGGAAGGACGGCCGAAAACAGCCACGCATACCGGTATCCTTACGTAAACACATACATACACAGTGAATCACAGGCACCGGGAAAGCCAACGCGCAAATGCTTATAGCTACTACATATGTTAAAATCGGCGATATTTTGAGATGCAACCCAATAGGCGATGCAACGCACGTGCTTAAACATTTAATTACTCATATTTAACATGTCGTTCTTTCTGTGTCTATCTGTATTCGTTCAGCTTTTACATAGGAACACATCCAGACAAGGCGCAGGATACACGATTACTATCGCTACCATCATTTAAAATGCATAGATGTTCTATATATTTTTTATGCTAACATTATTTTTCTGTCTGCTCTCGCGAGTGCCGCAGCTTCTGTTATGGCTGTTATTTTTCTACTTTTGGTGCTTCACGCTTCCTTGATAGTTGTTGTTATTTCTGTTGCAGTAGCAGGACTGCCAGAGGTCGCCAGAAAAAGGCAGGACCCTGTCTCGTTGTTGCTGCTGCCGTCGCCTTCGATATCGTTGCTGTCGCGTTGAGCATTATAATAACACAGATATTACAATATATTTAGATGTTGTTCTACTTGGCGAGTCAGGCCGTGGAAGACTGGTCGGGCCTGTTATGGGTATGCGCGATCGTGTGCTATCTAGCGCTGCTGCTGCTGCTGCTGGTATCGGCAAACAGACGAATGCCGTTGGGCGCCGCTCTCGATTCCCCCTGGTTTGGAACGCACGTGAAGGCAACGACGACGACCACAACAACAACACACTAAAGAGCTGGCAAAGCCATTAATTTCCAGTAACATGTTCCTTCGCTGGCCAACGATCTTCACAGAACTCACTGACGGCCACAAAAAAGCGCAAGCGGTACGACGTATGAATGCGTTCGACCGACATAGACCGCATGGCCACAGCTTCATATTCAAGAAAGGCAATGAAGCTTACGCTGTACCGCTTGATGTGGTGGCCGCTCTTCAACGTCTTCTCAACTTAATTGCAAGATGACTTTTTCGTTTTCTTTCTTTCGCTTCTAAACTTTATACCAGTTTACCTGATGGGGCATTTTACTCGTCAAATTGATTGTCACCTGAAATAGCGGCAGCCTTTGGACCAGATTAGTGCGTGGTCTGAAATGGTCGTCTAGTCCCTCCTATTAACTATGTACGGGCGTGGTATTCGCATCAAGTTCATAATAAAGACCCGATCACATAGTAATTATAAGGCTTGCGATCAACATGCTTTTGACATTTGATGTAGCCATAATTAAACTTGAACATATTACGTCTCCCTATCATTAAATATGAAATTCAAATGTCGTGAGATTTGGCATTGTTACTTACCAGCCGCGACTGTAGAACGCAAGACCCAAACAAGGCAGCAATAGGCATAGCTACTGCTTCGATCTCGTATCCTCAGTTGTCCCAAGATGGTCATAGAGCAAGGCTATCAACATCGATTCGAAGGCCTACTTGATTAGGGAGAGCGGCAGGGCAATGGATAAACATCTATAGGACCACGTCAAATGCACGTACTAGAACCACTGTACATAGAGCGGTCGACCCGGCGCCTAGAGTAAATCCCGATCGAGACACCGTAGACATTATACGAGTCGTATGTCTGCGTGTCTATGGGTGATGAAGATCTGTGCTGTAAGCTCCTACGGGCTTATTTCTCCTAACAACTTCAAAAGTCGGCGGTGGCAGTAAATCAACATAGAGCCAAAGTGAATCAATCGGTTGGTGAATAAATACGCAGACGTCGCAACACGAACGTTTTGGGATCCTGATTGCACTACTGGCATTTAAATTGGACAAGGCTTACTTGTATTTATTCTTGTAGTTTGTCCTGCTTGGGCGCTAGCATTCAGTAAATAAATGTCCTATTAGTTTACTTTCAGCATAACGGGCTTTATTTAATGTCGTGCCGAATGTTAACACTATGTAAAGTATTTATTTCTGATAAAGTGTACTCAATGATGTCTCATGAAGCGTTTGCTTTTTTTGGAGCTTGTTTGGAGCACGCTCATAGAATCGGCTACGTAAAACTATATAATATCGCCTAGCATGGAACGTCATACATTTTGATCGATTCTCATTTCTTGTAACTCCAGCATCAATTCGTCATATATAGCCGTCTCGTTTGTTTCCGTTCGAGCTTTGTCGCTTATTGCAAACTCCGCTAGACGTCTGTTTTAAGCCTTATCTTTCCACTAGAATAAGGTAAAGCTCCAAATCCACCTTTCAATAAGCACGCTTTCCTTTACATATATAGTTCTACCTAGCTTTCTTTTGTCAGGCTCTATGTCCTAAAAGTGCCGAACAAAAAAAAACACACAGCTATGTGCGAAACGCGGTATTTAGCCTACCCTATGCACAGAGTTTTTTTTTAAAACATATGTGCTCCTGCTTTACACCTCCCTTTGACCAACGCTTCAATGGCTTGCCGGTCTGCAACACACGTTCGCCCAAGTCGATGAAAACTCACAGCCAGACTGGGTACTGACCCTCGTAAGAGAGGCGTTAATATTGCATTAGAAAAAGGATGAAACAGATATTAGAACGATTAGAGATTCTGACAGGGAACAACAGAACCAATAGAACTAGCGGGGAACACATCAGGTCCTGTTGTCACAGCAGCGCCGTAGAGTAATCGAGTTTCTGACAGTTCAACAAAGTCTCGCCTTGTTCGACCCTGCAAAAATTCGAACGCCGTCAAGGGGCACGGCAACAACGCAGAAGTTAGTAGAATACAGGCACACCTTTAGAACTAGGTGGAAAAAAGGAAAAGTTAAGCTGAGCTTTTCTTTCAACCGATAGATTTATTGCTTTTTGTTGAGTAGAATGTATAGCAAAAAAGGAGACCAGATCTGGCTGACTAGTGTCTCATTTGAGTGTGCACTCTGCTAGACAATGATTAGAAAAAAAGGAAAATCGGTTTAGCATCTTTATGCGAAACATAACACGACTAGACAACAAAGCAACTCCTTACGTAGTAAGTCATTAACCCTTCTTCTTTATAAATATACTGCTCGAGTAGTGCGAGGCTGACTATAACTGTGTATTCAATTTCACGGCACCGATGCGATCTCATAGTAAAAGATTTTAACTTCAGCGTAAATAGCCTAAACTATAATTCATGTGTCAGGTATACGTGCACGCCAAATCACCCGCTTTCACTTTCCTACTTCTTCCGTCTCACTGATATATAGCCTGGCAATTTAGATTGCTCTGAGCTTCTACTGCGCCTCGTGCGCCTCCTCTATAAATATATCTATTTCTGATGTAATAAAGCATCCAAGAACCGTCATGAGCTAGCTTCTCTCCGCGTAGCTTCTTCGCGCGTGATTCATACGTTTCTACACACAGCTTAGCATTGTACAGTAAGTCTTCATCACAGACGACACACGTGGCCGTCGTTGTCGTCGACTTTCAACGCTACTCTCTCCAAGCCAATGTACTACGGTATTGTATCCGTGTTTGTCTGGCAACTCTATCCCACAGCTGTGTAGACTATAGGGCGTCCGGCCCTTTACAGCCCCATTCACCACCGACTAGTGCGAGCTCTCTAGATCCTCGTGGTGTCTCCTTTTCTTCCCGCTTCTTCACTGTGTGCTCTTATTTTTGTCCTATAGCCTTGACAAAAGAAAGCCTTTTCCATCCATATTCATTCTGAGAGGCAGGCAGCACCCACGGCCGCTCCGTTTGCCATCCGAATCTTATTATCTCTACCATTTGTCTCTTTTTCGTTCTGCTCTCTCACACGACTATCTTCAGGCCCGCTGACTGCCCTCAGGAGGAGCTAGTTCCAGCAGACAGCATTCGTTCGGTATTGCCGATACTCGCTTCACTGTCCCTGGACACCCCACTAGTGGCCGGACGATTGCAATCACGCTAGACCCGTACTGGTGTACATTGTACATGGCCAGCAAGCCCGGGATCCCTAGTAAACTATGCAACCTCTGCAAGCATCCACTGAACAGAACAGTCTCCCTTTTGATTCTAGCCAGGCAATCTCCCTAACCGCACCAGAGGAGCATATGATCTCTAGGCTTGTCTGTTTGTCTGCCTGTCTGCAGTCGCTGCCGCGATAATGTTCAGAAGCCACAAAGGGTCCAGCGCTAGCGTTGTTAATATCCATGAAGTCAGGTGCCCGCCCGCGTAAGCGGCAAGGGACTAGAGGGGTTTAGGGAAGTGAGCCGCACGGCATTTCGTCCTATGAGCCCGTGTCTTTGCGGACGGCTTTGCATGTATATGTGTGGTGAAGTACTGGCCACTTTCTTCAGCTATCGCGACCCACATAGTCAGCTAAAGCTCAGACGACCAAGGAAGATAGAGGATTCGATAATTCCTCATCAGAACCCAACTGTATTGGAACTGTACTATTTCAGTTGTATGTACAGTAGATTATATTGGTTATAAATATATACAATCTACTGTGTTGGGTATGTGGTCGTGTGGAAGGCAGTATGAATCTGACCCTGCCGGTCGAACACGAGTTTATTTGCGAAATCCAGAAGCTTACACCTGGTGGGACTCATAAGGATAGCGGATAGGCCTATCTATTCTAAAGTGGTTGTAACCACCTCACAATGTTAGCACGATGTTATGAAGTGTAGATGCGTTGAAGTTGTTTGCTTCAAAGGTTCTCTTCCCCCTTCGTAGGTAGGCAATCCTAAATACGTAAATCCTTGTATTTGCATATCTTACACTAAGGAGCTGATTATTATTCGCGACCGACCCTAGCTAGAACAAACCGTGTCGCCTTCTATAGGTCCATAAACAAAGTCTATCCAGCCCAGTGCTCCGCGACATTTCCGATGATATCACTTACCAATCATTCATCAAAAAACCGTTCTTCTACCGTTCAAGTCAAGTGTTATCGTACGCGACAGCGACTTCGCCTCTATATCAGCTATTGATCACCTCAACAATCATGAACCACTATGGCACTCTGGCAACGAATCTTATATTCTAGCCTGCTGCTAGCGGTGACATAGAGCTTGAGCCATGAACGTCTAGCGCAGAAAGCGAGCATTATTCCCTAGCCATTTAGTTCCCCCTTACGCGGTGGCGTCCGTACTGCTGCAGCCGCGTGAGTCCAATGACCAAGGAAACGACCGAACGATCGGCGAAGTGCTTTCCTACGAGACAGATTTTAGCCTGGCTAGGAGTATTAGTATTAGGAGTACTGGCAAGGGATCCGTATCGTCAGAGAGCAGCTAATGAAGGTGTACATCATATCACTTGGCTAGAGGTGCAGTCACTTGACGGTGCATTGGATAGGGGCAATGGAAAATGGATGAAAAGGACCTACTTGTGTGGAACTGCAGTCCACACACGTAAAGGGTTTTCTGAGCTGATTTCTTGTTCGGTTTACTAAATTCAGTCGACTGGTCGACAGCTTGACTGCATGATGCATACGGAGTAGACGCATAGACTCTATGGTCTCTAGCATTTAGAGATCTGTACGATTCCTGTCTCCATTAGCTGGTATCGACTAAGTATTGCATAGCAGATAGACGGCGACAGTATGGCAAAATGTATCGAGTTCCCAAAATGGCAGTTCGGTAAATATTCAACCGGAGGGAAATGCGAAGATTTGCAGGCGTTCTGTCTCTACCATTAATATTTATTGCAAATAGAATTGACCTAAATTGAACACTCAACGCTTTTCAGTTCTACGAACCTTTACAAACTATCCACCTTCTGTATCTAGAGACTGCTACTATTCACGTCGTGCTAGTGCACTCTTAAACAACTATATTTTATTTATTAATGCTTCTATATCAAATAATTATAAATTTAATAACTTTCTATCTTTTATAGAACATAATATGTATAATTAATGTAGTAAGTCTCTAGTCTTCACATGGAAGAAAGACTGGGTACTGACCCGACGGACCATCGCTACACTTTAAGGTTAGACAAACAACTGTGAAAGAACCTTCAAGAACAAGCGCATTGTTAAACCACAGTTCTCTCTTCCACAATCTATAATACGGAGGCACTAGAATGAAGCTCTGTAGCCAGTTTGTTCGTGCCATGTCTCCTCCTCTTAGTTCTATTTGAAACTGCACCAAGTGATGCCGTGTGTTATCTCCCTGTCTCTACCCCGGCGAGCTTCTTCAGTTAAGTGTCATTATTGTTCATAGTGTTGATTGGAGCTAGTGTAGGATATTGGGGCAGCAGGGACGGGCAGTAAGGGAGACCTGCGAGAAAGAGAGTCTTTGGCTAGTAGGAAAACAAAGGTTTTTTTCCAAATCTCTACCTAAAATTGATTCTTCTAACCGACAGCGCCACCGTCAACTGGCTAAACGCAGATTGCTGCCTGTAAGCTCGGCTCCGCTGTTCCTTCGTCGTCTTTTTTTACAGTGACCATCAACATCCTCATCATCATTATCATCACCAGGAATTGGCGAATCGGCATCAAGCAGCCGAGCAAAAGGTCAATATGTTTGTTTTATTGCTGTTAACTTTGACGTCCTTTTCCCTCAACCACCTGCAATCGTTTTTATGACCATAACACAGTGCAAAAGATGTTAACAAGAATGCGCTCGAAAATGGTCCTTCGGTTTTCCGCATATCAGAACAGGGTGAGTCGCTTACCTGGAACAGAGAGAAACAGACAAAAATTTTACTATTGAGCCTTCCTTTTTTTACTTCTTCACGGTTCTTTGCCTCTTCACCTTCTATGTACGTCGTGGCACAGAAGAGTACAAGTAGGTAACGGCTGTGTAGCAATAGCAATAAATGGACCTGAAAATTGCGCGCGAAAGGACTAATTTGCATAGATTTAGTGCATTGCCGCGCTTGATCGTTGCATGCTTTCATTAACAACTTGGCCTTTTTTCAGTTTCTTGTGAGCAAAGCTAGGACACGCCGCTTAAATGCCAGCTACACGTACAGCAGAAACAACAGCAGCTGTAGCGGAACCGCAAGAGAAAATTCTTCTGTCAGAACTTTAGTTAAGCGGTTAAAATCGTTCTGATTATTTGAATTTCCTGCGCAATTCAAAACTCTAATAAGTTATTATTACAATTATATAGAACTGTGACGCATTCTCTTGCTTTCGCCAATTCCATCCTACAGTTTTCTCAGTATCGGTGAGCAGTAATTCCATAGTGTTTAAACTTGCCACAAGTGAGTTCCAGGAAACTACCAACCTCGAGAACGTATGTCGCTCTCCGTGAGTCAGAACGTATGAGACTTCGTTCACCATAGTATGGAATAACATGGACACGCAGCATATTAGGATGCAACCATAATCCCAAAAGTGAGGCCGATGTCAAGAAAAACAGAAGTGCGAAGGCCATCAAAAAGTTTTTGTCGTACTAATCCACCCCATATTGCCGTTTCGCCGTCGACTGCTTAAAATTAGTGTAGGTTTGAAATTTTCAGTTTTCGTCCGTTGACTCGACTCTTGTCTTTGCCCGCTTTTGAAGGAAATCATGGTGCTTTTTCCATAGGATCGATCACGTTTTTCCAGCGCGGATTTTTTGCTTTCCCTCCTTCCTTGGTCCGCTATTTCACTAGCCCCATAAGATTTCTTTTACGCTACACGTACACTATATGTCAAAGCGGGAAGGCCACGCTACCGGACTCTGTAAATCTGGCACAACTCCCCATGTGCTTTAGTGTAGGCTCATGTCGATATTAAACATCTTTAGGCGTTTGCTACGCACCCTCAAACTAAAATTTCTATGGTCCAATCCAGTTGGCAAAAGGTATGATCGAGTGCCCCATTGGGCAAACATAAAAGCTGACCGAAGCCAACCGGCTGAGCTGCTATATAACGTGGGGCTTTTAGAAGGCCTTAAGGGAGAACCTGTTTTGGGAGAGCGGAAAAGGGTTTCACCTATTCTAATCATACGAAGAACCTACCTGAATCTCAGAAACGTAAAGTCTTTTAAATAAAAGGGAATCATGGGCATAAACGAGCCATAGCTTAGCCAAATATCTAAAAACCTTCGCCGCCTACCCTATATTCAGTTGTGACAGGAACCATATTCTTAGCTGCAGCGCTTTGTTTTACGAACGGATCGAGCCAACTTTGTCGGCCTGCGATCTTTTCGTATCCGTCCCCGTTGTTGACATGCATAGGAGTTACAGATGTTGTCAGAGCCCGTCGTGGTAGACTACCCTTCATCCTGTAATAAGGTGTGCGTGCGCGCATGTGTATGCACTGGTGCAATGTTGGACCTTAAATGTAAAACGCATCGATTCAGAGGTGTACTACGAGGAAGGTTAGCTGACATAGTTTGTGACGACGTAACATGTATAGTCTATTCTTCTGCGTCATGCCTTTTGCATATTCAAATCACTGAACGCCATGTATGCGACGGCTTTAGCCCCCTTCTCTCTGCCGTTGCTTATAGCGTTCGTCTGTTCCTGCAGGCAAATGATTATATGGGACTGCTTTCTCCCGACGAATACTCCGTCCACATCAGATCCCTAACAGACCTCACCGAAAACCGAACTAGGTCAAGCTGAGCTACATACGCCATACAATTCATCAAATATACCTTCGTTCACCACTCGCACTGTTTACTTCACCGTGCATCGGCTACCACCTTTATGAGATACCGCCACTAGAGAAAGGTATCCGATGGCATTACCCCTCGACCTATACCCGCTTTTTCATATGTACATGTTGCAGCCCACTACCTTGATGTGCCACTTATTTGTAGTACGGCCTCCCCGGCGACGCTTGCTATCATCCTTGGTGACTAGCAGTGGCATGCTCCAGTGGGGTCATACCCACCTCACCATACTGCATTGCAGATTCGCTTTGACGAACCCATCCACGTACGGTTTGCTTCATGTCGCCCCCAAATATGAGATGAGTATGTTTCTACAGAGGCTCCGCGGCCGCCATAACGAAGGCTTGTCACTGATGAAAACCGAGGCACCTGCTGATCGCGGATGCCATTTAGTCCACCTGTAGCAGAAGTATTGTTTAAATGCAACGGCCCGTTCGACCGTCTACGCTCTGTAGATGTTCCTACTTTATCAAAACAGGTGTTAGCTGGACAGCGCTAATGGAAAATGGTTTAAATACAGAATTAAAATTTCACAGCATTTTATAAAGTCAACTCTTAAACATAATAAATGTCAATATTTAAAAAAAAATGTGGTACCCAGTAGACATGATATTCTTTCTGAAGTCTTGGTTCGTAGGCGTTCCGAAACGTTAATTATAGAAGAAGTGGAAGAAAACTAGTATCTTACGTGTTGCTGCAACGATACTAGTAATACCAGTAATAAAAAGAAATAAAATCATACATTCTATATATTACTGCACACGTATCGAAAAACAAAGGCTAGAATCATCGAAGCTTCAATAAGGCTCATCGAGAAAATGCAATGCAAGTTCCTTCATTCATTGATCACAGTTTTGCTCTCATTCTGAACCTATATTGACTAAAAGGCACAAATTGTTGCCCTATTTATTTGGCCGAGGTGCGTTCAATAATAGTAGAATTGATTCTTTCATTCGTTACCAGTTTTGCATCGAAATTCTCCTTTAAGCTACAATAGTCAGTGTATACGCTGTTCCAAATGATGAATGTTGTCATCCAACGTTGAAATCCATGACTGAGACTGGCACACGAGCTTTTCGTTATTTGTTGACAGAGAGACTGAAAAAAGGGGCAAGCTGACCCATCGGTGAGGCGACAACCGCACCCTATCGAAGACCGCGGTACCTTTAGTGCTTCACACAGATTTCAGCGAACGTGAGCCCAAAAGCTCGCAGGCTAGTAACCATCGTCAAAAACAGCCTTTGTTCACTCTTCTGTGAAGCGCAGTACGGCAGTATTTCTGACGCTGCCGACGAGCGTTGTGGTGACCAGATAGGGAACACTGAAAGGGGCAACTCCTCAAACTGCCAAAGACAGCCATTACCACAATAACGAGCAGCAAAAAGCATCATGCCTTCTTTGTCATTATTGGTTGTTTTAGTTGTGACCGTCAAGAACAACGACAAGATCAAAATCACACGGAAGTCCAATTTTCACAGTGCTCCTGCTAATGGAGAGGGGAACTTCAGTACACTCCCCAAGGCAGGCCGCCAGAATTAGCAGCGACTGCATTTGGTTGTATTTATCGTGAACGGTACGCGACCTCTACTAAATAACACAGATCCTTCCGAAAAAAAAAAAAAAGATGAACATGGGTCCTCAGTGAGCGTACAGCGTTCAGAATACCTCGAGAACAAGTGCGACTTTGCGTTTTACGAGCTGCAGCGCCGTACCACACGACAACCCTCCGTTCCTAAATAGTAAATGCTCTTTTCGCTCCTTTACTAATTTTATTAATACTGGCCATTTAGCTTTCAGGAAGGCACTTTCTCCCAAATAGACGCGTGCCAAGCGCATTGTAACTTCTCATCATTGACTTCTGAATTTGAAAGAGCACCTTAGCCAGACAAGCTCAATTACAATAACAACGGGAGCGGATTGTACCGAATCTTTAAGGCATGGCTTAATCATGATTTTGTTTACAATTTGCCTAACTTCAATTGGCGTAGGCAAGCGAAATCGAATATCTTTCACAATCGTCCATTAGGTATTACACTGCCCCCAGTAACGTTAACTTGAGCGCTGTGACCCGTTTTATACGACTATGCGGCGATTCTATCGAGCGGTGCGACCCACCTCGCTTATTTGAAGTAAGCTGAATTGTGCACGAGACTAGAATGAAAATCGGGGTTCCGTTGTTGCCGACTACGACGTTTGAAGCAGCTAATGCGTACACATGCAGGATGTCTACGTGATTTATACAGGAACGCCTCTGGGAGCTTGTTCCACAAAAGAATACACAAAAATTGCGGTTAGTGATCCAAATATCAGGTCCGACTGTACTCTACCTGTAGAGCACTCATTTCCTTAATCGATCCTGCCTTATCGTAAGGTACTTTTATGACGCTGGAGGGTCGAAACCTCACAAAGGGTAAGTGAGCAACAGGAAAAACGAATGAACGGCATAAATCAATCCCCACATATTTCTCGCTTTGCGAACAACGGATGCATTCACGTCCCGTAACGATAACCGACTGATAAGATTAGAAAGTAAAATTGACTGAATCTTGTAATAATTCGAAGCTGCCTTGCAATATCTCCTCTAAGAGATGCTTCAGCCAAAATAGACAAATCACTTTTGACGCTAACTAATTTATCAAGTGTACGAAAGGCTTCACTTCATCGATCGTTCTATTGTCTTTTGCCAGATATATTCCGTTAAAAAATAACTGTATAAAGAAAAAGCCGGTCGAAAACATGAAGCATCAGACCGAGCAGCGATGTAGTTTCGAGACGATAAACTTCATCAGCTACTAACGGCTGACCTTTTTTGCAGCCATTATTGCAGTTGGATATGATACAATCCTAATAGGCTGTTAACTTTTACGACATCAGTTTGATCATAATGTCTCATTGAGATTTTTGTAAAGTTAGTAAAGTTACCAGATCGTTTTTCCTTTTAACCTATGACGGTAAAAAGACCAAGTCTCAGGCATCGGCACAGCAAGATCAGACCACGACTGTCTTGATATGACTTTCGATTCCGAAAGGAACGCCGCCACTACCACTTCGACGTGAACTACGGCCCCAGAGGGCTTAACAGCGGATTTCTGCAATGACCAGTCCGATCGAATTGGGCCACTTTTAAGAGCCAGTGATAGGAGACGAGAACGTCACTAGAAAAAACGCTGAATGGTAGTGAACGCTGGGAACTCACGTAAGGGTGGGACTGCCGGCAGAATGAAAAACTGGTTAAAGGGTCAGCATTGCGGAAAAGTTGGCGATAAAATGACGCCAGCGAAGGCGCAGAAAAGGGGCAGTTTGAATCGATCAATTTTAAAATAGGCGCGCCCCTGGAAAACGTCTACCCGGGCTTTCCCGACCATCGAAATCAACGGTGCCTGGCGTCCATTCAACGTCATCATAACGCCTAAATGCCTGCAGGTATAGACTTTTATCTTAAAGACGACATGGAACGGTAAGCATCCCGCACAATACGCAGGGAAACGGAGTGTTTATATGACTGGATCAGATCGCTGACACTGAACATGTTGGCATATTAAATTTAGTTCGCTCTTCGAGAACAGATGCTTGCTCCGGCTCTTACAATGGCAACCGCACCTATTCCATAGAAAATGAAAAAATTAACATAGATCATTGATCACGCTTTGTTGCGGACCTTCTGGCAAAGTTAACATGAAGAAATCCACTTTGACGCTATATTAACCAGATCTCCGAAGGACACAACTCAGAATTGTTGCAGAAAATGCTTGTAGGATCGAAGAACACTTGATATGTTTCTTATTGTTATGTCCGGCACATAACAATTAGGCATAGAGCCTCTTTTTCGTATTCTGTCTACACATATGTGGAAACAAAACGTTACGTTTATACTGAAAGCATTAACTGAAGCATTTCTTTGTGGGATGAAATTTTAAGTAGAGACACGTACGTGGTTACCGCAGGAGTTTTTTAATACCTAATAAATTTTCTATAGTAATAACTATTAAATAATTTGAAGGTGAATAAATCACATATTAGGTTGACCAAAAAAAAAGCCGTCCAAGAAACCCTACGATACAAAGACATATTCATTTCAATTTCCCTATACGATATATTTATAGAGGGAACATATTTTCTGGGCTGACCACATTACTACGCGTATATGTTAGCAGGCGGCTCTCCTACAGGTTAATTAAAAGTTGCATACGCACTGTGAGATTTAGTCAGCTAGACTTTGTCTGCCTCTCACAGAAACTAGATACGGGACGAGTTTAATTATGAGCAAATGACTTGATGGTTTACACACACAAACATATATACAGTAAAGGGTGGCGTTTATGGCTTTCTATCGCTAAATAGCGGTCTTATGTCACACCACAGTAAGTAGTTACAGTTACACGACATAGGACGTAGGCTTATGGTATCGATCTCGGCGCACCGTTCGAAGGATGCATTGTCTGAAATAACGGCCACCGACATATGCTAGTCAGGCCGTAAATAAATTCGCACCCAAAAAGGTATTGTTTACACGTTTTTTTTGTTTACACGTTTACGTGCTTTAAAAGGTAAAGTTTACACGATGTTAACACACTTCGCTGATTTACGCATGTCACAAGCTCTGTTGAAGTCTCTATAGATTGTGCGCGGCGTTCCCAGACAAAGCACCGTTATATCTAGCCGATTACTAAACGATATTATATATATATATATATATATATATAAAAAAAAAAAAAAAGATATATCAAAAAATTAAGCAAACATTGAACATGACGGTTTAGCTGCTGCTTGTTACAAACGTAAACTTGTCCATGGAAGAATGCGTAGATCAAAAACAGGGTCAAGTTGACGTCATACTTAGGAGCGATTTGTCGAAGATATTTTCTTCTTTGTTGCAAAAGCTTTCGATCTTCCATAGTTTGTATTGTAGAAAGTGTTGAACATAGCAATTAAATAGTTTGCCAATTTTACCAACCTATTTATGAGCTAAGCCTAATTGTTTTGGCAACTCTGAATTTCAGGAAAGAAAGTCCGGGACGGGAGGCAAATAGCTCTTCAATGATAAGCTTTGCATTATTTTGTATGGACTAGATGGTACTTTTCTTACGCCGAGGATATACGAGGCACCACTGAATCGTCCGAAAAGCTTTCGGTCGTGCCTTAGCGTAAGATGGAATAGAGGTTTACAAGCATTTATACATGTACATACCAAATACACCATTTCCTTGTTTCTGTTTCTTCTGTTGTTCTAAAGCTTCTGTCTTACCTAGACGTCTTACCGACGAACTCGCACGTTTCTAGGTGTTGCATCTAGATCCTCATAACTTCAAGATGGGGTGCGTTTCCAAAGGCAGCGGCCCTGGTAAAATTCTTTGTATGATAGATAAGTGGTACTAAATGCGTTTCGAGGATTCCGGCCTTTTCAACTCTACTAGCGAAAGTGGAAGCAGGCCATCAAACTAAAGCTGATAAGGTTTTATGTATTTACTGTATGTATGAATTATAGTTATAAAAGGGGGCACATATTATTTATGCGAAGCCGATTGTAGTTCGAACGGTTACTGACACCTGGTCAGCGATTGTTATGACCATTGGCTCCCCAAACCCCACGGCTCAGTTCCGTTACTAATGCAAGCTTGTCTTGACCGATTTTTACCTATTTATGTGCTGACACCTTTAACGTTATTGAAATAATCATAATAATATTATTGTCAATTAATGGTATGGACACCATTAACATTTAATCGCTATATGCACACGTGTAGTCAAAACGTGTTCTGTCTAACTGACCAAAGCAATGACATACTTTCGGTGTATATTGTAGCAGATAAGTTGTGATGAACCTCAATATAAGATCAAAAATCATGAAATTCTTCATTCTTGATCGATCATCGCGGCCACTTGCATCGTCCGCTTGCAAACCTGCACCCCACGATAGGTTCAGGTCGTCAGGTTGTGCAAAATGCAAAACAGACGCAGTGCCGGTGGCAAGGATGCATTAGAGTAGCATTCGTGCTAATGGTAAATTCAATTGAGGGGATTTCGATTAAAAGGGCTTCCCCAGGCGTGGATAACATGAAAGGACAGCGGTTGGTCACCACGTAGTTTGTATAATGTCTGCTAGCTCTGTAGAGCCACTTACGGCCTCGCATACTAATGGCTACAGAGGTATTTTTGTTGTGAATGGGATCTACGAGGACATACACACACTGTCAGAGGCGTACATGGCCAACAGAGTGAAGCGATAAAACTCTTCATTGAAGAAGTTACATCTCCTATTTTTGGCGGCCACGTTAGTTAGGCATCGCCGCAGATGATAGGAAAACGATACAAAGCAAAGAAAAACAAAGGAAATGGACTGCTTCTGTCTGTTAAATGGATTTTGTAAGCACCAGCGTACGTTCAATGATAATGCTAGTTATGTGTGTAAAGGCTATGTGGAAGAGGGAAAGCAAACGAATGGTGTCATCTTCATTAATAATGGTATGTGGCATTAGCCTGAAGAACTACGTCAGCATGCTGACGATGATTTCTTTCCTACGCTTTTGTTTTGTCCTGACCCTTTCTTCGTGCTACAGTCCATCTTATTTATGAATTCGATGCACTCGTTTTTTCTTTTATCAGCCTATCTTTCTTTTTGTTTCATTCCTAAAAAATCGATGATTTTGTCTCTCAAGCGCATACGTAAAGAATACGTATGGCCGGTGCTTAATACAAGCGAATATGCAGGCCATGGTCGTTGGATCTATCTTTTGCAATTGTTGTTCCTTTTACTGCACGTTACTCGACCGAATTCCTTAACAGCAAAGTCCTTCAATGACTTTTAAATCTTAAAGCCCTTATAAGAAAAAGCGCTCTATGCTTGCATGATACCCCCAGCCGGTCACTACAAAAGCCTGCCAAAACCAGCTCATGCATGAGACGAAATTGTCGTAGTTGGTGTTGCCCGTGTCGCCCCAACGAGGTAACCTCATTCAGAATTATAGCAGGAATAGAACAGATACAGTAAAGGAGCAACGTCGAGTATCTGAATATAGCTAAGGTTCTGCAGGCTATGTCTTTCCACCCACGTTGCCTTAACCTTCCTGAAGGCTCTAGCAAGCACTCCGCGTCGAGCGGCGTTCTCAGCAGCGTATTAACGGTTTGATTAGGTAAGTGGTCTAAGGAACGCTGCGTATGAGGGTCTTAGGCTGCTGGGAGTGGTGTTAGCTGCTGATGCCCCTAGTGGAGATAGCGCATTAGAGGAGGAGAAAAGGGCATTTCATATCCAGAAGGGTCGCTACAGGCAACCCTGGGGGCTATTCGGGCTCATATAATGCCTAAGAGCAGACCCGGACGTAAAACTCGAAGCAGTGGTGGTTAATCGAAGGTTGCCGGGTGTAACCGAGCTAGCACCAGTACACAAAGCTCCTCGACCCTTCCACGCCCTCTTAAAGCCCTTTCAAACATTCTAGTGGACAAAGCAGCCGGCGGTCACATTTAACACGGACACAGATACGATCAGACAGCGCAGATGTCTGTTTGCGCTCTGACGAACATGAAACAAACATAGGTTGTGCTTGGTCAGGCCGTACGTACCAGTAATCACTCGAAGTTCTTGGCCGGAACGCGGCTCGTTCCGAGTATATATTGCTTTATTGGTGATTTTTATTTATAGAAACTTAAGTACTTTAGATTGCATTTCCATGGACACTTTGAAATAAATCGTGACTCACGAAGTAGGTCCCTTATGTGTTCTATGCAGGGCCGTGTACGAATAAGGCTTAGTTAGATACGTAGTTAAAGACTGACTAATAGGCTCTTTAAAAAGTGCATATTCTTTCAAAGTGATTTTAATAACTTCAATGTTAAGCTCCCAAGCGGGTCTACATTTGTTCAGAACAAGACATTTCAGTACACTTTAAACCACTCACTCAAACTTTATCAGGTTCGAGGATATGAAGGCAGGCGAAGAGGGAAACAAGAATATATTAATTTCGACTGGAGGGTGAAGAACTCTCTAAGGTGGCAGTTAGTGGAAATAGTTGTGGATGGTGACTACCGATAGCCATGTGTATAGCCTCAGATAACTTAATATTAGTTTAGGTTAGCCCGAGTAAGTTGGCCGGTAAGCGCCCCCCGTTGAATAGCCCTTTCCTATTGGCATCCTATTTGATAAGATATATGAGGATAAATTATTCAGCTTAGGCGGAAGGTAAGTCTGGCCCAGTCCTCACCTCGTGTCCCCCTCGAGTCTGAGAAAGGCTGAACTCGCTAACGCGCCCGCCATAAGAGTCCGTGGTCAAGCAGCGACACATCCAAAGCGAAGCGGGATTGCACGGTGGCTCAGGCGAAGGGCTGCCTCTTGGTCGTCTTCGCCTTTAGAATATTGATTTATCTCTCACACAAACAGCCTCTAGTCTGCTACAGAGCTGCGACGGTTGAGCTTAAAAGCGAACAAACTAGAGTGGATCACGACATTTTCAGGATTAGCGTCCGTCCATACGCTTTCCTCACTTTTTCCCAGTTTCATCCCCCTAATTGTTCAGCCGTATTGTGCAATCCTGCCGCGCCACCAGCTGAACGAAACTCGTAACATCAAGCAGTCAATTAAAATATTACCTCGCATGTGAAAGATGCTGCCTTTTGGGGAAAGATGACCGTAAGAGGTGCGTTTGCAACATTTGCTTAAGAGCTAGCCTCACAATTTTATATACTCGAGACAATCCTATAAAATGTGTGCTCCGAAATTATTTCTTTTCTATCAATCCCCAATCTTAATGTGGAAATTCGTTATCATCATTCCATTCGTACGATCTGTATTCACCACACGTTCAGTCCAATATGGCTTCATCTTTTTTGGCAGCGTTTGCAATTGTTTAATATACTTCAATCTGTGGATTTCAACTAGCTTCGCTGTAGACTAGTCTTTCCATCGACCGCATTCTAAAGGATGTGGGGTTTTCCACCCACTGAATGGCATCAACTAGAACCCCTGTTGTGCCAGGACTTGTTTAAGTCCTTTTATGCATTCGACGACCTCGAGAAAGGAAAATGAGCGACATTGAATAGTTCCAAAAAGACGCAAGTAGAAGGCAAGAACGTCTGGCGAGGCGAGTAGGAAATGTGGCACCGTCATCATACCCCAACCGTACCGACAACAAATTGTGGCAATTGCAGAATTCCTGACAGCATCCCAAAAGCGCTAGCTTAGCCGGCGCGAACAACGCGGTAAAAAGATAGCGTGTATACTGTTACCTAGAAGCAATGCAGCGGAATGCGTATGATAGTCGCTCGGGCAAAACATCCTCATAGGAATGTTTGTCGGTGGCACGCTTTACAACTATTACAGGACTATTTCTTGAATATATCAGAACGAGGACCACGAGCTGAAAGTTGTACTGGAAATGCCGCTTCATGCAATCTTTTTATCGTCAATGTATGACCTTTTGTCGATTACCATTTTTCGTTTTGTGACAACAAAGCAGATAGCCCAAAACAACAATCTGTTAGTATTCCGCGTTTTCTATGTGAACTGTTATTCTTGCCTCGTAACAAGAAGCTCGAATGCGTGCCTCTATCAAGTGTAGAATACTTCGAAGGTGTTATCGCTTTGATCAATACCTTTCTGGACGAAACAATACAGAATTATAAGGCACTGACGCTTTCTGGGTACCTCTCGTAGACTCGGAAGTCTTATTGGACTCTACAGTGGTTTGTAGAGAATACGCTACCAAGATACTTAGCCCAAGATACATCCATTAAGAGAAGTCTATTCTTCCGTTTCCACCAAGAGCAGAATTGGCGTTAGTTACGGATTTACACAAAATGTTCACCGGTCACAAAAGTAATGATCTACTCTAACACATTATTATTCACCGTCTTCGTCCCCTCTAGAGTTGGCAGTGCGTTAAACTGTGTCGAGAACAGAGGGGCAACGAAGGAGCTATGCTGCGTTAAATTATACATAACTATATTCTATCTACTTCAGCTTCCAGGCTATCGGCGCCAACCCAATCTTAAATGTCGTAGCAAGAATCAGACTAGGTCTACTTCTACGTATCAGGGCGGTGGCAGTGACTGCTGATATTGCAAAGGCAACATGCCTTCCCTTCTTAGCAGTAAGACAGTAAATCTGTAGGATACAGATATCTCCTTATTAGCTTCTAGGTTCATAGGGCATAATAACATAACGAAAACAGCTAACTTCTAAGTTCTTTACTACTACTACTACTGCTGGTAAGTTGTGGAATTGAGCTAATGCTACAACTTAGAAGTTCGTAACGTTGAAAAAGTTGATCCTATATGATACATATATATATACACACAGATTTTTTACATTGCACAGTTTATTTTCAATATTTTTGATACTCGAGAGTTACAGTGTGCTAAACCGCTCTACAAGCCCGAAGCTGTTTGACGATACTTAGAATTTAAGCGTCAGCAGACGAGAACTAAAAGAATAATAAAAAATTATTGCTAACTTCTGAACGGTTACATATTACATGTTTTACCATCACAAGTCAAGCAAAAATCGCATCCTGCGTTATGGTAAGCAGCAATAGTCCACGAATTGTGGCTGACCTCAGCTAAACTTACTAGCCAACAAATCCAAAGTAACTTGCGCTCTTTCTGTTCGAGCCTCGCCAGTAGGACTCGAAGAAACACAGAAACAATGTGTAATACTTTTGAAGTGAATCTATCTATCTTCACATATGCGCGTATGACTTGAGATGACTCGTTCGTCAGAATCAGCAGAGGCATGCTATGATGACCACCAGTCAGCGAGGTGTCTTCCGCACTTCTGCTGGCAATGCCCGCATTTTGACACCACTTGAAAGGAAAGGGGACTTGGCTAGTGCCGAGCAATGCCTTTACCATGCATTCATTAACGTCGGAACCTCGAATCTATGGCAACGAATGGCGGTTCGTGTGTCCGCAGGAGGCTTTGTTTAAGTCAAGAATGTAGTAGTCGGGCGTCGATGCGTCCAGCAGACCGAGCAGCGTTCGCTCATTGGCGTCTGAGTGAAGAACAAGTTCGGCCAACCAATTTGAACAACACCGCGCAGATTTCTGCTCTATAAAAATAGACACACAGACATAGCGCCATGGTTCTATTTACCACAGTCACTGGATCATCTGTATATAGTTATATACGAATCTCTTATTGGCGAGTACTGGTATTCTTACAGCTGAAGTGCGCCGCTGGCTCGAAGATTCGTCTCGGAACAGCAATTACCTTTCACAAAACAACTACGCTTACGTTCAGGCGTATTCGTATCGGCTGCAGCAGTACAGCGATAACAGCGTTACGATAGGGGGCACATTGAGAAGCATAAGCACGTTCATGATTGACCATGTACGATTGTGGGGGTCGGTCTCAGGTAGCAGTCAGTTGACCCTGTACGGTAGCGGAAGTGGTAAGATAGAATGAACAACGAAATAATTTACCTGTGGAAGCCGCCATTTTTGTACAAGATGTCGTTTTCTTTTAGTGTATCATTGGTACGTGTTCTCGCGAGGTGAGACGAGGTAAATATGCGGGAAAGCTCTTTTGAAGCCAGTTTGACTGTAGTAGTAGTAGTAGTAGTAAAAGAAGAAGACCACCACTTAATTTTGCCAGAACGACTTGATCTTCTGTCTATTTCGTTGTTACACATCCCACATTAATTTTCATTAGTAACTAACGTCTTTATAGCTTCTGTCGGATAACGTGAAGCTTCCGCTTCTTCCTTATGTTTGGCTCATTCTTTCATTCTCTACCTAATAGTCCGGTGCCGTATGTGGCAAAAACTCCATACGCGCATATATGCATTTTATAGATGTGCCCAATAAAGCTAAATGGTAGCGGTTCAAATTATCTTTGCGAGCGCTCTCCTAACTTTTAATCGTTGTTCCCCATATTAACAATAACAGTAATTAACATTACATTAAGAATGTTCTTTGTCATAAATACGAGTTAGGAATCACTGTAGAGGAACTGTAAAGCGGAACGTACCACACAACCGAGATGAACCGAGGAGTCAAAAATCTGTTGAGCCTGTAAATAGCAGTCAGCGAGTCAGTACCTGATCGAAAACAGTGGCGCGTCATTCAGTCGCCGCCTGCCAGAAGCTGTTAACTTCACGAAGTTGGCACAACGTTGGATGGTGGCAACGATATCGGCTTAGGCAAGACATTTCAACAATTATAGAGTAATACAATATCTGGTGCTATTTGTAGCAGTGCTGCTGCTGCAGTGTTGACTATGGCGTTATACGACGCGTTTTATACACTATAGGAAACAAACGGTGGTTTTTACATGCCAATAAAACTGGAGAAAAAGAAAAGCACAGCTTTGAAATCTTATAGTTTGAAATTGAGTATTATTTGACTAGTTGGGCTTTCTACCAGCTCTATACATATTATAAACTAATAATGTCAATGATTATATGTAACGACTTTGTTACTTACGTGTCATAAGCCCATATTTCCTTCGTTACTTTTTTTCTGGATAGCACAGCACAGCACATCAATGTTGTCTGCAAATGTCTATGACTGTCGTTTCATTCTCATACTTTTGCAGTACCTGTCTCTACTACAGAAGCAGTCAGGGCCGGGGCAAATCAACACTCTACACGCCTATAGCCGCTCTTGCCAGCCAGCCACCGGCCAAGAGCCATCTGATGTTGTTAGCTTGCGAGCGAAGTCTGTTTTTCTGCTTTTACCGCTTTTTGATGCTGCTCATTGTCCTCTAATCATATCGAAGAGTGACCTCACACTTTATGACCACGCGCACACATCGTGAACAAAGAAGCATAAGTACACAAATACTAGTACAGGTGAACGGGGGGACGACATTTAGAACTGCACGTGCTGCACGTACTTCGGCGTGCTCACCGGCTACTCATCATTGCGTTGGTACGTTATACCATTAAATTAGTAATTAGTATGACAAAAGATAGATACGATATAAAAGATAGACTACGAGATAGATACGAATACAAAAAGAAAAACTACACTAAGGAAACGAGAGTCTACGTTATGTTGACGATAGCAACTCAACGGTAATAAATTCACCACATCTGGCTTCGTGCTGACCTATGGACACATTAGGATGTGGTAACATCGTTGCGGTGTTAGCCGTAGATGGGATACATAACGCAAATAGATTACGAACAAAAGGTGGTCGTTTGATTTCAAAATGAGCGATGGGAAATCAACATAAGAGATGCAACGGTTCTGTATGTCATCCGCTGTTCCAAGTTACGGTGGCTCGATAACGCTTGAATGCTAACATGAGTACGCGTCACGCTTCATGATACAACTACTACATGTATATAATTCTACGAACGCTAGACATGAACATGAATAAAGTCACAAATGAACTGAAACATCGAAGCATGCCATTATCAATGGGTCGGAAGGTGCAAGGAATTATTTCCGAGTCAATGCTTCGCAGGGATTTACGAGGGAAAAGCCAGGCCGCCCCACTTTGGTCCTGGTCATGGAAAAGGCAATATTGCAATGAGCATGGTTTCGAGCCCAGCACAGAGACCATGAGCAAGGATTTATCTGCCTTAAATCACAGCGATTTAAAAAGTGTTTCTGTTTAGCATAGATAAAAACACAATAGTGTAGTCAGTCAACGAGTCTCGTTGTAATAACGTTTCTCTTAAAAACAAAGGAATTTTTCAGTCGTCCCTGCTAGCAGGACAGCATCATGTCCAGACTTCAGCTATCGTCTCCTCGACAACTATACGCTGAGCTGGATGAGTATTGAATAGTTGAGAGAAAAGCCCTTAGGAGCTCCGGAGCCCGCAGCATCAAGCCATTGCTACCAAGGCCTAAGATGACGAAAACTGAGGGGCTTTTGGGGCATTGTAACCAGTGAATCTGGTGTTGGTGCAATTCCAGCGCGTCAAAATATAGCCTACATCATAGGCTGCTGCTGGTGCGGTTCGACTGAGCCATGGGAAACGCATTAACAGACACGGAAGACCCCCCCCCCCCCCCCCCGCCGCGCCATACCTTTTCCATTGTCAGCGTTCTTGTATGATGGTCACAGTCTAACACATTTCTCACTGTGGCCCTACAGATGATGAACACATTTCTTCCACGACACGACAGCCAATTCGGTCACCCAGAGTTCGCACACTGCTTCGCGCCAACTTCCTCCGCCACCTCTTTTTCCAAAACCTCCCACCCTCCCCTTTCCCGGGGTAACTTGGTGGATGCGCTGTAAGTTACTCTCATGGTAAAGCCGGGAAGCTGTACGCTGCCGCACGAAACCGCTGAGCTTGGGGAAAATTTACTACCTCTGTAAAATACGAGTGGTACCAGGCGTATGTTCGCTGCTGACTTGCTTATTATATATATTGGTAGCGTGCACGATGGACGTGAAGTGAAAAAACCACGCGGGTGGCGAGAAGTATTTGAAGACTGAAGGGACGCGACAACTATGACAACAACGGAAATGACAAGTAGGTGACGACGTCCTGTTGAACGCCGCTTCCAAACTTGGACTTCGCAATGCTTCCACAACTGGGGATCCTTTGGAGTCGCATTTATTTGCTGTTGTTGTAATCCTATCAAATTATGCCCCTTTCTATGTGTAGTCTGCCCCCGGCAAAGGGGTCGGGATCACGTGGTAACCCCCGAACGCTCCCAACTCTCTTGGACAAAGCGCAAAGCTCGCCTAAAAGCATCGGGGCTCACCAGCTGAGAATGAAGGAAGAGAGAGACCTCGCGACTCAGTGACAATCGATTGTGACCCACGTGATCTTTTCAGTCTCTGTTTTCTCCTCATTTCTTGAACAATGTGCATATGACGATGACAACAAAACCTCGGTGACATCGCCACGGTTGCACGCACCCTTTCAAATTACAATATATTCACAGCCATCGCGATCACAGCCAATGCTGCTCTTATTTGTTCCTGCATAATCCAGGCCAAATAACCCAACCAGCCTACCCTGACGTGCACGTTGCCCAGTCGACTCGTTGTAGCGTCTCCACTCGAGGTAGATATAGCTTCCATCACACGCATGAACACAACAGAGATCATTCATTTCGCCGACGCGTAGGCAATGACTAGGCGACATTGCAGGCTGCAGTGCGTAACTTATACGCTCAGTCACACACATTAAAGCTGCTGCTGCTGCTATTGTTACTGTTAGTGATACCAGGAGCTGCTAGAACTCTGCTGCGGAAGTTTCGAAGGCTGCCATACGTTGGCTGCTACGAAGTTTTGGCGCGCACACCTACTTCAGTAGGACGCACCCTAGTCATAATGTATAAGAGGAAATCAACGAACGAGCAAGAGAGGGGAATGGGACAATTTAATGAAAAGTTTTAACTTAGCCTGGCTGACGTTAGTCTCGTAGGTGGGGTTGGTTACCAGCAATGTCACAGAAAGATCTACTGTTGGAAAGACCGAGCTCATGAGCGGGTGGAAATAGGCGGCTTCTTTTATCCGGCTTCTGCTAGAGTATCAAAGTTCTCTGCCTGAATATCAATAAGGAGGCCAGTTCAAGTGAACAGAGATCTGTGTGACGATTTTGCCGACGGTTGCTTCGTCACCATACGTTTACGGGTCGGCGTTGCGGAGACATTATTATGAGGAATTGCTTAGCGCTGGCAGCGCTGGCAGTAGCTGCGGTCCGCCGTCTTGTGTCTTTGCTTGATAAAGGCGGACCCAGAATCCTAACAACTAGCTATTACATGCACCAAGAGAAGTTGTAATTAAAATCTCATTAACACGCGAAAGCAATGGCAGTACCAGTGAGTACCTGGTAGGTAATACCCTTATGCAAGTATTACCGAGGCAGACATCGCAACTAAGACAAAGTCGAGAAGATAATCGAAATTGCTGTTCTCATCGCTCATACATGCCAAAATATGTCCATTTATCTGAAATTAAACATCAATTAATTTTCCTTCTTTATTACCGTTATTTGACCGGTTTTCTCCGTCGAACAGCGTTTACCTTTCGGAACAATAAGAACAGTAACCTCTACAAAGCTGGTCTTTTTACCGAGCATTTATAGACTCTCGAAAAGCATCCGACCGTGGGCTGACTTCCAAGATACGTTCTAGTGCTACACAGTTCACTTCTAGCGACTCTGAAGAACCGCCGCCGCCCATACTGCCGTAACAGCCGTTGCCTCTATTTACATGTACCTTTTCTGATTGGCCGTTTTCCCTCAGAGTACAATAACCCGCCATAAACCCGAGTGTGAAAACGTGCCAGCGGCAGCGGCAGTGGCAGCCAGCATACGAAACGCACAGAAGCGAGAGATAAAGCGAAAGAGAAAGCATACAGGAGCCAAAAGTGGCACTTTCGTATAGAACATATTTTACGCGCAATAACTTTCTTTAGTAGTAGCGCTTACTCGTTATCTAACCCTTCTGTTTGTTAACGTATGCCGTCGTCTCGTGGAAGAGTTACTCGTTGCTACTGGTCGTCGCTGGCACGGCCAACGGCCTAATCAGTGCAGCATGTCGGGAGTACTCCATTTCTATGTAAGCATCTAGTACAGACTTGCCTATCCACCAGCAGGCCCACAAGCTCCAGTGGCGCCATTACGCTCGTCCCTTGTTGAACGTGGTAGAAACGCCAGCAGCAGCTAAGGTTAATATTAACCCACCGTTTGCACCGTCATTGCTACTACGCTAGCCACCTTCAATATTGCAATGGTAACGTAGCACGCCTTAACACGGCCAGGACCCCCCCCCCCCCCGGACGCAACCCGGCTGCCATACCACCCCACCACATGGCAGAGCTGCAGCGATCCCATCATGAATCTAGCGAGCGCTCAGCAGCCAGCCAGTCTAACCTCTCCCTTAATTTGCCGTTCCACGTAGAACAATGAGGAAAGACCACAAGGGGGCGCTAAGGCCAGCGCGTGCCCTGCGACTCTCTAACAACCGGAAAAATAAACGGGCTTGGCTTCACCGAAGAAGAGGATGCGAAGCAGCTGATGTCAGAGGGTAGCATGAGGTGAGGGGGATTGGGAAACGTTAATTGCACAACCTGAAGTGCGGGAGGATCGGAAGAAACAGCAGCAGTACCAGCAGCACACTGAACGAGAAGAAAGAAAATTTGTGAATGTGTGTATGTGTGTGTAGATCGACAAAGATCGGCAAAGAGAAAAAGCGAGGACGCGATGGGGAACAACCGAGAAAGAAATCCCCTTGGACTTCTTACGGGACGCCGTCATAAACTTTGGGAGGAACCTAAAGCATTAGAATTCAAGCGCTTGCCAAGGAATGAAGTCCGACTCCTTGCCTCTCCCACTATCCGGCAGAGTACTACCGGGCTAAGACAAAGAGACCAACCATCCGACCAACGAGAGCAAGTAGTGCAGATAGCAAAATGAAGGATAGAAAGGAAGTGTCTGTGACGTCTGTGCAGACGAAACAGGCGGCTTCAAAGGTTCAGCAGTCACACCAGCAGCAGCAGCAGCATGAGTAAAAGTGGGTTCAAGGCAGTGGATGCCCGCTATTGCAGCATTTTCTCGTCGTCATTGTTGTTGTCGCCGTTCTTTCATAGTCCTTTTTGTTGTACCCCCTTACCTCTGGTTCACCCGATTCTGCGCCTCTCATCTGCTAAGAATCGCTAACTTCTTCGTTGGAAAAAGGAAGGCGACAGTAGCAGCGGCGACGCCGGCAACCAGGACGCAGAAGATGGCCACGACGACGCAGCAACAGAGAATAAAGTTAAAGAAAAAGTAAAAGTGCGCTAGAGACACGAGGAGGAAGCCAGCTGGCGGGACGGTTGGCTTGTGCGGTACCGACAACCCCAAGTTATCCAAGGTTTTGTTTGAGTTTCAAATCCGCTGTTGTCGCAGAACACACCTTTGGTGCGGAATAACTCAGAAGAGGGCAGAGGACAGACCCAAAGCCTGGCTAAGTGCTAGCAGCCGTCACTGAGAAGGGGCGCACGCCAGCACGAGGATAAGAAAACGAAGAAAACCGAACAGCGCTCAAACGAAGCTGCCCGCCAGCAGAGAAGCCTTGGTGCTTAATGAACGCGCTCATTACCGCGTGACAGTGGGGTGTAAAGTGTGTTTAGCGCTATGGGGGTAAGGGAGGAAGCAGGGGGAGCGTAAGATGCGTGAGGTTTTATACTCGGCAAAGGTAAAACCTGAAGGAAGTAGTAAGAGAGGTTCTAAGTGAAGAAAGTACGTTTACCGATAGAGGCAAAGAACGCTAAGGTTGTCGTCAAAGCGAATAACTGTTAGGAGAAAGCTGTCCTACCTGGTTTCCTGACTAGCATCATCTCAAGGATGGACAGACACTGAGGCTAGTCATCAGCATGGTAGGGGGCTGCGGCCAGGCAACGGTGTCGGTGTAGCGGCATTTAAGGTGACAGCAGTTGGGAAATTGGAAACGTGCGCGCGCGAAGATTTGATTTGCCAAGCAGCGCGAACCGTCGTACATCAATGCCAGCAAAGCATTGCTCCAAAGCAAAGCGAAAAACCGAACAGAGCAGGCCTCCAATCGAATGATTGGTATTCAAACTGAGCCAGTACCCGACGGCTGCTATGGTGTCTTCGTGTACCTTTTCGTGCATGTGTCATAAGTCGATTGAATCTTCGTGCGTCGTACGAGACAAAGAGGAACTAAGTAAGATGGAAAAAAGTACGCTAATAGATACACATCTACATACCCAACGGACGCCGACGGAACTAAACAATCGAGCCTCATTATGCTCGTTATACTCGCATAGGTACGTAAGGACAAAAGCAAACCTGCCCGTATCTTGTGCACGCCCACTCCTGGGAATGAACTTATGTCCCGCACTACAGAATCAAACCAACGGGACTAAGAAAGACAGTAGCTGCCGATGAGACGTTAGAAACAACAAGGTGAACTTGAGATATCAACAACGATGACAACTGTGGCGTGTGAGCGCCCAACTCGAATAAAAGTTGTCTTCCTGCCCAATTGACGCGATGCAGGATTCGGTGAGAACCGAGGATAGTAAATCCTGCATGTGACTCATCACAACTCGACGCTTAACCACCCAGCCATCTTAAATCAATGCGCTGTGTGCGTTTGAAGTGTAAGGGCCTCTACTTCCTCTAGTATAACTTAGCTCTGGATATTGTTCTTGTTTTTGGGTTGTTTACGTTATGGGCTACCTTGTGGCTGTGCTTTTTCGGTTTTGTCCAAAACGTACATCTCGATTTCGCTTGCTGCTGCGGACATCGTCCCGTCGGCGATATGCCTATCAAGATAACATTTGATAGAAACAAGTGGCAAATATGTAATAGATCCATTATTTTCACTACTCTCACAGCTACAGATTTCGGTGTACTCAGAGGGCTTTCTTAGGAGCATCCAGGAGTAGAAGGATCACGATTCAGATGAAGCTTATAACGCAGTTGTGAATGAAGTATGACTGGAAAAAAAATACGTGTGACTTTGATTATCAAAAAATCATTTGATTTCTAAAAATATAATCCTCGCTTCGTTTAACAGTTCATAGCAGTGCATTGACGCCTTAACATTGCCGCATAACAACCATTGCTGACGAATGCAAGCGTGATCGGGTCAGCACGACCTTACTAATAGTCGGAGCAGCGGACTGACCAAAGAAGCCACTATAGTGAAATTTGTACTAAAAGGGTAGCGGTATCGATAAAACATTTCGATATAAGAAAGGTAAAGAAATAACCACACTCACAGCGTGAACGATCGTGTTTTCTACAGTCAGTCATGATGTGATCGATTTATTTAAGGAAATGAGTTTTCTATTTACGAAGTGAGCAAAGCATACGTGGAAAATGTACAAATTTGTCTCCATAAACCTAACAGTGTATAACGCTGTACGTATTTACACACATAGTACGTATATCGATTCGTTTAGGTTACAGTACCTCTTACTCTTTTACTTTGGGCTTGGCAACATTTTCAATCCAGCTTTTCGAGTAATGTCAGAGGTTGCCATGCAGGTTTTGACTTCACGAGACCTTTTACGTCCAGAAATGCGCGCCACGCAATGATATATGTATATTTTTTTCGGCAGTCTGTTCGTAGGGATTTGCGGCGACGTAATTTGCACGTCATTAATAAAATAGCGAAATAGTAACAGCAACGTTCATGGCAAGGAAAGCGGTGTTGTGCAAAGTCGAGTATCCATGCGGGGCTCAGCTCTGGCCATAGCAGGCGAGGACGGCAATGGCCCAGTGGTTACATCTGGGTTTCTTATCCAAAAGCCGACTATGTTCGCTGCATCTTTCTCTCTACTTTCTTTTTCTCAATTTTGTCGTCTTGAGGACAGAAGAAATATTGCGGTAAAAAACGATTTGTTTCGATTTATGTCGTAAGCCCCGATACATACTCAAGCAATCTGTGTTGCCCTTGAACAAATCACCAAGAGGACAAAGAACAACGAAGAAATAGCGTGCAGCATCGCTAGCTTCAGGGGCAATAGCAACGATACCTTACGATTCCTCCATGCTTTGCAAATATGATTTTGAGTTGAATTCGATTTTGCCCCGTATTTGGGCATATAATGACTTCCGCATATAGATGGGGTCACTCGATGCACTCACTTTTCCTTGTACTACCCCTTGGCTGTCATCCTTGTATTACCCCATGTAAAACGAACATAACAGGCATTACCAGTTCCAATATGTAGTTACCTAGTCAGCTCAGTGTTTAATTAAAACAAGGAACTATTACAACACGACGGCAAGGACCATTCAATTTTGTTGCATATAAATGCAGCCTGAGTAAATGGTGCCAAGTAGCTACCAAATATAATTTAAGATTACATTATATTGTATTGTTTGTTGGCGTACAGAAAAACTGAGTTTGGTCTCGACGGGATAAGCACAAATGGGAAAAATGGGCGGCAACCAGGGCAGGTCATGTGTGAAGCGATTTGGGATAGGTCGTTCAATAATTCATGTGCCATTGGTTCCGCCCTCAAATGAGGTGGAAGTCTTCAGGAAGCAACGACTTCAGTAGTGCAGCAATGATGCCCCACCAAGCTGAGCCTACCTAAAATACCTCGATGTATACCTTGATAGACACAAATGCAGATTCATAAAACGAAGGTATTGGGTATATTATATATATATATATATATATATATATATATACAAAGGCCGACAGCGAATTGTCAAATCCATCGATTATAGCTGGAGCTCACATTGTAAGTAAAAAAATAACGAAGTGCAATTTCTTCTTCGGTAATTTTTCCTAATTTCATACTCCTATATAAAAGAAATAATATAGTTATCCATAGATTATATCAAAGATTATCATTGACCAACTTATTCTTGATGTTGCGTTGTCACAGCTAATTTTTTGCTGCCGCGACTTAGCCAAAAAACGAGGAAAAATTTACTTGTATCTATCAGGACACAGGACACGCCGGTTCGTACGTAAAAAGGCACACAAGCAAAGAACAGGATAACCAATTATCCGGTCAGTGCCCGCGGTCTCGCTGGTCGATAGAAGAAGCAAAATCAATGAGAATCCTCCTAGCTTCCAATTTATGTTCGATCGATCTCGCTTTTTGATATGGTCCAGCTTCGTCCGATAACAGAATATCGATAAGCAACGTAGGACACAATTACGGACAGAGGTGAAGTTAGGCCACTCCTTTTCGTAGGCAGTAATTCGCTGTTCTCATGCCTGTTAAATTTATTGGCGCCAGATGACAAAGGATGGACATTTTTTTATATCAACAGTCAAACAAAATGCAATATATAGACCAACGGGAGAAAATCCAAGTGAGCAAGGACATTATCGCTTTATTTGTTGATCAGCGCCAGGGCCTAATATATATATTATGCAGCCAACTATGAAGAGTTGGAGTTTCCTGTGTACTATCGCACACGATACCGGTAATTGAACAATAAATCTAAACGTCGTTTTTATTCCTTTCGGACTTTCTGCAAAAACGCAACGTTTCAGGTCGTAGCATTCGTATCCTAGAAGACTGTGGTACGATCAGATAGCATCATTTAAAATAAGATAACGCTATCTGTATTTTAGATGCGTA
Organism: Varroa destructor; assembly: GCF_002443255.2. Classification (NCBI taxonomy): domain Eukaryota; kingdom Metazoa; phylum Arthropoda; class Arachnida; order Mesostigmata; family Varroidae; genus Varroa; species Varroa destructor. The sequence goes on along the minus strand of NW_019211457.1, from coordinate 22,528,637 downwards.
TTACTACATTAAGGTGAATTTTATGATAAGGACCAGTACTGAATAAACCGTAATAGCACTGGCATCCGCGCAGTACCCGAAAGGCGTTATATAATAAGTATAGATAATTGTTACTTAATATGTTAAAATAATCTGTAATGAGCATACGTAATCCAAGGGACTGTAGAAAGCGGTCGAGCAGCGTTTTGGCTGGTAATCGTAGGTACATATATCTACTATGGGCCGCTTCAACTATATTTGACATTGTCAATTAAATACGATACATATTATATATATTAAACACGAAACGATGATGACGAGGTCCAACTTCATACAAAAATATCACTCCTCGCTTATGTCGGGTCGTTTTAGTTTGGATTTTCAGTTTTGTCTATATAATTACATCTCATTGATCTGTAGCTAAAAATGGAAAACTAATAACGGGAATACTTGCTGCAGAGGTTGGGAGCTACGGCACGTCTGCTTTATAGTGTGTCTATGGTGTCAGCGGCTGCGCTCCCTATTTCCTAGTGATGGTCCATTGATGTAAAGTCCCTCCCTGAATGTCTATTGTTCGCTGTATACGGTTGCTCTTGCCGCGGCTGCCGTCTACCGCTGCGGTAGATTATGACATGTACCAACGTGTAGGTATACAATTGGATTACTTCGTACTCCGCCTTACCCATCACTCTGTGGGTGCCTGCTTTTCGACGGGTCGTTGTTGCGAAGGGCACTAAGCAATAAAGCTTCATCGTGGTCGAGTTGGAAAACGAACGAACGAACGAACGCTAAACACGATGCAAATGGTGGAACGTGGCAGATCGACGTCACCACTTCCGCTATGTAGTGCATGGCCCTCCAGCGACAATAAGAAACGCGCGCAAAAGATAAAAGCATAACCCGGGACTCACGACGCTGTCGTTGACATTGACCAATGCACAGTTAACTGGCAATCAGCTGGCGACCGCCCGAGCACAACATCTCTGTCGTAGCATACCACACAAAGCGCGAATATAAAAATATAGGCATAACAGCCGTCCTGACAACAATGGAGGAGAGAAGAACTGTAAACGGGTCCTCGCGTGGTTAACCGTATTCTGCGCCAGGGGGTTAGCAGTGGATGAGGTGAAGATTGTAGCGATACGATAGAAATGTGAAGAAGAAGCGGCAAAAACGACGACGACGACGACGACGAAAAGAGGTTGTGGGCTGAGGGAGTAGTAGACGGAAGAGCAAACAGTGAGTAAGTTAGTCATTGAATAAACTGCAAGTTAACAGCATTAGTAAACATCTATATTGATGAAAACAATAATCATAACTAGGCAAGTACGCTGCTGTGGATGATGGATGCCGCTGGTTTTGATGATGTATTGGGGTCGTTGTTTCGTATATAGGGTCAAAGTGGCAGGTACAGGAGATGGTTAGCAAGACCTGAATTTAACATATATTCGTCATCAGCATAAAAAAGAAGGAATAAAAATTGCTACACTGCGAGCATATAATGGATTCCTTTTTGGATAGGCTATTGATCTTCACTCACTTGAACTACCCATCGTCGTTTTAGCTTTTGTAAAACGTATGCACAGATATCAGGCAGTCGTAAATGGCCCACAATTTCAACTATATTGCATACTGTTATATAGGCGATAGAAAGTTGGGATAATTATTATTATTATTTGCATCGACAGTATAACATCTATCTCTGCTTTCATACGTTTGTATAACGATACGGCGCTGTCAGTGAAGCTTATTTTTCAGTAAGTCATATTGCTGCCAATGCATTCCCTATCAATTGGCCGAGTCTACCGCTTCGACGGCATTTTTATGCCCAACTAGAAGATCCGTTACGAACAGCTTCTTGGAATAAAGGAAGACGTATACATCGTTCACTCAATTCCAGAAATGAAGTCCATTCTGTAACTAGCTCGAGCGTTACGGAGCGTCAGTCAGCGTTTGTTGAACAAACATCTATATCGGTAGACGCTTACCGCATCTATACCAGGAATAACATGAATTGTTTATAGCTAAATTTGCACGTATAGACAGAGATTCTCATCTATTCTTTTTGCTAAGCCAATTGTCTTAATCAATGAAACTAGTACAGCGGGTCAGAGGGGCGGCTGGGGGAATAACACGAACACCGAATAGGTACCCTGTCCGCCTCGTGTCACGCCTATTCGCTTGACGCGTTTGCTTACGACAATCACTACTTATATATGGCCACAGATCGTGTTCGTATAAGTGGACGTATAAGTTCGATTCGTTGGACCCTTCGTAGAATCCTGTTCTGACGCTGAATAATCAAACGACCGAACGTGACAAAAGATCTTCAAATAAATAGCAAAAAAATTCGGGACTAAATGTCAAAAACGACGTTTTTTTTTCGGGGAACTAGAAGACCTGTTCTTGAGCAGTATGAATAAGGGACAGCGCCAGTTGAGCCGGCAATGCAATGGTATTGAATAACAACAATATACAATAATAAGCAACGACACCATCTCTAAATACGACAACAAAGCAATCACTTGTTTATATTGTTATCCTGGACACATATAGCCTTCCAGCTAAATTTGCGAACGACCTATAATTTAGCCACTTGTTGAGTAGGAATCAGTTTAGCATGAAAGCGCCGTTGCTGATAATCGAAATATATATATTATAACATTCTCGCCCAAATGCTACTCAGACGGCTTCCGGCGCTGCGGCCATTGTCTTTGAGAAGGACGACGTCATCGCTACACGCCGGGGCATGATGGGGCATAACTGGACAATTTTTCTTTTTTGTCTTTATGTTGAACGAACAATAATTGTCGTTCAACGTAAAGACCAATTTCTACTGATTAAATTCTGTCGCTCGTTGTCACCAACCGAGGATTAAACGTAGTTGATCAAACAGCACATAACAAACAGATTTATCATAAAAAAACAAAAGAGTTTTTTTTTAATCACTACGTTAATTAGGCACATTAGTTTTATATAGATACCAGCAATATATACGTCTATGTATAGCAACAGATCCATATATCGACGATCTCCAATAAACAGATGCTATACGTTTTCATATTCTATATATATATTCATATATTTTTTCCATCTCTAGTTCTGTGGTCGATTCGTTTTCTCAAGCATTGAGAGTTCTAAATGATGGACGTTTGTTTTGCAGCCGCTCGCCTGTGACATGCCTGCTAGACGGGCGCCGTTTTCGTTCTTTTTACGGCGATAATGACTGTGATCGTGAGACATTCATATCTGCTCCTGGCGGTAGACGGCCTGCCAACGCTTTGTTTGCTCAACGACGATTATCCGTTGCAAGACGTTCTATCTCGCCTTGTTCCTTCGCAGGTCTTCTGTGCTCTTCTATATTTGAAATCCGTGTCATGAACGCGTCCGTGCCTCTCTTCGCCTGCGCCTGTTGTTTCAAGACGTATAGACAGCCATATGGTCTGCATTCACAGGCCAGCGGCGTCTGCAGCTCCTCCTGACGGAAGCTCCGATATCGTTGACAAATGACATTGAGATTGTGACGAATGACGAAACCGTCACTGACACTTGCTACAAGCACTAATGGAAAAGCGCCCAAACGTCGAACGAGTGCTGACAGCGAAGAACGTTTAGGAAACTAGAAAATAGGCCAACTATCATCGTATGGCATTCGCCGTCCAAGCGGGCCCTCCGGTCCGTTAGAAGCTAGCTGGCCGAAGCGCCGACCAAGCACCCGCTGTGGAACCGAGTAACGAATCCAAGCACAGATGTGTTGTCGTCACTGTTGGCACTGCATAGAACTAAACGTGGTCAACGTGGATTGCAAGCGCGCCCGCATCATCAACACTCGTATCTGCCATCTAGCTTGCATCTTTTACATGAAATGCCGTGCATACATGTGCACACATAGCGTAACAGCATACGATGATCATGTGGCTGACGTTTCGATATTATTGCATTGACGTTACTTAGCTACTGTGTGGACATGGGACAGGGAATTGTCATAGGGCAATTATTGTAGACGGAAAGTAATATAGTCCGCGTGCGGCCGTGACATTTAACAAACGACTATGTAAACAAATGGAAATATTGTGACACTGGAAAAACAAAGGTTACAGCTCAGTGTAACGGCAGTAAAACTGCTCCAAATAACCGACACAAGCTCTCGCGATAATAAAAACAATGAGACATGCCACCGACACAAGCTTCTTTGTCAAGAAGTCGGACAAGTTCTATACGAGGCAAACAGTAGCTTCAGAACAGAAACAGCAGCCACAGATTGTCATACTGAATCTCAGCTCGATCTCGCCTCATTAGCTTGTGCATGGGCAATCCGTCTAGCTACTCTAAGCATTATCACGGCACTGTGATTGCCGCAACGATTCTTCGAGTAGATAGCGGCGTCGGGAAGATACGTACCAATTGCACGGATGAAATATTCATTCGTTCGGCAGAACTACACCCGTCTAAGGGTGATACGCGCTAATACAAATCGAGCCATAGCACTCAAGTTGGAATTCAGCATAGTAAAATCTAGATATACAAATATTAAAACAAAGTGAAGGAATAAGCGCAACAGGTGTCTTTGTAGAAGACTATTTTTTTTTTTTACCATTGTTGACAGTCTCCATTATGTTATCAAATAGAAAAACAAATTTCGAATCGTTCCGCTTTCACACACTTCGATGCCGAGGGAAGACAACAGTTCTGTATGACAGCCGCGTGTTCCATATGGTCGGATCTTACGAGTACATTGGATCTTGTCTTTGAGTAGTTTGAAGCGCGAAATAGATTGGTGTGGTTCGCATCTCAGAAGACCACTAATCAACCCGGTATGGTGTTTATGCCGTTGCTGCCATACGAATTTCCGTTACAAATCGCCTCTACCCACACATGGTATATTTCTACCATCCTTATTCAACTGGGCAATCTTGCGGCAACTGCGCCTTCATGAAGAAACTTAGTTTTCTTCGTCAAAAAGGAGCGGTTTGTGGGATCGGCAAAGCGTTAATGACAAAAATAACAATGATGAGGCAAACTAACACTTAATATTATTTCCAGATGGCCATATTTGGTGGCGAAAACCAATATCTTACAACACTGACATTTCATTGATGAATAAGACAAAAATACTTATTGAAGATTTTTCTTCTCAAAAGAAAAAAAAAAAAAAAAAAGCATTTAGTTATATAGTCTATTATTGGTAACGGTGTGGAGATTAGAGTGTAGCTGACGAACGTCTGACTTCACTTGTTCTCATCATGTTCTATGAATCAGCAGCATCTTCGATGCTGCTGATTCATAGAAAATTTGGCCAATTTTGTGCAGTGAGCGGCTGTCATTGTGTGTCGTCACACTATGTCGTTTGATGGCAACTGTACTTAAGTGTCTGTTCAATTTATAAGTGATTTCCGCATTTATCTATAACTTTATCTATAACTCAGCGTAGCTGCCACGTGTTGATTGGTATACCCTGTGCATCAAGTGCGTAGCATTTTATACAGCAGTTTATCAATTCGCGTATGGGCTAAGTTGAAGTAACGTGTGTGTACATACTGTGCCTATCTGAATACCTCATGTAAATGATTGAAAAATAATTGATTATGTACGTATTATGAAGTTCTGCCGCGGGCTTCTATCCCGATTTCCTTTGATTGCGTTCACTGTCATTTTGACGACAAGACCAAGGAAACCACACATTTCAAATAAGAAAAAGATGACGTGCTTCCGAACACTCCAGGAAACAGAGACCTCATTAATGAAAGTTACTATACGATAATGGGCTACGGCATACTTAACAGTTTTTTCCCAGTCGTCGCTACCCTTTGGCCCATCAACGTCGTGCCAGGTACGTTTCGATCGATACCAAACATACATCTTCTTCCCGATTTTTTTCGGTTTCCAATATTCTAATTCATGTCTGGTATTTCGCTTTTCTTCAATCGCCGAGGTCAGATCTTATCCTCGATATCGGTCTACGTTTATCGTTAGCGTTACTTTTTCATAAAACACCATCCTCGATGTGTTGTAACCTTTGCCTGGTGAGGTCAACAGACCACCCCGCCCCTACCCCCTTATGATTTCACCATGATATCTCTGTTTCCTGCTGCCTTGACTGTGGCAATTGCAAATTCTTGTTTCGCCATCCGCTCACTTTGGTTGCTCATTGCTAGGGCTATTGCATAAAAACGATGCACGTTGGGCAATCCGTTAGGACGAAATAGGCGATCTGGAGCCGGCTTTGACGAGCAAGCCGGAGCCAACCTTACTCCATAACTTTAGTATGGCAAAGGGCCTTGGCAAACGCACGCAGATCCGTTCCACGAACTCGTTGACTGTGCTCTGTAAACGCAATATATGGTGCGTTAGTACGCTAAAGTGCTGACGTATTGAGAATGGCGCCAATGCACTCATGCATAAGATCAGGTAGATGGATATTAGAGCAGTAGAAGAAAAAAGCCAAAGCCGGAAGGAATTAGGTCTTCGTGTGCTCTATGACAGCACAGACATTTAAAGAGAGCTTTTATTGCCGTCGTTCCGTCACGCCTCCTTTACGGTGCTCACTGAACCGACTGCCACATTCTTTCACAGTCGTCTGACTCCCGCACGTCTGATCGTACGTATTCCTCCGTACATGTAGCAACTCACAAACGTGAAGATTTCACTGGATAAGACGAAGACAAGTCTCGGCAGGATCAGATTATCTTTGGACATTTGGAAAGGCGCTGCGTATCAGTTTCATCCGCTATTGTTCCAGACGTACTAGAAAGTATGTACGGAATAGCAGGGCGAGTGTTGCAGCTAATTAATTATGCTATCAACAACGTACTATAGTCCTTTTTCAGGATAAAATCCTTTTTCTGTGATAAAGATAGTACCATATGGTGAAGGGAACCTAGGGCACAATTCCGAACGTGATAACGAATTAAATCAAAACTCCAAGCAATGTTCCACGAACGGGATCCGTAACGTATACAGCCAGATGGCTGCCATGGCCTACATTTAAATAGCAGTCTGCTATTGTTATAACGTCTACAACATGTTTCACTGCGGGATTGAAATACGAAAAACTTCAACTTAAACGTGCAGCATGATTCGATAAGAGATCGATATAACTTATACAGATGGGAGTAACTCAGCGACTTTCGGACTCAGGACTGATTCTTAATGATGGTGTTTAGAATGAACCGCTATTATATGATAATGACAGTATTCTAGCGTAGGCAGATTGAACTGAACGTAACGTATAGTGAACGCCATCAGCTGACTCATCGTTTAAGACCCGCGCGTAGAGAAGTTAATTTCATTCCTAACATGAGAATGGTGACGGCATTGCCCACTTAATGCGTATCTATGGACGCAGCTTCTGATTTTAGGATACTAAATTATCTTAATACTATTATATAATTACTTGGATCATAATCGGATGGCGTCAGTTTATTATTGCATTAACCGTTAGGCCATTTTTCGTCAAAAAAATTTAGAAAAATCCATTCCTTATTTTGCAGTTGTTCAATTGATACATAAGAAACACTTTGTTGACTGATGTTTTTGTAGAGGAAACCTTAACTATCGTCATCGTTTTGTCCGAATGATTGAGTTTTATAGCAAAAACCATCGGTAATAGCCAGCAAGAACTAAAATCTCGAGGGAACTATCTGCACAATAGAGATCTGTTGACAAGGGACAAGTTTTCCAACGGCACATGACAAGCTGCAGAATAGACACTACAAAAAGGACGGCGTCTAAGAGGCCGTATTTCAAGCATTAACCTAATATGAGTGGTACAGATTTACGTAAATAGGACGTAAGTTACTATTTGCTTAGTAAAGGAATAAGGTATATCACCTGTAAACGTAAGGAATACAAGCTAAGCACCATTTACCTTGATCACTGAATATTCTTGCTACTGGTACGCCAAGTAATTTCAACAAAGTGCCAACAAAATCCATCTTTACTTAAACCAAATCGAAGACGAAAATTGCAGTTTAGGAACTTTCTTTTCTCCTTTTTACGGTTAGGTTCAGGACGAGCCTGTTTCCAGTGCAGTTTCTACATACATACGCATTCTGGCTTCGGTTTAACCCGCTATTTGTCGCGGCTTAAATCACTGAAGTGGCGAATGATCAGGCGCTGCGCAGTACGGAAAAAAAATAATCGAGCATTTCGACAGGGCAACAAGTTCGTCATCGTCTCCTGAACAAATGCCAAAAAAGAGGCCAACTTCCATTCATCTTAACAATTGTCTCCAACGTAGATGTCACGATATTTACTAACTCCTGGCCGCGGCAATGTCTAGACAAATTGTACCAGTGTGTCTAATATTAATGGTTTATTATACATGTGTTAATATCAATAACATACGGTGAAACAAATTAAACTCGAAAACAACTTATTGCATTCAAACACAAACATATACATTCATATATATATATATATAGGAATAAGAATGAAACTATGAAGAGCTTCATGCATACGGAAAATGGCTCGATCGTGTAACTTCTCAGCAGTCAGTTCGGCCGCATGTAACGCATAGGCCAAAACTGAAGGCCATGTTAACTTGATAACAAGAAGTATGATATCCCAAGATTTTCGTTGATTCTCGGGTTTAACTAGACACTGCATAATGTTTTTCCAAATCACTCTAGCATTTCTAGTTTAGTTGATGTTTGGATACCCCTGTAGAGTGGTCCTCCACGGCGCTAGTTTATCTCCTCGAATTTCGCTTGTCTGTGAAAGGATAAAGATTTTGTACGCGGTAACTGTCCAGGCATGACAGGAACTGATGGATGCAGAGATAATATATTCAGTTTTGCTACACGGGCGTATCTGTCTCTATGATCGCCTCATGATTTGCTAGTATAAATGCTCAACCAAGGACCACTTAGAGAAATGGACACTTTTTTTTTTTTATCTCGAACTCTAGTTTAAAATAGATTCAGTGTGTTTTGTTTCAATCCGGCGTAAAAACAATAACCATTTAACTTATGAAGTACTGTTAGTTTAGGCTATTTATAAGACGATGCAGCCCCACCGGCTGGAAGTGCGACAGAAAAAACAAAGGCTCACCATTGAGATGATAAATTATTGATGAAATGCGAGTCCATAGTTTAACGGTTCACGATCTTTTGATCGGCTCATGCTGTAACACTTGACCAGTAACATGCATAGTAGTGAATATGCAAATGGTATGTACATGCACGTTTAGTACGTATTACTCTTCGTCGGAGAAGCAACGTTTGAGGTTTTTGGCTGAGTAGAGATCTTCTTCCGTACGTAGATTGGCGAAAATACGAGATCGTAAACGACAAGTACACAAGGACACCCTCATCGTACACTTCGAGATGTAAGACGATGGTATCAGTTGGGTAGCAGTCGAACAAATCGCCGGGCGGCCGCGGAATCCAACAAGATGTGTTCAATCCCGCATGTACATGCATAGAGCATCCGTAATCCTTCTTTACCCAAACAAAGCAAAAATGAGCGATTCAACACCTATGATTATACCGATCGTAAACGGTACAGCTGAGAAGGCGCTACACTAGGAGATCGAAAATGGATAAGAACCAGCTTAATATATATGTGGAATACAAACTGCATACATGTCTGCCCAACGGGATAATCGCGGTAAGAATACCTAAGGTAGACAGCTTAATCTAAGCTATATGAAATTATCTCGAGAATGTAACGACGATTCGCGCTCCGCCCCTCGAACAGTACAGATGCCTCCACTTGCCATTAGCCTAGATTATGCCCCCTACAGGACAGGGCTCAATAAGTGTATAACAATATCTTCATCGATCACTTATGTATCGGCATTGTTATAAATCACAAAAACGACAACAGTGCTAGCAAAAACTATATGCTGCTTATATTTCTGAGGAAACCTACCATTGCTATAAGCAAGTTATGTAGCAACCTTTTGGCATATCTACTGAATATTACTCTCTGAATAGCTTCGTTTCCTGCAGCAAGTGGCCGTACAGACGTGTACCCACGGACACAGCACTGATAGGACTTCGAGCCTAAGTCTACCCCAAGCAACGGTCGTATCGAGGGATTGAGAGATCGTGGCGATTTCAATATATAGACTGGTACGGCGATCGCAGTTGCTGCAATCTATAACGCATTCGTAGGCTACCTCTGTATAAGGGGTCAGCTATGAGAAAATAAGCCGGCTCATTGTAATGACCAATTCGGATCGGCAAGTTGTCATTATTACCATTTAATTTTATTTAAATATAACCGTGCCTTGACCGTGCATGCACTCTCTATATTCAATATAGTTGCCCATGCTTAAGCCCATTTATCAAGACGTTAGACAGCCCTTCCGGCAAGCACCTTCTCTTCCTCTTTGCGGGTTAATAATTGTTGATTCTTAGGTTTTAAGTATAGATCTTCATGAAAGAAAGAAAGAAACATCAATTTTGTCTGTTTTGGTTTTGTGAGCTTCCTACATGGCTTTCTCAAACCTCTTTTGGGGGAGAACTCACCTATTATTTTGTTCCTACTGAAGGTAAATAAATAGTAATTTTTAAGTCGGGATTTTTAAGTAAGGGATTTTTAAGCCTCTTTTATGAGTCGTACAAATCCCATGGGTAGCAGCAGTAGCTATATTTTAACGTCATTGAGTGAAGTAGCTTGGGCTGAGAAAAACTCTATTCAGATTCAGAGTAACTTCAATGGACTGAAAAAATTGGCGCACGTTTTAGCCGCTCTCAGGTCAAAGGTCCTAGCCCACTGTCACCAGCATGATTGGTTCAGGAGAAAAAGGCGTATCCCGCCCAACGTATCTGCCGCTTCGTTAAAAAAATCCTTTATTCTATGTCATCTGGTAGGCTGCTGCAACTCGGTAACCACTTCTGCAGAAGGTCTTCATTGGAAGGACAAGGAACTTTTGTTCTATTCTCGAGTAGCACTAAAGACCAAAGTCAATGTCCTGCGTAGATGACGAATAGGTTGGCAGTGGATATGTCTAGGACGGATTGAGAATATTGATTAAGGCTGGCTCCCTCGATATGGCAAGGCACCCAGCTTGAAGCAGAGAGGACGGTGGTTCGATTGCCTTTGAACTCCATATCTTGGCAAGAGGTCCCATTGACACGAGGAAAAAAGGCAGGGAAAAACAAAAGAAACTCACCTCCGCATCATAAGGGTGAGTTTAGAAGCACTATTCTTTCTTACAAGAAACTCAGGAAGGCTCCAAAAAGGAGTGAGGGTGCGGCCTCACAGAAGACTCAAGATACAAGAGCTTGCGCTCCAGCATGTATGTATTGCATATGTTAGAGGGCGGACAAATGCAAAACAATTCAATGGTGAGGACTTACAGTTTTAGATCGATTCACATCCGCCATGCGTAGGTACTTATGCTCTGACCAAGATAGAAAAAAAATAGTTTGTGTTACTGTTTCTTGCGAAATCAAGAAGCAGCTCTCTTTCCAGAATCGGGCAGCGATGGGAAACGATGACAATGACAGCGACGAACTAAGTACAAGAGTCAGCCGAATTGAGCAGGACTAATAGCAAATGCAACCAGACAGAAGCAAAGCCAGATAAAATGACACAGTACAATGTTATATTTTCTAAATAGTTACGATTTCGTAGCCTGATAGCTTTCGCGAATACACGACACCGTCGGTTCTGTGCGGCCTTCGGCCATCGATGGCGCACCTCTGAACAAACAAAGACAGACGCGCAACGTTTAAGTAAACGTACAGCTGGGGTTCGATGCGGGATAGAAAGCGTTCCAGGGACCGTTTGTGATAGTTTGGGCCAGTAATATATATATATATATATATATATATATATATATATGAATGTTCCCGTTCACCCTGGTTTTTAAGCCTATTGTTATCTAGTAGGACAACGATTAGTATAATGCTGCAATTTTCTAAATGGGTGAATATTACGTGTGCATTATGGGCAATTATGGGCACTACGCTCTTCCAGCTTACTACGTCCTTTTGGAAGAGTAGCTCGTCATATCACATATTTATATCAATATTCTGTGGGTTTGTAACATTAAAAACTAGCTTTGTCTATACACAGACTGTATAGTAAAACCTGCCTCAATCCGTAGCAGTAGCAGGGAGATTCCCCTCTTTAATATATCAGATTTTTGTGAGCTCTAAAAGTCTGAGAAAATATCCGACCTTTGCCTAACTAAGCGCCGACGGCTTAACGTTATGTCGGATAGCAATGAAAAAGGGAACAGGATAAGGTCGAATCAATATCCGGTAGCTATCCAACAAAAGCTGATCAGTAGCTCATCTCCGATTAGTTATTTTGATTGTGATCAAGTCAATGGCGGATATCATATCGTGATACACTCAGATCTTCCATTTCCTTCATTCTTAGCAGAAATGCAGCAGAAAGTGAAGCTTTCTAGATTTGGACGGTTACAGAATGGCAATGGTTCGGCTCATGGTAGTTATCCGTATAGAACTAATTATTGATTTTCTCTTCCTCGGAAGAAACGCAACGATTTCCGCCATCTGGCAATGGACGTGACTGTCGAGCCGCGTACAGGTCAAAACGCCTAAAGGAAATACTCAGATTCAATGGCAGGCAAAAAAGAAGACTGATTGATGGCGGAAAGAAGGTAGGGAGACCGTTGAGTGCTTTTGCAGGAGTGTCGAAGAAGAAATCGAAAGAGCAAAGAGAGAGCCAATTCGAAAAGAGAGCTTTAAATTTTTTTGTACGCTTTCCGTCTCGGAGTGCATTCGGCAATTATTGTTAGTCTTATTAGTACTGCTATGATCTTCCTCTGAAGAGGATTACAGTCAAGGCAGGGGACGGAAGACTTTCTAGCACCGGCGATAACGGGGCAGAAAGAAGCCAGACTGCGATGGCCAAGTGAATTACATTTTGTCTCAGCTGTCGTTGTCGAAAAAAGATCAAACGGAAAAAAGAGCATGCGCGTGCTGTGTTTGGAAGGAAACGAACGCGTTAAAGAAAAATCGAAGGTTAAAGAAAGACTCAGTTGCCCCGATAAGCCAGATAAGCCCCGGCAAACATGCCACGGAAAGATAATGCCGTTAGAAGCCACGACCGCAAACGATAGTGATCCTTTTTTCTGGATGAAATTCATAAAAAAAAATATGAAAAAATAATAGAACAAAACGGAAAACGTTAACGTAACTTATCATCCTTAAAAATAAGTGAAAAGAATACGGCAGGCCATCGATGAAATAAAGCTGAGAATAATTCCCAGTCCAACACATACAATATAGTAATCATCACCATGCTTGGCCCATGATTGGCCGGTGAGACCGTCTTATTTTTCATACCGCCGCCGTTACTTTAAGACGGCTGTTGACTTACCCTTTTTGCGCATCGTATAAACCACAATTTACCAGCTTTGAGCGCCGTATAGTGGGTATCAAAGCGCTCATATGTTGCAATGTATAGGTATAGGCTTCACAGGCCGGTGTTAACAGTCGTTAAATCATTACTGATAGAAAAAAATAGACATTGAGAAAAATGAAGTCAATGAAAAAACCCACATAGATTATTAGAGAATTACCGATGAGTACTTCTTACGACGCGTTCTTTTTTTGAGAAGCGTGAATCCTGCGTTTCGACTGAGATGTTGATAAATAATCCATAAGGTACTTCTTTGAAGTGCACTTCCTATACTAATTTCTTAAACAATTTCTAATCACGATTTCGTAGGTCATGGCCAAAAAACTGCCCTTTAAATCACCCACTTGTGGAACTTCATAGCGTAACTTCATCTGTCTTCACTTCTGGTGATTAGTGTAAAGACAACGCTAAATGTTAACGCGGCATGAACCAGAAAAGGCACAGAAAATGATATATTGCTCAATACAACATCACGAGGCCGAATTGTACATGTATAGGCTACGAATAATAGCGACCCCAAGGGACTAAAAACAGTACGAAGAATTTCACGATCCATAAAAGTTATTGACTGGAAGTAATTCCATTGACCTTTTAACCCAGCCACATTAGATACACACCGGTTTTCGTTGGCTGTTTACGCAGCCATAGCTGCACAGTTTTCATACCTTCGTTCTTTTTTCTGAGTTTTCTTTTGCTACCAGTTCTCCTATTCGACACCCCCATACGGTAGCGCTATCATCTCTTCTCTGTCGGGCACCTTCTATCTTCACCGCTTTTGCTTTGACTCGTTATAATATCTGTAGAGGAGAGATCTAGAGTTGTAGTCGTTCGTTCTCGGTGACCGCGGTAGTGCCCGCTACGGCGAGGTGGTAGCAAGACAACCCTGGCTTCTTCGCTCCTGTTACATCAACAAGCCCCAGCTCTTCGTACGGTCCTAGTTCTGGATGTGATGCGTCCATGTTATGGGTGCGTGGGAGGAACGCGCAGACCGAGATCGGTGAATGAACCAGGTAACATTCCCTCGCTTGAGCGTGTGTGCATGATGTGTCTGCGCCCTGAGTGTGCCGATGGTTCTCGGGAGAGCCATCGCCAGTCGGGGCAGAGAGTAGAACAGACAGCGGGAAAGACACCCTGACTGAACAAGAATCAAGAGGTCAAGATCCCTTTCTGGTCCCAGCACAGTTTTGATCCCGCAAAGGGCTCCCGACCGGGGACCCCCTCTTTGGCCTCTCTACTGCCCAACAACAGTATTTGACTCGGGATACCCAGCAGATAAAAAAGCTGCGTTGGAAATGGCCTGAGCACCCGCTCTCCCCCAACGGTTGAGCATCAAAATTACTCCACCACGACAAGTCCCTCCTGCTGGCGACGAAGACCAAAGGAGAACTCGTGCTACTTGGAAGAGAGCAGCGCTGCTACTACTGCTGCTTCTAGGGGATAAGATGTTTTAACGCGAACTTATGATTACTTCAAGGGCAATTATAACTTTTAATAGCCGCTACGCTCGCTCTCTCTGGCAGCAACAGCAACAGCAGTATGGAAAAGAAAGCTGAAGACGTATCAGCAACAGCAGCAGCCTACGAAGATCATGCCATCGCTCCGTCAGCTGGCGTAACGCCATCATGTCCCTGTGCGATCTTCGTTTGGCGACCAACTGACTTTCGCAGCGGCCGTTGCACTGGCACCCGCCCTAAGACTATCCGCTCGTAGAATTTATTTTCAATTACAGTTTCTCTTTCAACGATGCACCAAAAACTGATGTAGAAGAAGCACCGCTGAACGACTCCTAGTAGGCGACTAGTTACAAGACTAACAGGGAAAATGGGCAGCTTTCATTGACAACTAGAGGTGCCGAAGAAAAAGTGCACTGCGGTATAGCATAACAACCAGGCAAAGTACCGTGTATCCAGTCAGCGCAGACTGACAGGTACCGCTAGCTATATGGAATTGTAGTTAGAAGTAGATAAATCATTTTAGAAAATGAACATACGCTACGCCCATGTGGCACATAGAGCGAATACTTTTTATCTGACTGCTGGAGAGCCCTGTTCTAAATATGATAGAAGTTCATTGCTTAAGTTTGACTTGATTTCAATGCAAGCAGATTTCAATTCAACTTAAAAATACTACCTTATATAGAAACGCATTTAGATTAGCTCGATTCTGAATGATAGCCCGCTATTGAACTTAAGAAATAGTTCGCTTCCATTGCACACACTTTATGATGCACGAATACTTTGAATTGGCTTGTAAGGGTCCTTGCCAAGCCGTTCTATCTTCAGGAATCTTTAGGGAACAAACCAATTTTTTCTGGCCTGATATGCAACTACTGAAGACGTCTGCCTCACGGAGTCATTTTAGTTTTAAGAAAGGAATAGTAATATAACAGTTGACGCAGTCGACAGCTATCAGCCTGTATTCTATTTTCATATAGAGTAACGAGTCGAACCTTCAGAAGTAGTAACAACAGGGCTATAAGTATTTGTGTCTCACGTTATCCTGTGTTAACCGTCCGGGCGTTCACAACTCAATATTTCAGAGTTCAGATGCCATCAGTTCCTTGTGTCCAGTATTCCTTCTGGTGACTGAACGGCCTTCTTACCTGAAAATAAGGCATAGGCATGTACGTAGATGAAAAAATTGTCACAAACATCGTAAGACGACGGCTGTACAAGAAGTGGCGATCGACGTCATTCGATGGGCAAAGAACAGCCCATCGATAACAAGTCGACGCTGACCAAGGAAGCCAGTAGCAGCGAGATTGCCAATTGGTCCATTCACACCAAAGTGGCTTGACAGGGCAAAGCTGAATCCAAGTCGCCGATGCTGTTTCCTTGATTTACGAGACCTCTGAGGGCTTTTGATATATCAGCACCCGAACCCTACTAACTCAGTAGGAAAGCCAACGTCCGTCATCTTTTGCACCGTGGATATCCCTTGTGGATTTTTATTTCCCTGTTCCCTTGTATTAGCGAAATTTGTGCTGTTCGAACGTGCCATCACACTCAAAAACCATATCACTTTTTAACTCCTGAAAACGGTTGACACCCCTCCACATAACTAGGCAGACAGGCCGACCGTATTTTGCCCAAACTCAGTCGAATCCAACCCAACCCAGGCTGGCTGGACGAATCAACTAGCACACGCTGGATCCGTTCATCGTAATCACCATTTCCGCTTCTGGTGGAACTGGGGCAGACGACTGACCAAGTCAAATAGTTGGCGTCAATTAACATTGGTGAATCTCTACAATTTTCTGTTGGCATCAAGACTTCAGTCGAGTTCAACCGATATATCCTTAAGACAGTAGAAGCAGTTTTGCTGAGCTTGTAAGAGGAAAATTTTGTTGCTTGTTGAAACTGACCTAACACAGCGTGCGTCTGCTTGAATATTACTGTATGTTTCCTTCTTTCAGGTCTGTGCTACAGGTTCATTGCACAACTGCGTTCATGAATTATGATGTAGCTTTAGGCTTACCTTCATGAGGGTGCCATCGTCAAGGACCATATTCGTTTCCGGTCAGCAGCAGAAGTCCGCCGCAAGGCAAACCGGAAGTGTTTGCGGAAGGGAGGTTATCAGAGAAAAGTCCCGTTGAACGGCACATGTCTGTCCCCTGTCTTTTCTCCACGCATTTCGCTATACTGCAAATCTTATCACGACCATCATTGGCAACCTTTGACGAAGAAGAAAGGCTATTTGCCATCAAGCAGTGAGTTCGAACCCTGATCGCGTGAGTCGCTCTCCATTGTATCCGTGCGCACGTGTGTGTTCATTATGGTAATAGTGGACTCAAGACTGACGCAACTGACGCTTGACGTATCGTGAAATCTGAGGCCATCTTTTACCGGAAGAAGACACAAAGGCGCCCCGTCCATAGAATCTGCCAACATCTGGGGTGCTACAGGGGAAATGGCGGCCGATGGTGGTGGTGGTGATGCTGCTGTGCTAAGCAGCCATGTAGAAATATTGGCGTTGGCCTAGGCCCTTCGTTTAACTGCGATTACCGTGCCAGTCGGAGCGATCGTGGCATCAAGTGGAAACTGATGTCACCTCCATCAGCTCTTAAGTCTCTCTAACCGCACGCTCAAAACATGGCAATTATTCTCAGCGTTAGGGTTGCAGCTTGACATGATCGAGACCCTAGAGTTGAGAAGCGAAACCGTTCTATAATGGGTGTTGAACTGTGAAGCAAGTAGACGCTAAAACTAGTAACCAAAACTGAACCCAGCGGATTTTTGTCTAATACAGGCCGCAGACTGGTCCCACTCTGGGTTGTGGCGGCCAAGTCCAAATAAGTGTAACGATCCTATCGCTAAGGCTTCCACCCTATCATAGACTTGGTTGCCTAGGACAGAGCCAGCCGCTTCCTTTACGAAACGTGGACCACAATCAGCCTGTCGTCCCTGTGAAATATCGTTCCATTCTACACTCTGGCCTGGGCCAGTCGATACTCAGGAGTTCATCTATTTGTCACGCTCGGCTTAGCATTAGTTAAGGGTAAGAAGCAGCCCGCTAGAAACTCGAAGCGACAAGTTTCAGTGGCTTGATTCCTTTCCAGTGGAAATGTGTTGTTGTGCAACGGCAACAGACCTTTCTGAAGTGCCCCACACTCAAAGTACTTCCGACCCGCCAAAATAGAAATGACAATTTGGCAACGTGCCCCCGTGGGTTAACGACGTCGGTATGACGTAGCCGCCGCTCACGGATGTTTTCGGTGGCGATCTGCCGACTGGCGATGTCATTGATGAAGATGAAATATGACTATTTTTTTTCTTTCGTTTCTGGCATTGACTCGCTCCTTGGCTTGCACTAATATTATCATGGATAGTGACTAAGTATCCATCTCTAGTAGTTGTCGGATGAACGATATCGGACGCATCTTCACATATGTAAGCACACAACACACATAGAGAGCTAGGTTCACCATGGGATGCGTCCGTTTCACCCGTGACCCGTTTACATTCCAGGACCATTTCGACATTTCATCTGATCCTAAGCTATTCTCATTTCATCCGGTGTCCTATGTCGGAATGAGACATTTTTCTTTTAATTTTAATTCGATCCATGGATTTTAGGTGTATTTAACCATGAACCTTGCCACTGTTTGAACCACGTCACCCGTGAAGATGGCATGCAGGCTCTCTTGTTTCGTTACAGCATCATGTAGAGACACACACACGAAGTATCAAACACGTATCAAACACGAAGTGACTCTCGGAATCACCCGTATCGTTATGCTACAGCTCTCATGACGATATCTCGGAACCGGGGCGCCACTTCAACACCTGTGCCTAAAGAGTCGCATATTGCAGGGAGTTCCAGATCTGAAAATCGTCAGCCATTTAACCCAGGCCTGGGATACTCGGCCCAGGCGCTGTTCTATAGCTGATGCCGAGACGATGAGACGTATCGCCAAAAAGCGACGTAGGGTAGAAAGAAGCCCCCCTCTTCCCCTTCCCCCAGATAGAGATATGGTGAGCAGCAGAAAGGAAGCGGACAATAACAACAAGACAGCATCGAGCTGGTTCAGTTACAATAGAGGATAATAGCCCGTTTATCACGTGATGAAGCAGCGATGGACTGTAGACATAACTGAACCGTCGTTGGCTTCACTCACATACGAGGGTAGTCGTTTAATTCAGTGTCATTCTATGTCGTAAATGAGACAGCAGGCAACGTCTAGACGACGATGAAGATCGAAAAATCGCACGCTTGTCAGATCTAGGTAGCGCATAGACTAACAATATATTCATCTACATTTAAATTCGGGAATCGAACGCTTAAAATGTCAGATTAATAAGCGACTACTCTGGAATATAGCAAGGATAATTCATTATAAGTACCGAACATTTTCTGAAGACGAACGTTTAGAGAACGAGCTAATATATTATATAGATAGCAAACTAAAACAACTCACATTTGTTAAGCGCGTCAATGACACATACTAGTTGGTAGAAGAAAAAAGTGGTCCCTGAAGAGTGTGTTAATATCGTCACTATGTGTATATTTGTGTTGATTATTTTCTATACTAATAATTTTTCCGTGACGTTTTTAAATCGCAGTGAAGACCACCGAATATCAGCCGCCGGTCCTCTGGTGGCTTGGAATTTTAGTACTGAACTGTGTGCACGTACATACTGCACAGAGGCATACGAACCCATCTCTTAATCTGAATGTAAAGCGAATACCCTCCATTCGATTACCTCTCGAACAATTTTATACTATACTCTCGGCGACCATTCACAGCGATGCGCGAGATAGCAGCTGTTTGATCATAGATCCGACGTGCACTCGATCGACTAGACAACTCTTATTTCCCAGCCATCTTGACCTAACCCCTCAGGAACTGCGGTGACGGTAGCAACACAACTATTTCGACTAGTTTCGGCAGCTGTTTGAAAATCTACATATCTTCGCAAGCAGGATGCAGTTTTCAATGAAGTCGCTGCTCCGAGCTGTTTCCTAGAACACTTCAGTCAGAACTTCGGATTGAACCGGTTCGATCAATTCGGCTCCCGCTCGTTTTCGTACGTTTCAAGTTAAACGCCATCTATCCTACACCGTGTAGATTGATCTCCGTCATCAACACAGAATCAAGCAGCATGGATACATGTAAACCAGTCGAGAGCGGATATCTTACTTTAAAAGTTGAAACAGTCCCTGAACGAGTTCCGCGAAACGAAGCCCGCCTGTGGAGCTCGAGGTCGAACTGGCTAGCAAAAGCAAAATCATTAAGTTCATTATTTATCACTGACTGTGTCCTAGCAAGCGATTTTAACATCATGAAAACCCTATACCTGTACATTTTCGTAGTGGATTCTTCTCATCGAAACAATAAACGGCCACTTCTACATGTCCAGCGACCATTTCACACAGGGAACCAACTAATGCTCTTCAATAATCAACGGAACTTGCCAGCGTTTCGTGCTGGCCACTTATTTGGTCGTTACCTCCGATTACTGTGTAGCGATAGATTAGTTGATGGGGCTATCAGTTTTTCCGACCTACGTATCGTGGCTGGCAAGAGATGCTCCTTGACATTTTTCCTTTTGCATTTTGTTTGGTAATCAAAACTGGAAACAGAGTTGCTATTGCAGTATCTATAAACGTCCGTCAAAGCAATCATTATCAGCACCTCATAATGGGCTTCATTAATTAACACAAGTGAAAATATGGATATGGCGTGAAAGGTCATAATTGCACCGTTCGGCGGTTGCAAGTTAGGGCGGAATAAGATAAAGCGCTTAACGGTCCCTGTTACCAATGAGAAGAAAAGGAAAACAGACCAAAAACAAAAACAAATATCATCAAGCACTTACGCGACGGACAGGGGCATACCTTCCCCTTCTCCCTCCCACCTACACACGCATATGCCCATACACATACGCACAAGCACGCACCGACGGCAAAAAGCCCGGCTAGTGTCTTTGAGCGACCTTCGGGTGGCATGAGTAGCAAGAAATAAAGCAGGAAGGTCAGGCTGAGAACGCATACGCAACAGTGTAACTTGGGAAACGTGGCACGCTCAATGGAAACGCAGGAGGAAGGCTGAAAGATAACTTTCTTAACCGATCCTGCATAAACTGTTTGTGCGGGTTTGTTTTACTAGATTCACTTGCATGTAACACAAGCGACTGGCCTGGAACTTGTTGATGGTTCTATTTTTTTTGTGTGTATGACGTCCATCAGATACCACGTTACACACCGCTATATCAACACTACCTTTAAGGAGATCGGATCAGATGTTTAACACTGCACGCTAGCGTCGTTCGGCACAGGAAACGATGTGGATTGCTGCACTTGGGCCAGTCTTAAAAAACGGCGTCAAGCCATCATGAGAAAAAGATCAGAGATTTCGCTGAATGACGCACGCACCTGAGTCCGAGCGTTTGCCTTTGCTTTTGGTTATACGTTTCATACATGGATATGAACGACAGTTTAAGGACGCATAGCATATTGGGCTTAGAAAGAAATGTCGCACGGAAGCTGCACAAACCCACATATCGTCACTTGTATATAGAATATTAGTTGAGCGGTGTCATGGGAACCCTCTAAGGTCTATAAGGAGGTTAAAGGTTTCTGTCACTCAGACAGGCATGCAATACTTCGGTCATAAGCTAAGCGAATGGGATGTGTTTTCTATCCGCGTTTTGGCCATCCTTCGCTGAATGTCGTGGGAGCCGTAGATCGTTGGAGCATCGCGTATACGGTCAGGAGGCGTATTTCCTTTCATTGACTAAGACGCCTGTTTTTAAACGTCGTATTTGTTTTTCGGTCGAAAGCAACGCTTAGATTATGGCACTAATTTAGAAAAAAATGAGTATTAGATAATCAAGGCATTTTCCTGTGCAACTGATCGCTCAGGGCTGATGCATTTCAAGTATAAATAGTCTCAGTTTTGTCAGTGCTTCCCCACACCCAGATGCCAAGCTATAATTTTCAACTATTACTATCCAAAACGACTCGTCACTTACATATATAATTTTAAGCGGTATACGCACCGACTGATATTTATCACTGTCGTAAAACTATGTTTACCTACATATTAAAGATGTAGCAGTAAAAATCTTGTACAGATCAATATTACAGTCACACGGTAACGTCCTATTACCAGTTGCGCTGGCTTTGGTCGCTGTTACGTCTGCGGCTAGAGATGCCTCGATCGCGCTGGGCTTACGGGGGAAGGTTGGGCTGATGTTGTCTTCGTGTTTGATCTTCTTTCTTTCCGATGTCTCCTAGAAAACGAGTAGGCCAGGGATTGTCTTTCTTACTTTCTGAAAAGGCTCCCACAAGATGATTTGGTCAGATCGTGTTTCTCTCTTGTTTTTCATTCGTTAAGTTCAGCTCAACTCGTTCATCATAGCGACACCAGCGAGCAATAGTCGGCCGCGGCAAAAAAAGCATTTCCACTATTCGCGCAGTTGATCACGCTAGCGCCGGGCTTATCCACCAAATGGCTAAGTAACAAATAGGCATAATAGGAGCTATCAGCCGACTTCAACAAATCAGCTACGAGTGTACAAAGAGACAGTCAATGGAGAAGTTAGGCGACACCATAAAACAGGAAAAACGATACCAGCCGAAAATAGATTTTTCCCAAAAGGATACGAGAGTAAAGTAAAAACCTGTTCTTATCTCCTACGGCTCGTATACACATGAATAATAGTATGTTTGTTAGCTAGCTGAGCTATTGCTGTTACTCGCAAAGCATAACGTGTAACAGTTTATTATGACCTGATGCTATTGGCTCATGAGTCAGCACCGCACTGGCACTGCCTGTAAGCCGGTCAGAGTTGGAAGAACAGACCCAGCACCACGATCGTCGTTAGTTACCGGCCTTTAAGTAACCGTACGGTCCGGGTTCGCGCTCTACTATCAGCGAATAATAACAGTAACGAAACAGTTATGGAGAACAGATAAAAGCGTAGAAGGGATCTGCCAGTAAACAACTGACTGGTCGATGTTTGGTCGATTCTCTGCGGCGAAAGGCGGTTATACTACATTATCCGGACAGGGACTTTCAGTTACGTACAGGATTCACCCGGTTACGGCTGCAGTTCTGTTGACAAGCAGGAGAAAGATAACCGAATTAAGTAAGTGGGTGATCGAATTGTTCTTGGCTCACGGTACTAAGTAGCGCATCTGTACGCTGGCTGACGTCTCTGTTGTTTGCTGATCTAGTTCAAGCCCGTCCCCAATTAAGTTCGTTATTTCGACATGCAATTTAGTGGAGCATATTTGTATACGTATTTCCACATGTGTACAATCACCGAAAACGAAGTTTGTTTAAATTTGCAACACTCTAATTTTTCATGAGTTGGAGGCCCAAGGACCTCGGGGGAAAGCATCAGTGAGGGTAGACAAATAGCAGGGAACTCTACTGTTTCATTACAGGCAAGATGTCCTATATAGATCGTTGTCTATAGTCACTGCTTATTTAGAACAATGTCACGTCGGATAGTAAGCGCTATTTGCTCAGAAAACCTAATGAATGGAAGAAGCTCGTACCCTCAGCCAAATGTTTCATTAGAAACTTGATAAAATCTACGGTGGGTCTATGAAAGGCTTCCTGGGTCAGAATAGCAGCTGTTCGCTCCGACGATTTGCCAAATTTTTGCAGAATGAATTGGCAGCTACTTCGTTGCGTGCGAATTGAAAAGACAGTTATAGCACAGCACATCTTCCTCATGTTACTAGGCTGTACCCCTTCATAAGTCAACACTTTCTGTTTGCTGAAAGGAGCCGTATCGTTCAATCTTAAAAACCAGATACGCGTGCAAAAACGAATCTATAATGAGAAGCTAACACTTGTTATTTACCAGAAATAGAAAAACAAATACAGTGTTGTTGTCAAGGTTTACATCCCCTTAGCGTTCCTATAGGGAAGCGAGAACCGATTTACTGATATAAATAACGTCAGAAAATACTGCCGAACGCCTATTCTAACAAATACGCGTTTCCGTTGGATCGTAACATAGATCGATATTAAGCTAGATACAAAAGGTCGATTGGTAAGTTCTTATTTTTGTGCTACCAGCAGTAATAATAGTAACAGCGTCGCCGGAACGCAGAATGGCTGGTTAAAACATTTTCAACGACGACTGCCCTGCTTCTCATCGGTGAAGAAATATAATCGAGGCTGATACTCTAATAGGAAAAGGGGTCTGGTAGGGCAAAGGCAACCGAGAAAAACCTAGGTCAATTTAAAATACGACGGTATTACAATAGAGTATTTGCCAGCCCGATACTATAGTTGAACATACAGCCAAAAGCTGTGTCATCAATCGGGTCAATTCCCCCGGGTGCTAAAAGGTATGCCCTCGTCTCCAAATGATCTACAACAGAGTCTGATGCTGGACGAGCTTTATATATATATATATATGAAATATGCTTTTCTCTAACAGCTGTCCAAAAGGTGACGGAGGATATGACTGAGCGAGCAAACTTTGATGCGGAAATTGCCGCCAAATCTTTTCGTTGAAATTGCTTGCCAACGCGCTTGCCCCAACCTGAGCAGCAGTGCGACTGCATCTGGCAATGGTGTCGCTATTGTGCCTATTCTCAATTTACCGAAGAGAGAACGATGAAGGAAAGAATTACTCATTTGTTCATCGATAACTAGCGGACCAATGCGGCGTTCGTCATCGCATCCATAATGGATTGATGCAAAGCGCTCGGGTGCGATATTTTTACTTTCCCAGCAGCAGAGAGACACGGCAGCCGTGATTACGATACATATAAATCATTTTTCACAAAGAAGAAAAAACGGCGAGGAGAAGCAGGGAAAAACCAGTAGCATAGCCACAGAGCTTCTAAGGAGACCGCCCAACCACCGTCTAGAATAGAAGCGAGCATTTCGGCAGAAGGTCGAATATGACAGCTTTGCTAGCGATTCCTGTTTGGATATTCTCCGAAGAACTTTTCCATGTGCTGTTTAGGCACGTTTTGAGACGGTGACCATGTCTATCGTATTCTTTTCGGTTCCGTGTTGGATTCAGGTCGCAGGGAAGAGGGCTATACGTTGTCTCATCGACCACGTCAGTTCATAGTTATCGCGAATGGCCACTCGAATAAGCAAAAGCTATTACGCTTCTTTTAACTCGCTAAACCTGCCACAGCGGAGTAACTTGTTCGTCGTTCGACCTGATATTGATCGCAAGGGCTTATCTTTGTGTTGATACTGCTTCAGCCGAAGCGATTGCGTGATCTGATTAAAAAAGGATGAGATTAGAGCGGTAGGTCCTGATTAGAAATTGGCGCAATCTTTTTTATTGGACCGCTGTTGAAATTGCTCCTCAAATGTGACCAAGGCCGATTCATGGCCACACACATTAGTGTTACGATCTACTGCTTCATCGTGCTGAGTAACCGCTAGCTGTGAAGTTTTGCCCCATTGATGCTGAGTTTGTCACTGTCGAGTAGCGTATTAGTTGACGTGCAGTCGCCCCTACGGCGCTACCGTTTGCTGTGTCTCTCCAAACGCACGACTGAAAAGTGAATAGCACGGAGGAACTAAAAAGACCTTCATCTCTGACGCGAACATTAGGCTTTGCTTGGCCGCTGGCCGACAGTCGATTGGCGTTATCTGCCTCTGTCCTATCGCTGAGAACTGATGCTGGTCTGACGCGCGCTCGAGCGGAAATGCTTGATAATTATAGGTCTAGTTCTCTACAAGATACAGGGAATGATGAAAGTAGGAGAGGATAAGAGGTTAGGTTCGATACACAGTAATCTAGCTGGGGGCACGTTTAATTCAATTCAATCCAATCGAATGATTGCATTGAGCAAAGCGGAACAGATTCATAACGCAAGCTAAGTTGTAGAGCTGCTGCATATATATGTCTGCATGGTAGGTGATACTACGCCGTCGTGACTGGCTATGTAAGTTTTTGTGTTCCTTAGAAGCTAGCCCCAGAACATCAGCGTGTACATTTTTTGATGCGGATCACGAGCTCTTCTTGTCCTATTAAACGACGCAGTCTTCCAGTAAATGCATCAAATGATATAGCCTGCCATCTAACCTAGCAATCAACGGCCAGTCGAAATTATCCTCATTTCTTCATTTAAACCATCATGGTTAGGCTCAGAAAACTCGTTGTTTACCATCTATAATATGTATATGTGAGAATGTGGCGATATCATGTGAGGTCACTCATAGCCAAAATAAGAAAGATTTGTCCGTTTTGTGGTGCCCTGTCCGCCCACCTATGAAGATTGGGCACATTCGTATACGCTGTATAGCACTAGAATAGCTGTTCTTTGTCTCGGTCTTTCAGGATAACCAGGACATAATCGGACCTATACTATATGGGACGATCATAAAAAGACTGAACTGCATATGTTGTAGAGAGTTAATAACCAGTGATTCTAAGCTAGAAGCCTGCGTAAAAAATGAGTCCTTTCCAAAGAACGAAACGGGTCTGAAACGAATGCACGTAAACCAGTGACCAAAGCGTATCTAAATAATGTTCTCCTCTGTGGTTTTGAATTGTTCAATCTTCAACAAAGTAAACTACTTGAATCGGCGTAATCCCGGCCACGTTACTCCACTAAATTTACGCGCATATATACATGCACGTAATATACAATACATAAAGTTTCTATTTACTAAATTGAATTATTAATTAGCAAACATAACATCGGCAGGGTTCGTCTAGTAACTCGTGACGCCTACCTACAGGTCATATCTACGTGAGCGTTTGGCGGTGATAGGATATAATCCAATCGCTTGGGTTTTAATTATTTGTGTCTAACATAAAGTTCTGCTTTTAGTACACTGACGATTTAACGACAAGGATTCAACTAACTCCCGAGCATATCGGATCGGTCGAGCAATGAACCGCAGATCCTCACGATATCAAGAACTAGGGAGCTGGCGTGAGCGCCGCCACTATCATTAGAAGTACATTTAAAGCAAAGCCTACTGTTACAGTATGAATTATCGATCAGCTCGGGTTAGCTTTGTTTATCCCGAGATCTTGCTAGCAGACTAAATGGGCTCTGCGATAGCTTAACGGGTAACGTACATGCCTGCTAATCCTAAGGACATGTTGTGGTACTCGTTTCGTGCTGGGAGCCAGCCAGCTTTCTGATGGAACTATGCCTAACATCGATACCGGACGTAAAAATCTATATTTAAAGTAGAGTAAGTAAACAGTCAAGTGGAACTATATATGATGGCAATCTAATGAATTGAATGTATGAATCAGCGGACAAATATGGGTGTTGGATATTATTGCTTTGTTGCGAACGTGTACATTTTTTATGAATTCGAGAGTTGTACAGTATATCGAAGACGTTGAACCTTAGTACGTTTTTTCTCGTTACTTTAGGATTTAATTTTAGCTTTGGCCAAACATGCACTCCATGAGTTCTCGTCATCCTCGTTTTCTTCACGTAAATAAAAAAATTGGAATGTAGGTTTTCAGCGAATGAGGTCACCTAAGATTTGCTACCGTGTATTTTTTTGCGGGAGTAAAATAATTACAAGTATAATCTATTTTATTATATATATATATATATATATATATATATATATATATATATATATATAACTAAGTTTTATAAATACATCTTAAGGGCAGGACAACTTGCAGTAAAACATGGGTGCTTCGTTTACGCAGGTTCGTTTCGATACTCTGACAACACAAAGGTTGTTCAGTCCACAAAGACATAATGTCAGCACTTCATAACTGTCAATAGATTTTCTGGGTATCGAGTAAAAGATGGGCAAGGACAGCGCTGATATCTTCGGGAACTGCACTAATAACCGTCCGAGCCATTGATGCATTCATGGATAATTTTCTTTCAAATCATGCAGGACGTATCAGACCTCAAAAAACATTTAAGGTCTCTGATGAAAACCCTGACAATAAGTGCTGGATGACAATATAACCTGGTGTGGCCAACGGGAACAACTGCATAAACTATACTGCTTTATGAATGGCATCGGTGGAGCGACGCAGACCTGAGAATGGACAATCGTCGTTGGGTTCCCTACACTTTCTCTCCACTGTCCCGTGTTGTCTCGCCTCTACGATATACGGGACGCAACCTACCCTGCTAAAAAAAAACCATTAGAATAGTATGCGTGGTGTCTGCTATTCCCATGCTGAAAAGCAACTCTTGGATGTCCCGTCGTGTATACACGAGATGTGCGTATGCATCAAGTTGACAGAGCCGTGGTGATGGCATGATGAGGCAAAAAGTAAATGCTACTTTTGTCGCTATGGGGCCGCCCCGGGCGACAGGAAGGACACAGTGGCGAACGAATGAGTAAGTGCGGCAAAGCAAGTTAAATCCCGAGGTAATCCCATCGACATTCTCATGCCTTGCCTCG
Source organism: Varroa destructor (assembly GCF_002443255.2). Lineage (NCBI taxonomy): Eukaryota > Metazoa > Arthropoda > Arachnida > Mesostigmata > Varroidae > Varroa > Varroa destructor. The sequence goes on along the minus strand of NW_019211457.1, from coordinate 22,500,472 downwards.
CACTTTTAGCTTTCGTGTTGCCAGAATACTTTAACAATTTTAGCAGCGTGCCATGCTGACGGATGCCCTCTGGATGGCTCGTCAGTATAGAAGTAACACTGCTACTGCTGCTGATATGAGAAAAGGAAGACTGAGATGAGGTAGTGCCTTTCCAAGGGGAAACGACTGACAGAACTATAGCGACTGGCTGTACTGTAGCTGTCCTTTTTTTTTTTTTTTTTTTTTTTTTTTTTAGACAGTAGTGAAACAATATTCATAATATTCCTCACCCGATTTATATCGGTTCACTTCAACTAGCTCAACGTAAGCCGAAGGCATCGCAGACGGCTGTCGGAAGCCCAGTGATGCTCAACGTAGCTTAAGACCGTAGTTAATGGTCGTCGCTTGGCAATGCCGCTAACACTAAAAGCGACGGGACCAGCAGCAACGGCAACAGTACGCACGCACGTACTGTTTTTTCGATAAAATTTTTTGCTACTCATTAGACTCCTAACTCGGATGTCATCATGCACAGCCCATACACGACCTTAATACAGTGCATGCATATGTCAAAGCGAACTAATAGACGTGATCAACTTGCCATATTTGCTATCACTACGTAACTATTGCGTGTGTGAGTGTTTACTAGAAAAAGGGGCTCATTGACATTTTTCGTAGTACATATATTTGCATACATTAGATGCGTTGACGAGACAACGATGTAACGGTACGTTTAGCTTTTCGTCAATCCTGAAGGGCGGCAGTTAACCCCAAAGATTGACGTTGCAATCGAGACAATACCGTAGCTAGGTTTTAGGCAGAACTGCGAGCTGTTAGGGTGGGAGTCGAGAACAATTTCTTGAAGGAGAGTTAGCTTATTTGTAACGGTTGGTGCCCCTTGGGTAGGTATCTTGATGAGTTCCCGGCCGGGTTCCATCCCCGGATATCTTACTGTTAGTAATTATACGCGGCAATGGCTGTAAACGTATTAGATAAACAACAATTATTCACGTCACCGAACGACCTATCGATTAGTACCAGATCATCTTATCCTAGTCATAATGACGGCTTGATTTAGAACCGATCGAAGAAACGATAGAAAGGCACGAGTACTCGTTTTGAAGAGGTGGCACAACGGAACAGAGTCACGAGAAGTCCTTTTGGTTGTCCATTAAAGTCTGCTTAGCATTTGTTAATCGAAACGTGCAAACGCCATAAGAACAGTTCCGCCTACTAAGGCATCAAGGAGAGAATCGTTGTGTGTTAACATGAATTTGTACCTTCGCACTGAATATCAGTAATAACACATTGGGAAATGTTGAAATTGTACAGTTTACCTATAAACTAGCTGCAGGTAAGAACAGACCTATACGTTTGCCGGGAACGATTGCTGATATCTGATGCTTCAAAGGTAGCTAAATAATCCTGTTAGCTCAATTTCAGTGTGTGTAGTCCTTTCGTGGCTAAGTAATATGTGTTGTGTGCATTGTTTGTCTTGATTTTTCGTAAAATTATAATGGTTCTTTTCTTTTTTCCACATTGTTGCAGGTACCTAGCGCTCACTTATAGAAAAACGACTGACTAAGTAACATCTGGTCTCGCTATTACTATTTCGTCGAAAAGCTGGCTGCCTCTAGAGATGGACACCGAAGATTTAACGCATCTCAGATTCTATCTCTCGGGTTGCTTCTTCTTGGTACGTTAGTGTGTTCTCTCTTCCTTCATAGCTCTCCGCTTGACATTACAATTCTCTGCTGGAACCAGGAACAAAACCGGTTCGGCTGAACTGAGGACAATATCATGGAGCGCCATTCAAGTACCACGTGACATGACTGTCGTGGAAGCAAACGATGAACGTGCGCTGGAAGTATACCATCACTCCAACAATCACTGCTGCTGTAAGGCAACTTTCGACAAACGAGCCTATAACAACGGAGTAATGCTAGTACCATTTAAGTAATAATGGCATCCACGCAGCGATGACAGTGTGCCACAGTCTGCTGATAGGGAGTGGCCTGTGGAAGGAACCCTGAGGGAAGTGGCATCTTTCACCTACCTAAAGGGCAGACATCACCAATATCATTATTGTTTATAAACATCGGCATATATAAATTTGGTATAGAAGGGGCCTGTACCGTTTTTGCCGAACGACTGAGAACTAACAATTAACTTTTTTGTTAAACTTACCAATGGCGGACAAGTACACTGCTCAGCTGGTCAAAGCGTTTTTACGGTTTAGAGGGCATGCTTTTGGCTTTAAATTTCTATATAGACCCTACCCGTCCTCCTGCCCCGTTTGGTCATAGCCATTGGAGACCCCTACTAGACCCAGCGAGTTTCACGCCATATTGTTGAGCAACAGCATTGATTGAGAGTTCGCTTTGTAGGACACTGCAGGGCTTCTTCAAGTGTGAAAAGACAACTACTGTGCACGAACAGCAAAGTTGAAAAGATATCTAGAAAGACAAAGGCTGTGGGTGGATCAGAGTAGATTTTTTTTCTCGAATCCGTTTGCTTTCTCGGGTGAAAAGGACACAACGAAAGAAGATCACGCTATTGCGTTTTGGTCCTGCAGCTACTGCCGCTGCGAAAAGCATTTATCATCTATTGTTTAGTCCTGCTGACGCTTTGCCACGTTTAGACAGACTCTGGATAATGGGAAGGCTCGAAAGGTTGACAAATGTATTAAATCTACAAAATACGCAAGAGTAAATCGGTTTACGAGAGCATTGCGTGCGACCATACACGTTCAGGGCTATACTTCACGTTCGCATTGACGAATCTAGGGATATGGATACATACAAGTACTTTTATAAAAAGAGTATGAAATTGAACATAGTGGAATCTTTGGCAACTACATTTAAGGAAGCACATAGCTTGGCAACACTAGATAGTTTCAAGATTGATGTGAAATTTCATTTACAAAACTTAATTTTCCAAAAAAAAAAAACTTTATTTCTTCCTGATTGGAGCTTTTTCTTCTACAACAGATCCGCAACGCCGCTACGTAGTATTTCTTTGAGGATACAAGTAAGCAAAGATATGTAGAACAGTATCCATCGTTATTCATACTATTCGAATCTGTACCGGTAGGTTTAGGTGTGTTTGAAACCGAGGCCGTTTGTCCCTTGGATCACTGAGCAGATACGTTACTACTTCACCATAACCGCGACACACTTCATCTTCCGCTTCAGAATGAATCCCGTCTCAGCTTAGTTTCTTCAGCACTTTATAAGCAAAACAATATTTTAAATATTTTTCTACACACACAAACTCAATAAGGTCACCCTCCTCTTAAAACAGAGTGATTCGTCTCGACATTAATGTACTACGTTATTTATTTATTTATTTTACGTTTTTAGCATTTAGGCGCCACAGCTCCATATTTATTTATACTTCATTCACGATTCAATTCCTGGGAATCATTCTTTAAGTTATCCTTTTGTTCTTCTATTTCTTTCACCTTTTTAATTGAACTTTTCACTAGCCTCTTTTACAAGTGGTCCGCTCGAGCTTTCAAAAAGCATGCAAAATAAGATCCCGCCTGCCATCGTTATTTGCCGCTGTTCCATATAACTCTACTACTCCATACGCCGCGATCTATTTGCGCACTATTGAATACCAGTCGAAAGGACCAGACAGAGAGATAGGCATAATGATTTTGACGATGAAGACGAGAAGACAGATTAACTAGTTTAGAGATGGACGACGGTGGAGACCGCGTTGTTCGGCTATAATTTCCATCCAGAATTGTGGATTCACATCCAAAATCCAACCGATTTTAATCAAGTCCTTGTCGATAACCATCTGTTGAAGTGCACTGAAGTGTGATGTCCAGCTAGTGATACTGAACTGAAGGTGGCGCCAGTAGCACCGATTACTCGTTGTTCTTTCAACTCATATTGCTGCAGTCTTTGTCGCCTTATACCGAATGAAGCGGATATAGCATTGAAGAGAGAGTCAACAACAGCTAACAGCGCTAAAAAAAAATCATTTGAAAGGGTGACGGCCACTTGGAGGCTACCGACTGGGTATAAGTTCTCGCACACCACTTAGTTGCTTAGACTTAATATTATTATTATTCTTATGGTGTTTAGCGCCAGGACTGCCGTCTACGAAGGCATGGGGGCCGCTGCATCATTCAACACAGCAAAGGCCTATGATTTGCCGATGAACACTCAGTGCTACAAGTGATGATGGGGTTGAGAGTACCAGTATCCGTAGCTGTCAATGCTAGAGAGATGCATAGTACATTCTGCTCAATACTTAGTCCTGTGATGCATTTTGAATATATTAGAGATTAGATGAAGGACGAGCTCGCCTTGAATCTTGAACCTTGGTTGATGTCGGAACACAGCTGCAGGAGAGATTACGAGGGAAACCGCTAGAGAGGTTCACACCAATAAGTAGAAGTACTAATGACAATAATTTCGATTGCTATTTGCTATAATTTGCCACTCTGTCGGATCGAACATTGCCTTTGCTAGTGGGGCACGTTTACTTATCCACTGGCTAAGTTATTGCGGAACAACCACCCTACTGTCCTCTGATTTTTCGTGGAGAATCTCAGGTTGGTGCTGAGACTAACAAACTAATAAAATTAAGATGTAGGTATCTGGGAGAAGGGCAGGGGAAGGTTTTCCCTGAGACAAGTTTTGTTTTTAAACTGAACTCGAGTAATAAACTTGATTAAACGAATTCTACCCCTCTAACGGTGTCTCCCATTACTTAAGCTTTTACAACAGAAGAATTCTATTTTCCTACACAGTCTTTTGGAAATAGTTCTACTAAGCCTTTAAACAGTTATCTTCGGTACATCAACATGCCTTCCACGAGTGCAGTAGCAACGGAGACGGCGTTTCCAACAAAAAAACACGTTCGTTGCATTTGTAATAAGGGCTTAAGGCCTGACCCCCTTCCCTCAAAGGTTTCTCACGAAGTTGAGCCGACGTGCGGCTGCTTCTGCAGCTGTTGATGTTGTTGCCTTTTCGGCGCAGAGAAAGGCTGAAATTGATTTCTCAACTATAAAGCGGCTTTGCAGTCACAGCTCAGCCATTTCGAAGCCATTCTTAGGCCCGTTTCAACCTAGAAACTACGTAGCCTAGCCAACCCTTGACTGAAAGATATAAGGTTTTTGCGCTTACTTCTTTAGGTTGATCGTGGCCGACATCGGCAACATCGTAGTGGTGACAGCGAAAGACCGCTACTTCTCACTTTCACTAGCACCCGCGAAGGTCATCACAAAGGTCGCGAGAGCACCTAGCATAACAGCGTATCGAGTCGTTTCCGCGGCAAAAAGGCTACAATTCAATTTTTACCAAGCCATCCATTATGGCGAGATGCAGATAGCAGTAGATGGAAACTGAAGAATGCAGGTACAAATCCAGTCTTGGATTTGTGGAGGATACCCAAGGACGAGTTTAATAGAGAGCATTTTTAGAAACAGAGGTTGTCTACAGAAAGGTATAGTAAAAAAATTCAGGGCAATAAAGGCGTTAGAGCCTGGCCAATATACCCGGCTGAATGAGAAATAATGGAAACCCTGAATATATTTCACAGCTCGAATGTGCATACTCTATAGATAAACTAAAGAGACAATCGAAATGTTACAATTTTTACTCGGCCACTATTACATTATATTGATAGCAATGGCTGCATTCTATGCTGTCCCTGTATACTTTTGCTCGTTCAGGTGCCAATTGCGACGTATGTATTACGCAGACGAATTCGTGTTGATAACGGCTTGCCAAGTTCGTCTGTCTATTGGCAAATGGCAGACAACTATGTTTGCTTGGTTGTTATTCTATACACTGAAGCCCGCACTGCAACCTGACGCCATAACTGCTTCATTAATTAGCAGTCACTCCGTTTCAAAAAGCCTAGTAACGGTCACCTTAATGATACACTGCCTGTCGCTCATTCTAACGACATTAGCGGCTTTTGGCTTATTTGTTATCAAGAAATACAAAGCGAAGCGCTAAACGCACGTTTGAGTGAGCATGAATCACTACTTCGAATTGTAAGCACGCCATTTTGAAAGGGCGTCTGCATCGAGTTAGCGTCGAGATAATATTTTTTATTTTTTTCTATTACGTCATCTATTTAGTACTTTATTTGCGCTGCCAACTCAACATTAGCACGAAACGCACCATTCACAAGCGTACAAAGACCAGGACGACGATTCTACCATCTCCAATCAGCTACCCATTTGTTACATCGTAAGCAACCTGCAAAGGCAGCGCTACAAATCTCAACACCCCACCCGCGAATCCCGTTGTGCTATTCGTAGTGGCAGTCGCCCTTCGTCTGCTATTATCATCGTACGAAGAACTAGAACACAGTCCTTATTTCACGTGCCTCGACCTCCCACCGCCTTACTCCGTTGAGGTGGTCCAATTTCTCGCGTCGTAGAGACCCAGAGCTCGGCCATATTAAAAACCCATAGACCGTCTTTTCGTCCGTGGTCTTCTCGTCGTGTGCCAATGATGGTGGGCACCTAAAACCCATCTGCCGCTCCGTCGAGACCCGGACTAGAGCAGGGAATGGCCGCTAACATCTCCTCATCTTATCACTCATCGCGAGACACCTCAGAAAAACGGAGGGAGGAAGGGACAAAGCCATTACCTATCCGGTGCTTCACAAATATACCCTCAACGCCGGCCTTTCCTTTCGCTCTCGTACCCCCTCAAACTTCTCATACCTTCATAGGGCTCTAGCGCTATCCTACAGCGGCTCTTGGCTTGGGCCGGTTCTTTCCTGCTGCTACGTCACTTCCGAGTTGCTTTCTATTGGAAGATCTGTCCCTTTACCGAAGTAAGGGTCCGCCGGGAAAGAAAGGTTGGGAAGACCGCGAAAACTCTTCCTCGGCCCTCGAATTGCTGGGGGGTGAATAAAGATGAGCGGTGCCAGCAAGCAGCCCTTCCAAGCAACTGCCTCTCACCCCCCTCCGTCTCCAACTCACTCGCCTTATTGGTCCTTTTTACCAGAGGGAGCCATCACGGCCCGTGGAGACCGACCAAACGTTACTTCTCAGCTCAGAACTGCTAGTCTCAACGACCAAGGTTCAATGCTGATGTCTAGACGCTCATATTGCATACAGAGTCATACAAACTGATAGAAGTGCCGCCTATGCCATTTGGTTCGTTTGCTTTTTCTCTAGTTGTCGCAGTAATTAAATAACGCGAACAAACATACAGAGATGTAGTTGAAAAAAAAAACTTGTCAAAATTATACACACCTACGAGAATAACTGGCTTGCTGGAAGCGGTAAATTCCCATTAATATGTCCATATTCATGCACAGATTAAGCATGTTAGAATTAACTAAGCGGCAGTGATGTAGCCAAAAGTGATCGTTTTTTTGGCTATATTATCTAAATAATTTTATTGCAGACCAGCCCATTGAATCTATGTGTTCGATTTACGCTCTTTAACATCGTTTATGATTATCAATCTGTGTGATTTTCTCACTATTTCGTTTAATCCCTCTATTATCGCTCTGTCATTTAGATAAGAGTCTAGGCGACTTTGTACCTTGCATGATGTGTACTTAGTAGCCGGTTCTAAACTGCAGTTCTCTGTCCATCTTTTGGCACACTTCTTGCTCCCTTAATCTTTATTTCTACGGAGCGTGCTCGACCAAAGCACCACCAACGTTGACATGCTGGCTCGCTGTTGGCACTTCGACATCTAACATTTCGGGAAGTATCATAGAATAACAACAGCGTCGCCGACATCAACATCAACAAGAACAACAACCATGCTGACGACATCAATGAGTGCTTGAAATCACCACTTACGTCTCAGACACACACAGATAGACAGACTGTGGGCAGCTATCCAGAAGACGTTTTGTTGTTCCTACGGCAAGGCACTTGGCCCCTCGGGAACCGTCACAAAGAGACCAACTGTTGTTGTTGTTGTTAGTTCCTTCCCCACGTCAAAAAAGACAGAAGCATACAAGCAAACCGGACGAGCCAGCCACATAAACAACAGTTTACTATAGTTGGAGGTAGCATTGTTTGCTTGTCTTAGCAACAAGCAAGCACCGCGAGATATAGTACTGCCTCGCTTCTCCGACCGCCCGCGCCAGTAGCTCGTTTTCGTGCTGCTACCGATTCGGCCCCCTCTGGAAACGGCGGGCCACAGGCAATTTGGCCGTAAATCGCGTTTATGACCCGGTCGGTTGTTGTCAATTGTTGCCCTATAGACGCAAAACACCCACAGTCAGGCAGACTTATTCGGCTATAGTTCGATCGTACCACTACATTGACTGTTTCTACAGTCGTTTCTCCTGTAAAATAGCCCCTGTCTACTACAATACCTAACGAAACGGGCGACAAAGAATGTCCAGGCTACTTTTAGGTAAGTGTTGGGGTGGGCTTTTTGGGGTGCAAGAATTTTATCTCGAATAATATGAAGAGACACCTTATTTGTACTCTGAGATTCCCCTGAAAATAGAAATTACAGTAACTAAAAGCAAAATAGAAAATGGTCTATTGAAAGCTGAAAAGAATTGGTCGTATGTAACCTCATAACCCATTTTCTTTCTACCGATAAGTCCTGGCGATGTTAGAAGAATAAATCTATTTTTATGCAAATTTCAAAACTTACATCCCATCCTAGTTATAGTGTAACAGCTTGCATATCATAGAGTTTAATCTAGTTAACTCAGATATACGCTGCTGCGACATCAGCACCCAGTATTTCTTTCCGGCTATTAGCAAATGAAAGCAATTGCGGCCATCATGGCGCTTACCTATTGGCGCGTATTGTGTGGCTCAGACGCCCTAAATTACGATGGAATACGATAGAAAAGAGGCGATGTCTTGATCTAATGGGGACTCATTTCTTCTTATCGCGGTGTCCCTTATTTGCCCTCATTTTATTTTTGTAAAAGCACGGATCGGGTGGAAGCTTACTAGGAGTGATTGAGTGTTGTATACTACCACATCTCTATGTCCCGCTCTCATCTGCGTATCACATCTGCATGAAAAAGGAAGACGACGTCTCATTTCAGCAGCAAAAGCCAAAAGAGTGGACCACAGCGATCAGTAAGTGACTTTCTTGGCGTAAGACCACCATCATCAGAGCTTTAGTCTTCGCAGTACTTCTTTCTGGCGTGGATGACGAGGCAGCTAGCCAGATAGACACGTTTTGAGTCACAATTCTTCTCGGGGCAGATCTCAGTACCGCGAATAACAATAACAGCCGCGGTGGCAGAAGTTGCAATAGCTACGTGGTACTCCTACGGCAGTAATAGAGTGATGGCGGCAGCAGTAGTGATGGTTGTAGCAGTGGCAAATTATGAATAGAGGGTACTGCTACTTTGTCGCGACGATCGCTACAGGATCGAGATGGACGCACTTAGGCATAAGTCGTGTGCCCGGCCTGTGTTGCGAGCAGCAGCTTGTCGCGACCAGGACTGCAGTGAAAGACTTAGGACGAAGATACAAAAAGTCGCTTAAACGAAGTAGACCGGTAAGTTGACGGTAAGGGGCTGATACGAGCGCGGAGGGCAGAGGGTACGAATAACTCAGATGGTGTATGAAGGCAAACCGTATAGGCGCGCGTATAGATCATGGCTGAGAGGGACGAACACGATCTGGTGGTGATTGGGAAAGTGGGATGGGGGGAGGGGGTCAACAACAGGCTCGACGGTGCGGAAAATCAAAAATGGCCTATACAAGCAGCTCTACCGCTAACGGCCAACCAATCCCGAGGCTCAATAAGACCTCCTGATGCATGCTTTTATGGAGCCACACGGTGGTCCGAGATCACACTGAGTGTTCGCTTAGCTCCGTCTACCTGACTGACTGCGCGAGCAAGAAGCAGAAATAGAACAAAATGAGCTATTTGGGAGGAAAAAGGAGCTTGATTTAATATCACGTACCTTGGTAAACGACAGAAAATGTGTTCTAGTGCTCGCCTACTTTCATGATAGTTTTCGCTCAACAGGTACATTAACAGCTTTAATGGATATTACAACATAAGGGTAGGGCAGGTATGTACAGTCAAGACTGGTAAATAGTGTAGTTCGGCTGTATCACTACGCAAGTCAAAAGACTCAGTGTGCTTCTCAGGCAAAGACCGTCATGCTGGCCTGTGCATGTGTTACAATGTGGAGTATCGCACTGTTCAGCCATCGGAATGAGCTCACGTGCAGCCATGTACTCACATTTGTACGCACTGAAAAGCGTGAAGCCGTCAAAAATTCGACAAGATTAGCATTCATAGAAATGAGCTCGCTTTAATACCGACTGCGGGTAAAACGATGCAACCTGCCGGCGTTGACGGATTATGTCGACGTCCTCTCGTTTGGCAGCGTGGTCTAGCAGATAACAACCCCTACCATGTGATAAACACCCTGGTAAGCAGGTCTTACAACGGAAAGCCCCCTTCAATTTAAGAGTCTGAAGAAACCGCCGGAAATCAAGAGTGCGAAAGTGTCCTGTGCAAGCTGAGGCCAAACGAGAATAGCACTGGTGGAGATGAAATGTGACCATATTGGACGTCGTTAGATAGCGAAGCTTCGCTCCGCTGATCGTTCTCAGGCAGCCGTCGTTAGTGAGCCATTGAGCCAGCCATCTACGTCCGAACCTGCCTGAATGAATCCACCGCGGTCCAGCCAAATGGGTTGAAGCCCATATGGGAGTTGACGCTCGTCAAAAACCTGTCAAGGTTTGCCAGTGGCTGGTGGCTGTTTGGCGACCGACACGGCGCTGAAATCTCCAGTTACTCCAGTGAAACCAAACTGTTTATGCACGATATTCCCCTTTTGCAGATGGAAATAATTTTGTGTTTGAGCATACAGTACGCGATGAGTAAAATGACTTGAATTTCCCTTGAACAGTGGCGGCAACCCAAGCGTGGCGAACCTGGCAAACCGGCCTGGCTAACTTAGCGTTCAAGCGTCGATGGTTTCATGGTGCCGAACGCACTCGATACTACCCGATGCCGGATTTAAACTGGCTATCCTTCTCCAATGTAGACACCCGCTCTAATTTCCGCTCGAGAAAACTTCTTTAAATTATTTTGGTGCTACTACACATGTGCGACGTTTACGTTTGTTACATTTAAGAATCGATTTGCACCAAATACTTACGTACATGAAATGTAGCTAAATGCGTCGCCGGAGAATCGAAGGGGCAAAAACGAGCCATTAAATAAAAGTTCGTCAGGAAACCCATTTCCTTTAGTAGCGTCGACGGCACAAAAATCAGGGTACTACATGGAGCAGTAGCCGTAAAACGAACACATCATGAAGGCTATAACGTCTACAACTGTACCTTGTAAAAATACACTAGAAATATTTATGTAAGTTGGTTTAGAATTTATTTTATGTTCTACTTCGCAGGTGTGTCTATGCCGAAATAGATATCTAGTGTATATCGGATATATATGTTCGAGACCATTTATGTATCCTATCGACGTTTCATTAACGAGCCGTTGCTTCACATCTTAGAATTCCTACTTTACGACTGTTGTATACCGTTAGCTTAGTACATACAATAATTAATTAGCTACAAATTTTTATTTCCCCCTGAGAATGGCTAATGGAGGTCATTGCATCAGCACCAATGTTATCACTAAGAGTGCTAAGTATTTACAAGTTTGACAGAATCTATGTGGAATCTCATCGAAATGACCTCTGATAACCGGAGTGTTCTCTTTCTTTCATTCGATTTCGCGGAGCCCTCTAGCCCATCCACTTTTCTTCGAAAGGCCAGAACAAGACGAGTAACTCTCCTCTCAGGATAAAGTGTTCAAAGGCGATAATGCTATTGTTCCTGTTTTATATATTCTGAAACCAAACCTAGATTTCGAAGTCTCCGACAGCTCTGCTCAGTTAAACCGTGACGGTCTGCTGACTCCTTTTCGGCTCATTGAGGATCTAGAATACACCGCAAAGTACTAGTCCAGAGTAGTTGATAGTAGTAGAACAAATGGCGGATGTGAAGAGGCAACTACCGGCCAATTCAGAGCGGGCTGTGGGCCAAGGATATCTCTCCAAATTAGAGTGGGCTGATAGCTTGCGCACAATTAGCTCTGCTGCTCTCAAGCATACTCCCTGTACTTTCCGATAATTTGGTTTTTGCGCGTAGCCACTACAGTTAATATCGACGTGGTACTCTCGTTCATTAGCTCAATTGGGAAAACTCCTTTTCTGAACTATCTTTGATGCCGATCCGCATGGATTCGGGTTGACCAGGAGGGTAGCATTCATTTAACGGCTTCTATATTTTATCCTGCTAGCTGGAAAACGCTGATCGGATAACACTCCATAAGGAATGTTGCACCGTTGAATTTTCGCGGGCTGAGTTGACTACACTGCAACAGATACAGCCTACGCTGGCTAGAAAGTGTACACGCATCGGTAAGATGTTTGTTCTCTTTTTGATGGATGCCACCTTGGTTAGTCAAGCCCGCGTCCTGTTGAATTACACGCCATTTTAACTGGTTGCTTACTCACTGATTCTCTGACTGCATCGATCGCGCTTATAGTTTCTGAATTAACATGCTTTTCCCGTTGATACACGCTCGAAACGGCTCAACTAACTTCCGTCCCCTTTCCTTTCAAACATCTTGCTCCGCATCGATCTACAACCACCACCTGGGGAATGCTGAACTGTTAAGCTGAGGCGGACTAAATCAACTATTTTGCTATAGGAATAGACACGGGGTACTTCGTAGACTAGTCCGCTAGGTCAAATTTATTCTTAGGCTCCGCGCCTCGAGTGACAACAACCCACCAATAGCACCCGTGTTAATGGGACAATGCCGATGTTGACGACAAGGTGTTAAGGGGGACAGTAAAAATAATGGCAATATCGGCGGCAACAAACGCAAAGGCGATCCGTTGAAAATGTTTGCCGAATGTCGCGTCGTATGGTTCTATCGCAGCAAAGGGCGCGCCACACAATAAACACGGCCGTTCTGCGTCGGACAAAGCGTACGATAGTGAGCAAGGAATCGACTCACACAGGGGATGCGATCACAAGGAGTAATAGGGAAAATAGGGAACGGGTCAATAAGGTGATAACACAATGGCTTAGTATAGCGTGCGAATAAATAAAGGTTTCACAATCGAGCTGAAAGAACGTGGAGGTAGACGACAATAAACGTATGTGCAAATGCGTGTATATATATGTGTATAAGGATGAAGACAGCGACTACCACGTAGGGCACTGTGGCCAATAACGAAGACAAAAACTAGATCCGCGTGTCGGAGATGGAGCCCCTGGCCATGGTCGAGCAACAACGATAAGTCGGGCGACTCTAGCTCGATGGAACGCGAGCTCAGAAGATGTTATGAGATGATAGCAGATAGATAAAAAAACAAAGCTCAGGTATGGGACAGCTTACTGCTAGGACACACAGCAGGTTTCAGGGGTTATTTATAAGAGTTATTTAGAGGGGGACGTGAATACGGGCTGACCAATGTATGTGTCCTACAAAAGAAGTTTTCATTACGCCTAACTATGTTGTCAATAGACTTGTCATGCATTGTGGTGCTATATACCCGTGTGTTTAAGTATTGTATGTAATAATAATAATAATAATAGCATGCATTGTGCTGAGCTCTACTTTTTCTGTTATGCCTTATTGTTATGACTATTGAACGAGCCTTTCCCTTATCAATCGTTTTGTATTCTAGAGGTGTATCATCAACACATGTTTTACTCTATATATATATGTTGTTTGATAATAATAATGATGATAAGTAGATCATCAAAAACATGAGTGGGCATAACAGCACTTCAAGCCGTCATTTGTCTGCATTCAGCGGTAACAAATTAACGCTTTCATGCAAAAGGTAGATTTATTCTTACAACAGCTTTCATGTCACTGTTAATTTTCTCTTGCCTGTTAGAAATGTTGATCAATGGTATTCAACAAAGGATTTCATTTGCATCGGTCCGATAGCAACACCCATTTTACATGATTTCTCCTACTGCTGGTTCAGCCCCCTCTGTCTTGGGATCCTTAAAGGGAAGCTGTCCTACAACATGAGCAGCACGCGTGTGACGTATGGGCCAGTTCCTTCTTCACGACGCTCAGCTATGAGAACCTCAACAGAGGACGCTGCTGTTGCCGTGTCGCTGTTGTACAGTTGCTACCTAGCGCCGATTTTCCTCTTTTTCGACTCTGCTCGACAATACTATATCCTTCCTATGTAGCGTCAAAGCAAATGCTCTGAAAGTATAAACCAGCCTCGATGTTTCCTTCGTTCTTTTGCACTTTTGCTTCGATGGAAACAGCGGCCAACTCGCCCCCTAAATAACTTTAGCGACTGAAGCAAAGAAGAAGAACGGTTTAGGGGGCAGGGACGACTCTCTTCCTTTTGCCCTGTCTAGATCCACACTCAGCTGATCCATCCACTAGACAGGTAGAAAGAGAATATGCGAGAGTGCTCGCTCAGGTCCCCTGCCTTCAGCGAATGTTCGGAGTATTCTCTTGCTTTGTGGATTCTCCAGTATATGTCAGCTAGACAACCCTTATAGGACAACCCCCGTCGGGCCAGCCAGCCAGCCAACCAACAAAAGGCCTCGTATGCTTGGGCAGATCGGAAAACAGCCCTACCTAAAGGTAGATGGGATAAGAGCCAGAAGGGCTGGGACAACCTGGTTTGGGTCAGGGAGCTAACTTCGTCGTCGGCTCGTATATGCTGGAGGCACAACAAAGCTATGGAGGCCAAAGGTACGGGTGAGGAAAAGATGGAACTAGTGTACGTTGCCCTTCCCCAGTCGGTCGCTTCACCAGTGCCAAGTGAGTCATCGCTAGTCGATCGCCACACAACGAACGCGCCACTAGATTAAGAATATTGCCACCAGCCATCAGCTAGCATCGAAGGCGCCCAGCATCGTCTGTGCTACCACAGTCCGCTGTTGCTATCTTCAATGTATCTACTTTTCGTTGTCTCAGTTATTTTCTATATGCGGCTTGAGCTCGATGTAGATATATGTAGAGTGTGTGAATGAGTCCACTGGTGGTTACGTTCTTCCTTAAGCTTCGTCTTCGGCACAGCTGCCGATTAACGAAGTGACCAGCTATCGGTTCGGCCGTTCGCTCACCACTAAGCAATTAGCTGATCGAAACAATGATGCGTCCAACAATGTTTCACTGCCATCGTGTTTCCATCAAGTTAAGTAAATTGTGGTACATAAGGGCAGGTGAAGGTATTAGGTAGAAAGTACGGGTCATCGACTCCTCATCATCATGGCTGCTGTATACCCGAGTTCAGGTAGGAGAAGTCCATAAGAGAAAAAGGCCTCACTACACGTAGCATTTTACAGCTACCGCTCGCCAGTATCCTCCCTTGCTCCAACATATCGACAGGAACGGCGATAACAAAACGATAACGGTTGCTATTATCGTAGCATGTCGTGGCAGATGATGAAGACGTCCTGGTTACTAGTAAGTGAAAGAGTGACCACTACGGAGATGATGGACAAGTGAGCTGGTTCTGACAACAATGGGGGCCTGGGGCGTCGAGTACGCTAATATTGGAGCAGGCTGGCAAGCGCACGAAAAGACAAGAGCCTGTGGAAAAGTTTTTAGTAAGAGCATTAATGATGACAAGCACAAGTTCGACTCGATGTATGCTGTCAGAAAAAATTGTTAGTACTAGGTCAGTAGGGAGCACGTGGACGGGGGGGAACATTAGCTCGAGAAAGATAGCGCGTCACAACAGTACCCCAACAAAAATCCTAGACTAGAAATAAGGTTTCGCGTACTATGACCCACACGCCACGTACATACATACAAGGTAAGTACTCGAGTAAAGTGACACTCTTTATTTGCAGCACTTAGCACTATCACCTGTATAAGTGAGTGGTGTTTTCCTAGCTGAACTGTTTAAGAAAGAGGTTAATTTTTCGAGATCAATACCACTTACGTCCGAGTAGAAAGCCAAGCTTACAAACGAGTGTTCTAAACTCAGAACCGTTGGGTGATAAGTGCATTTTGAATTTGATCTTGACAAAAGAGGACGAACCAGGCGTGTCCTCTCAATCGATTTCTTCTGCTTTCCCTTTAAAAAGTCTCTTCTTTTCTCCTTATCCAAATAGACTTGCAGTGCCCACTTAAAGGTCACCTTTCCTGAATAGACGATACACGAGACTAGAAAAAGGAAATCGACGTCCGCGTTAGTGACGGTTGATCTATATGCAAATTGAGAAGATCCACGGGAGCTAGTGGGCCACTGGTATATAAGAGATGCACACATATACCCCATGTGGCTGGCCCACCCTGGAAAAGGGCAAAGCTAAAGAAACAAGAGGCGCTTGGCGATGTTTGGTAAGACCCTGTTTGATAAGGCCCCGGGCGACGCCGTTGGTTAAAGTCTGGAGATGAATCGAGCTAGATATTTCGCGAATACATGGTCCATCTAAAAAAAAAAGACCAATTCTTGTGAACGGCGCATGTCAAGGCCGATTACTGTTAACGCGTTGTCGTTTGTCCTCTTTATACCTGCCGTTTGTTTAAGCGTGTTTATAATATCGAAATTTTTTCGCACAAGTAGAACAAAACTACCACACTTCAAGCCTAAGCGCTAATAGGATAATTTGTCGTTCAAACGTATCGATTTCAGTCGGGGCCTTTTGTAAAACCCGTTACGCACACCTAAGTTCACTTGGCATATTTATCGGATATCTCGCATTAATATATTTCTGAAGTCAGAAGCATAATGCACAGTCCGACCGCGTTTCAAATCATTCGGTGTTTTTTTTTTGAGCTTTCCTCTTGAGTACGACGCCTGTCGAATACAGCAGCCTCCACTAGCTTAGATTACCACTGCCTCCGCTCGTTTCATGCGGAACGGGGACAGAGTCTTGTCTACCAACATCAAGATCCACAGACAGATATACGTTCCCACATGTACAAGATGCACGACAACGACAAAACACTTACTAATATGGCACAGCCTGCGAATATCTTCTGGTTTTATGTCAGCAGCGTTTCTGTTTTGCAGCCCTTCGCAGAGACCGACTCTTTGTCTCGCAGATGAGTCTCGCAGAGTTGCTGCAAACCACTATATTTCTGATTTGCTCCAAACATCACCACTCTAGGGCGGTACAACAGCTCGCAAACGAAAACCGCTTCTTTGACTTCCCACTCGAGAAGGCTCCCTGTAAAAAAAAACGGTGCCAAAGACCACAGCCGTACCACCCACACCAGACGTATATATATCAACGCAATAGCTGTTGCTAGTGCTGAAGTAGACAGGGTGGCAGCACTACGTACTGATCCAATAGGAGGGCCTGGAGCTCACACTCTTCACTCTTTTGCAATCATCGCAATAGAGGCCCTCAAGTTGTCCCTCACAGCTACAGACACCCTTCCTGCGACAAGCGAATCACTTCAGTTTCATAGAATCACTTTCCCACTCCTCCATTTTCATATAGCTTCACACTGCTACTGCCAACTCATATTTTCTCCATTGCAGGCTGTAGCCTTATGGACAGCTCCTCAGGGACAGGAAGGTTCTTTGAGGACCGTTTAAAGCTGCCCACAACAACAACAGTAAACCTATCGGTCACATGAAATTGTGCACTATTTATTTTTTTCACCTCCCTTTTATCGTGCGTCGACGGAACACAATAAACTAGATCCTTTCCGATCGTACCTTCACATTTTTAAGCGAATATCTGTCTTTTTGTTTGTATCATATTTGTTCGTTGACGAATATATTACTATGTGTTAGTTATAGTCTAGATGCAGCCGTTTTCACTAGAAATGACTACCATCATCTTGACCTGTTTTCGATATCGGTCCTACGCGCAGACGTCCGTATCAGGCGGATCCTTGTGCCTTGAAGCAGTTGCACAAATATTTGGGGGCTGAGATGCAGAAAGCGCCGACGATGAAAACGATAGCTAAGGAGTACACTTACCTGCAACAAATATTGACAAAGCTTAGCAATTCGTAGAGTTATGGTGCGAGGGGGCGCACAGTGCCGTACCCCTATTTTGCTTCGTTCTCTACAATCCACAGACGTTATATAACTTTATACAAAACACC
The DNA here is from genome assembly GCF_002443255.2 of Varroa destructor. Lineage (NCBI taxonomy): Eukaryota > Metazoa > Arthropoda > Arachnida > Mesostigmata > Varroidae > Varroa > Varroa destructor. The sequence goes on along the minus strand of NW_019211457.1, from coordinate 22,482,470 downwards.
GGAAGTGTGCCCGGAAATTGGTACCAAATTGCTGGAAAACAAACAAAGGTCGATTACTATGACTGACTACTCACTAAAACGGCTGCTTTCATATAAACAAGTTTTGTCACGTCTGCGATTCTAATTTCCGGACACTAAATAATTGGCCGACGTGTGGGCCAAGTTGATAGGTCTACGTATCTACTAATTCACTTAAAAGTGTGTTGTACTGAACTGAAATTACAGAATTTTTTAAAATGAAGATCGACTGGTAGTTACACGTATGCTCGTATAATGTTAGTTATGTGCCATATACAATGAACGGCATGTGCTTGATTAAAAGTAGCTAAGGTTTATTTGTGTCGCCTGTTCGATCGACCATCACTGTGTAATAAATTATTGAATTAGTAACTATTAGCTTAATAGAAGTACATAGGTTTGTAGTGCTTGCTTCTTTAAGGCTCGCCAGTCACAAACTAAGTATATTGGAGGTTGTATCGGCCGATTTACATAAAGGGCTTACTAGAAAGTGTACATGAAATCCGCAGATCACAGTGCATACTGCCAGTTACCTTTTTCATCCCGAAGTTATTGCTTAATTTGACAACTTTATCTCCACAGAAGATATACTTATTATAACAGGCAGTATTAATTCGGAGTATATTCGTCAAAAAAAATTAAAATAGACCGCTCGATTTTTTTGACAAGCGACAGGTAAAGCGCTCGCACTCTATTTTTTTAGCCCTATTTCCTGTAGCCCTTCGCGTCAGGCGGAATCGTCGCTCAGTTGGTTTATTTTGCCGCTATCCAACAACGCATTAGCTAATAATCGCATTTGTTTTGTCGTTACTCTTAGGAAACGTGCCCTCTGGTGTTAGTGGCATTTACAAATATCAGCATATCCCTCGCGCTGCAGCGGGGAAAGTGTGACCCCTTTCTACAGATTTCTGCGCTTGCTGTCGCCACTTACTTCTATTAGGCCGGAGACGCAATTATTGTAGATCGCGAGCGTGGGGAGTTAAGGACAGACAATGCATGGAAAACCTTGGCAACAAATAACTGTACACATGTTGACGGCGCACGCGAGTGAACAAGTCTAGACCCGCTTCGCGCCGACTGCCGGAAGAGAAGTTTGATAAGACCCACCAATCACCCGCCCCCTAGCGGGCGACTGGCGTACAGGCAAGGTTAACCGAACGCAAAAAGGCAATGCAAAAAAATAGAACGTTTGTTCCATGACAGTACACCATCACCACTACTCTTGCTGTGGAGGGGTAATCGATACCCCGGTTACCGTATACATTCGTGACAATACACTTCTCAGCGGGCTTCGAATTGCCCTATAAATTCCGCCCCACGTTCCCTACCCATTGGCCCTAAATATGTTATTGTGCTCGTACACATCCACAAGGTGCAAGACAGAGCCTCTGTCAAAGATAATGTGTCTTTTGTGCTTCCGTGTTCGTTAGGCAGTTCCAAGTTCATTTGTGAGAGAAGTATTGGGTTATTCTTTGCGACCAGCCGGTGCTGCGGATGCTTGATGTATTGTATGTACCGAGCAACAGCGAGAGAGTAGGGAAGAAAAAATTAGGTTTCCACGCAGGGTCGGTGGTAGTTGGTAAGGCTGCAGCTGTCCATTCGCGATACGTCGCTGGGTGGCCAGTGGTAGCAGACCACACATCTACAATACATGGGTAACGGATTACGAACGGGTCCTTATTTCATAAAGGGTCGATTGCGACAATGCACGACGACTACTATAACATACAATAATAGCAAGATAATAACTATGAACGGGGTATTCATGTATGCTGCAGGAGGTACATACAAATGGAACAATACCGGCAAGGTTCTATAGCGCAGCCAAATGTCCTGCAAATAACACTTCTTACTCTCTAGGCAGTATACTACGTCCCGTACCGCAAATGTATGCTAATAGCCCGATTCATGGAATTCAAACTCTTAATGTAATTAAGGCGCATGAACTGCAACGCCAAAGAGAATAATGTAAACATATGAGTGCGGGCAAGTGCAGATTTCACATAAAAATATTGTTTTTAAATAATATTATTTCAGTAGAAACATTCCTGCTAAGCTCTTGAGTTTAACCTTCGATCTTGATTCTTTTTACCCGGTCAGATCGACGCCCGACATGAACGCTGCTGAATAATCGTTCTGACGCGGGCTATCAGGAGTTCAGCAAATCCACGGTAGTCACGACAATAGCCAAAATTTTACTTCTGTCTCCTTTAATTTAGTTCCTGAACGTTTGTAGCTAAAATTTGAAATTTATTACGTTCGCTCTCATAGAAGATGTTATTATTTGAAGTAAAATAGGTGACACTAATAATAATTAACCATGTATATATATCCATTGCGATAGCAATATCCTCTACTGTCGATTTTATTGGTTATTTTCGATCATTGAGTATTCAGTTTACTTCCCAATTACATCGGGTTTTTCAATTTAGCTAGTTGCTTGTGACTTTACCCCTCGATGCTTTATACGATGAACTTAGGGGTTCCCCTTATTAGTCGATTGATTTAGCAATGCCAGCGGAGCATTACAACAAGACAAAGTAGACCACTGAAACAACAGCTCAGTTAAACCACTGGTTTAATCCAATCAGAAAGCTTATTCTTAAGCAATATAACGCCACCGGTGTCCGTCTAGTCGGCATCCTGTAAGTAAGCCCCGATGAAATGCCTCTTCACGATCGTCATGCGCCCTACGTCGGGTTGGTTATCTTCTTCGGATAGCCCAAGCAACTTTGGGCGGCCCCTGTTGACTGTTATCTCATTTGCCCTCGCCAAAGCCAATGTCTTACACGATGAACCCAGACCTTCTCGTATCCATCAGGCACTACGCAATCCACGCAACCTTGTGGGCAAAACGAATCCAATCGCAACACAACGCCACGCAATATTCCACGCCTGCACACACAGCCCAAAAGACTTCTCCCAAACGAGGCTCACCTTGCCCCTTTTGGAGCAATATAATATGAGTGCACAGAGAGTATCGGACCGCTGGCCTGCTTACTTGAGGCACTATAGAAATACACCGCAACCGGGCTGGTTCTGTGTCGGCTACCCGTGCGTGTGTTAGTGGCAATAGTTGCAGTATTAGTAGGCGTACCGCAAGTGAAGGGTCTGTCCTGAATGAGATCAGCTGTTCGACTACCCTGCTGTAGTCTAATAGAAGTTATTTGGTCGACTTAGCTCCCTTTCCGTCCCAGGCCGGTCCCGGACGAGTCCTATATATTACGCCTCCCCACCCAACGGCAGGAAATGCCAGCAGCATCATAAGCACAAGCAAAGCACGGAACTCAGACAGAGGGCAAGAAATACCCCTTGACTGCGCTTCTGTCCTGTCCCTGTATCTCCTATATATCCTGCTTTTAACCCTTAGTGTCTTGTCTGTTCCGATGAGGGCCGTCTTTTTGCATAGCTGCAGTTCGAACGAGAACATAAAAGGTTCCAAAAACTTATCCACATTGTACTTGTCGCTTGATATCGTGTCGTTCAAAGAAACATAGCCGAGGCGACTATACGTAGTAGGTCGGGTAAGCCGTGGATACGATTAGGAAACAAGAGGCCAAAAAAATACCTGTAACAGTAATGGCAATACAAAGCTCTCGTCTGGTTAGGACCAATTCAGCAGAAGGCCTCAGCAAGATAAGTCACACAATCGTTCGATGGTAGCAGAAACTGTTGTAGCATCGACAAATGTAAATTTCGTGGAATCATTCCCATGGTCAGAGCAATATTGGCTAAGCTAAAGGATACCAATAGTATCAACATGTGGTAGTACGAGAATAGCCTTGTTACAGGGTATAACATACACAGGGGTAGGTGGGCGCCTTGTTGTCAACTTCGGCCGAAAATAGTCGAAGTGCAAAAAAAACAGAGAAAACTGTATAAAAAAAGGTATAAATAAACTACGATGATCAATAGTTATGAACCTACATACCACAAAGGCACATATGAATCCCACGGAACTTTAGAAGCTTGATCACTATTGTTGTTATCGTTATTATTACATAAATATTATGTAATAATATATACTACATAGAAACAAACCGAATCTAGAGGTCAAAATATTCACAGGTTAACAAATTCTTTGCCCAACTGTTACACACACTAACGCTAATTATACACTAGCTAAATAAATATTCAATTTGCATATATACGTACAGGACTTTGATACGTCTAGACGTAAGTGGTAAAACCCATAAGACCATTTGTATTTCATGGCCTCGGCAAGTTTTCACAGCGCGGTACGACGTCGCCCATGGCTATGAATGAGCGACGAGGCGTCTACGCGATTGCCTACATGACTATGAAAACTATGTAGATACATCCTTAAGGTAAGATTAGCCAACTTCTTGATAGACTTTCCCCAGTCCCGGCGAAACTTGGAGCGACAAACTCGATGAGGAGTCGCAAATGTAAACAGAAAAAGCATCAAAGACGAACACCACCATTCGTACCGTCCGAACGTTGCCCACTCCAATAGGGAGCCTTACAGGATAAAGTGAGATCGCCTGAATATTTCTAGTTGTGCTAGCCAGACGGGACCGCTTTCTGCCTTTGACTAAAAAGTACTCAAAGCAGAAAGAACCTAACGCAAATGTTTATACGTGCACCACTGACTTTTTAATAAAACAAAGCGGGAAAACTGTAGCAGTACAATGTTGAACAATACAACATGTTTCCTAACCCAGCTTCAACAGCAGCAGCCACGGCTAATAGGCGAGAAGCTGCAGCGACCTTGACAACGAAATGAGATTAGAAATAGGGCAAATCTTATTTACGATAGATGGGTCCCGAATGACCGTTTGTCAAGATAACGCACTGGAATACCTTCTTGGTAAAGAAAAGGGAACCCTGAGAACAAAAGCTGCAAACGTTACTTGAAGCGAAGCCCTGTAGCTATGTTCCTATATCCAGAAAATTTTTAGGGTAAAAAAATATATTGTTTCGACGTACTGGTCGACGCGGTAGTATAATAAAAAATGCAATACATATTACATTTTTTGTTACTATAGTTTTTTACATTACTAGAGCTTTTGATGAAGTGATTGCTTTAACCATTTGATTTAATATCTATGCGCTTTTAGACACGATTCTAATGAAACACGAAATATAGCAAGTTGCCTCAATTTCACTTGTAGAAGTGACTTGCCCCGCACCTGCCCGCGTTACAAGACGATGTAGTAATACATTAATATAGTAATACAAGTAACTAGTCAGCGTCCACATCAGTAAATATCACTCTACCCAAGACCTGCCTAGATCTCAGCGGCATCCGTAAGGTATCAACGGCAGTCGATCTGATCATCTTTCATTACTTCCTGGCCGCAAGAAATGAACACAAGGCGACGCAGATATCGAACTCGTAGCACTACTGAACCCAAGAAAACCTCACAGCGCCAGGAGTCGGGGAGCGAAATAAAGCCCATGCAACCCGTACTTTTTTACTTTCCCTCAGGGGGAAATCAAGTCGGATTACCGCAGACTGGCTAGCCATACCGCCCGTCGTATGGCCCTGTCGTTGCAAAAGGGTCTTAGTGTATATATATATATATATATATATATATATATATATATATATATATATATATATAGGTTACCTTTCTCTTGGGAGATAGAATGGGATACAATGGATAAGCAGCAGCAGCAGCAACAGCAGCAGCAGCAGAGAAAGGTACTGTACAATACAGAAAAACCCAGCTTTCCCCAAAACAGCCCTTACTATACAGTCTATAAACATTACATCACGGACGAAGAGGGATCAACAATGGATTGCGTTATTTATTGCGTCGCGAGAATAACTACAGGCGACAGTATTAGGTTTGACAACTCATAGGTCCGGTTTTTCAGTCAGGTGCTGCCTTTGCTCGCAGTATGACAACGTTAACAGAAAAAGTACATAAGAGTTCATCATTAATGTTATTAGTTTAGAGAACGTCTCTGTCAACGACATCTGCAAATAGTGCATTGGTTATAAACGCATAATAACCGCAACTACACTACAGGTGAACCGCAACGTGTGCCAAAACCACTAAAGTGGCGAAGACGTTCGTTACGCAACCGCAAACTCCTGGTCCGGGGTGGTCAGATTAGCAGACGATACAACAGAAACGACAAATCAACAAGACCCTCTCTCGGTATAAAAAACCGTCAACATTCTTCCAAAAGAATGGAATGGTCGTCGAATATATTTAAAAAACAAAGCGATCCTAATGTGTTCGTCTGTGTATGTATGTATGTCTACTGTACGGCGCTACATCTTTATTTTCATCATGTTTTCGCCCTCGCTGGCCTCGTTGGTTGCTTCTTCAATACGATAAGCAAACAACTGCTAGTGCTGTTGCTGCTGCTTTAAAAACCGTCTGTCTTCATTTCTCTTTATCGTTTTTACTCTTCCTCACCCACCCTGTATATTATTAGTGTACAGAGCTAGCTGTGTTGTACGGGAAAAACACGACAATAACGCGCCAACAGACTCTATGCGGCGCTGATGCTAGCGGCGGTGTAATAGTGAGAGGCTACACACACTTACATAGGGTAGAGGAAGAATTCGAAGGCGCATACTCGTTGCACCCCTGACATATGCGATAACGCGACCCGGAGGAATGCCGCTTCTGCTGCCGATACCGCCGTCGTGGCCGTCGTCGTTGTCACAGCCGCTATCGCCAACAGCCGAACGAATCGTTGTCATAGGAAAGAGGGAAAGTCAGCAGAATAACAACCCCGTCTGTTCGTTTGTTTATATATTTGTGACTCTACAGAGATCACTTCGTCACTGGATGCGCCTAGAGAGAACGCACAGGGTCGAGGGGGTTAGATACAGCAGAGAAGAGGGTATGCATCACCTGGCTGACGCCATTGTACTCCCAACTGTGTAGGAAGGACATGTAACGGTCGCAATACTGCTATAAGCACAGCCGTACTTCGTCGGTCGGTTGTAGCGTGCGTGAACGTTATACACGCCACCATCGGACAGCCACTACTGATATTGTTTGCCACGGCAACAAAGACTGGGACAACGGGCTGAGTGCCTCCTTGTTGTATCGTAGGAGTATGACGTCGTAGAGGAAAACTGAATGCAATCTGGTCCATAGGCTCAAGCTCGAGTGGGAAAAGGAAAATTCACTGTAGGATACAGCATTATAGGCCAGTCGTACTTTCTAAGCGGACTGATTTTAGCTAGCATTAGCAGTTTTGTTTTCCTGTTTCTTCTGTTATACTTCTCCACATTTCCACTAAAGAAATGTGTCTGTTATATATGAAAAACAATATATATATATATACATCTTTTTGCCATCTTACCTGTTGGCCCTCTACGTAAGATCCTCAGTTCTATAGCTAGCAACATTATCCTAAATTGGCCTCGCCCCTGTTAGTTGTAACAGTATATGCCGATTGCGGGTTCCGACCACTATAACTAACACGACCACACTGATACAGCGCACAACCATCGTTTACTTCTATCAACTCTGACTCTGACATGTTTGCTCTTACGAGAACAGAAACGAACAAAACGTCGATGTTATCCCGTCCGTCCCAGCTACTAAATACGCCATGTTCGTAACCCGGCCCATATAACCACTCCGTCGAAATAAACATCGATTGGCCACAACACTTCGCTCATGACCTATCGTCAGACCTGTCACCTTACCAACACTCCGATGCTAGGCTGTGGGCCAGTAAAGTCTCTTTGTTCAAATCCTGTCAATAGCCTAAAACTCTGCATCTAACAAGCAAAGAGGAGAAGGAAGATCAGGTCGATGACCAAGCTCCAGGGCTCAATGTATTACTAAAAATAGGTCTAAATCGTCAGAATGGCGGGTAAAGCAGCAAAACAGACCGGGACGCCAACGAGCAATGGGTTGAGACTACCTACTGACGGTCGAAGCCCATGAAAGTGAGCTGCGACGGGTTCTTTTTCTTGCAATAAATACTTGCCAAGCAGCTTCCCCTTTTGCTTTTCTTTGAACATTCGGTTCGGCGCCGTTGCCTTCGGCGATGGCCCGTGCGATGGACCCCTTCCTTTTTACCCCATATGCCGGCAGCTGCCGTCGCCTTCACGATTACCTTCCTGCGTAAAATAACCTCAGACACTTGCCTCTCGTTCTAACGTACTGACCTGATAGCTCCTATTGGTGTCATACTGGGGAATCGCACGTATTACTAAGCCACATACGGGGGTCTCGTATACTTTCGATTGTCTACTGGCCGATCTTTCGCAGACTGCGAGTGCCGACTGTACAAACTTGTATCAGTAGACATCAACGGAGCGACGTAATTTGGATCGGATACTAGCGCCTGTAAGCACGCATTAGCCAAGATGTTATGGATGTAGTAGGGGTGATTCGATATAGCCATTCTACAGGTCGTTCATTTGGGGCCAATCACCAATAGTCGTGTAGCAGTACGAAGATTGTACATATGCTGTACTGGTCTCGCTAAACAATTGTAACATAGGCTTCTTTTTTCCGAAGGTTAATCAGTAGACAATAACAATATAAAAATGCCAGAATTAGACTATTCTTCAAATATGAGCATTTAAATTTAAAAAAATCATGTGGCCTTTATAATATTTAATTTATTTTACCCTAGCTGGAATAATTTCACTTCGACTACACTAGCGATTTGACCTTACCGAACAACGTTCCTTGCAGGCCACAGATATCGAGACGAGAATATAACGTGCCGCCTGGTTCAAAGGATTTCAATGTGGCTCTATTCCCTTTACCGGATCCTCATTTCGGTTTGATTTTCGAAATGCCCTTGACACTGTTCACTGGTAACTCTTTCAACCGAAAAACAAAACTACCGACTGTGGTATCTGTGAAATTCGTCTGACACAATCGGCAAGGTACTTCAGCCGGTTGGTACAGCTTTGTTCCATGAAACAGACCGCGTGACACGGCCCGTCGCCGCCACTATGCGGCTAGTGGAACGGAATCTTCTTCAGTCACTTTAAACTGCTTCTGTAGGAATCTCAAAGCCACTGATTACAAGGGCCATCGTGTCGAACGATTATCAGGGCTAACGGTAGAAAGGCCTCCTACTAAAAAAAGTCACTTACAATGAACTGTACTCTTTGACTGCCTTGATCAGACTGATTGGCGAATCCCATCATTCGAGTGATTTTCTATTTGGCTGACATCTAGCAAGAAACGAGAGGAACTGCAGTGCACCAACTTCCGAGATCGACATACCGCGATTTGGGCTAACATGTCCCGTTTAGCGCTTGTAGACTCTCCCTTCCGTCCAGCTGGTCGCTTTTTCAATACCATGAAATGTGCCTAATAAATAATTTCCTTTTTATCCATTTTTGTAGGCGGCGATATCGCCACACGTGGCTATAACTACTATTTCAACGATAGGTTAGGCCAAAGTTGGCGATTGAGCCATCCTGCAGTGCCGTCGGAGGTCCTCGTCCGTTAGTGTTTGGCCGATTGCCCGTAAATCGAAATACTATAGCCTGCATGCGATGCGATGCATAGCAAACGAATGACTCCCGTGCCAGCCGCCCCGAGCTAGTTCACGCGACTTAATTGCTTCCTGTTTAATCTTCGTCTGGCTTTGCCATCACCATTTAGCTCCATTATAACACGAAAAACCCACGCCACCAATAACAATATGTCGTCAGACAACGATACTAGTATCGGCTTCAGACGACCCATCTACCAATACTACGATCACGGCTAGCATCCCGAACGCCTACTAACATCTATAGTCTCATTAAACCCGCTGCTGCAGCTGCTGTTGTCCTATTGGGTTCTTAAGATATTCGTTCCTCTTCACAACCAACGTCGAGGCGACGATTCATCCCTTTGTCGTAAAAGTCCAAACAAAGTTTGCCTTCTTCTCGTAGGGGAAGCTGTAGCATTAATAGCAGTGGCGCAGCAGCCACAAAAGCTCGCGCCTGTCTATAACAGTCTACTATCTTTCCTACTGCGACTGAAGGGCTTCCTACTGGCCGTTGTCAAGCATAGACACTGGCAACTTGGAAAATCACACTCATTGTTCATTGTCATCATCTATATGCATCGAGGGGTAAGGGGGTGCCTATGTCACTCCTGTAGTTTTCCTCATTCATTCCCTCTAACTCACACTATATCTATGTGGCTTTATCTACAAATAAGTCCTGGAGAGCCATCTGGGTTGGGGGTGTGGATAGGTGTTGAACATGTTCAGAACTCGCGGATAGTAATGATACTGTAGTGTTATGAGCGCGCATGGCACAGCGGAGACCAGTGCGTCGCGGAATAGAAGAGGGATCATCAGGAACAGAACTGCGTCCGTTGGGGCACTCGTAAAGGGCGAAGGACTTGGAGGTCGTACGGAGAGAGGTGAAGCAAGAAGGAACAGATTAGGTGAGGAATATAAAGGGGACGAATGTGCCCTGGGCAAGTCGCCAGAAAAGAATCGGCTCACAGGAACGGAGCTGTCCATCGCCGGAGCATAACGTAAGCTTGCAGACGAGTCGAGAGTAAGGGAAGCGGGGTTGAAACATAACACCAATGGATGGTCTCCATATCCGTACGGGAGGGCATTGTTGCCGTTATGCTTCCCTCTGCTGATAGGGGCAATACAAACTGGCTCAATGCGGATGCAAAGGCAAACGATCACGGAGCAAGAGGTAAACGATGATGGCAGCGCGAACCATCATAGGCGTATCACGTATCTTCTTCGCTAAAAAGAAGAGAGTATTGTGGAATAGAAAGCAGACTGGTTTTGCCAAAGAGCCTGCTGGTTGGCTATCTTTTGAAGCTTTGAAATCCGAGATAACTCGGATCCATTACCAAGATTTTTGCAGTCACTGTGTCAGAAGCACTGCAAGTAGATGGACTAAGGACAAAGTCTCAACTGAAACTGGATAGAACAGATTAGAGAGACCTAGGTATAATCAGAAAAATTACGGGTTATCTGCCACAGACGTTGAATTATAATTTACTGGTACTTAATAAAATGATTAAATTTTACTTAGAGAATGAAGGCCACCAAGTCATATGGAGGGCGTCGGTAAGCACAAATTTCATTAAGCGTTCACCCGACTAAAGTAGCATATTTCAATAATTCCAACTCAACACTTTCGTCTACTTCTTTGGTCCGCAGTTCTGGTTCCAAGCGGACGGCGAATCTGCAATCTGTCTTTGAATAAGAGAAGTGACGCTTTTTTTCGATGTCAAGTTAACTACCGTTTACGAATATCAACGATGGTTATCGTCCTCTAGCCTTACTTGGCAGAAACAAGACATTGATTGAGGGGTTGTCTAGTCTCGGACAAGCCTATTGTTATTCTTACATTCATGGCGCAAAAACAACGAAAGGAGATTAAGAAACTGTATGTGACGGAAAGGTCTTCCGTTGCCTTTATATCGCTAAATCACATTGCAGTTGGCTAACTTCCAATACGGTACGTCCGGCATGGCCTGTTCTCAACTTCGACTTTCTTGGCGCAACGCAATGCGCTGAAACTCTATGCAAGAGGCCAGACTTAACGAAGAAGAAAAAAAACTAACCAACCAGGCAGTGTAAGACGTCCAAGCCGTTACAGTTACGGCCTTCATCTGGCACTAGAAAGCACTCGTTAACCGGCAGACTGGACGTATGACGCTAGCTAGCGCTATTTATAGTAAGATTCGTAGTGCATTTTTTAGTACCAGAGACCATAACCTCACAGTAAAGAAACACTACTTTTTGCACACATAGTAGGCTCTTGGTACATTTACAATGCCTGTACATGAATGATGACTAGAAACAACCTTAAGTTTCCCAGCACTAGTCGTTTGATGCTGGAAAAAAAGGGGTATATAATTACGGGCGGCCTCAACAAACTTATCATTAAATTGAAGTCTTCTCCGTAAAAAAACTTAACGTCAGCCCACTCCGTTAGCTTCCAACGGGGGTAATCTGACTCAGCTTGCCCATTACATCAACGGTATTAGACAGGAGCCTCTCGGTCTGTCTGTAGTTCACAAGCGTTCATAGACGCATACAACTTCTCCATCTTTTTTACTGGCGCTTTTCGCTACCATATAACTTCTACTAATGAAACCTTTTCATTCTTACACCCACGCAATCTACTTACATTAAAGCTCACCCTTTCGCTTCTAGGTATGGAATCTTCTTTATAAAAGTCTCAAATTTGATAAGGCAGTTAAGCTGTCACCCCAGTTAGTGACACGTTTAACCACGTGCATTGGTTGCAATTTTTGACTTACGCGCAAGTTTTGACCGCTTGCACGGCAGAGCATATATTCTCGCGATCGCGTGTGGTCCTTCACCTACGGGTTCATCTAACGAAGGACAACAACAGAATCTTCCTTCTCTTCTTGAAGAGAATCCCGGTGACAAGGAATGTCATAAAAGCCGCAAAAATAATCTCTAGAAGGGTCATTATTCAACTTTTGGGTTGGGCATACATCCGACGGTCAATAGACTTCACCCTCTTTGTGCGTCCTGTACACACGCCTATCGTTATTCCGTCTAACACGTAGGCACAAGAACATACACAAGACGAAAACAAGCCCGTCCATCCTGTGTCCTGAACTTATGTGCTAAAAACAACGCGTAGCGAACGGAAGGCTGGTCGAGCGTAGTCGGAGAGCGGAAAATGCAGATAATCTGGATAAAGAAAGGAATAAATAGGCAGGATGAGATAAAATCTTCCTGTTCCACATCGGTTTTATCAAGTCACAAAAGGGGAAGACTGGCAAGCGTATTTTTTGAAACACTGCCAATGTGCAACAACATGTGATAATAAAACCCCGCCCTCTGGTTTTCGCGACTACGATACATTCCTGAACAGTACTGAAACTCCGCAAAAGACGGTCCCTAACCGTTCGCTGCGATATTCCCTGATGCGGTCAGGCAGGCGTCTGCTGTTTTAAAGTGACGTTGTTTGCGTAGATCAGGGAGAGCTATTCTAGCCATGTCCGTATCCGAGCCATAAAAGTGGGCACAGGCTTCGAGGCCGCTGACACCGGCGAGTAGCTTTTGCGGCAAGGGCTTCGTTCTCCAGGGATTTGTCCCTGGTATCCCGTCCTTCTTAGCTCTTACCCTATCTCTTTCACTTTCCTCATCTCCCCTTCTTTACTTCTCCGGCAGTCGTCGTTGTCGAAGCCAAGTAATGAATGGTCGATTTTCCCCCCATGAGTTTCTACTTCTCCTTCCTTGAAAATTGACTAAAGGGAGGAAGTGACTATTTTTTTCCTCTCTTTTAGCTACGCCACGTCTCACCGAGTTATTTTAAGTGTAGCACTAGTAATAGTGGCCTATAGTGCTTACAGCGCTTTGCAACGACAACGGTTAGCCTGCAGCAAAAATTTACAAATGCATACGCCCATGAGCCTACATGAACATATAGTAAATGCTGTTAAACGAAGTGCTTTATCGTTAGTCATCCCATCGTTTATTTGTCTTGACTATCTATCCATTTAGACCGGCTCCCGTTCACTTCTGTCCGACGTGAATAGGATAGATACGCTTAGTCACTCAGAAAAAAAAAGATTCATGCAGGCGCGGTCGGTACATAATGTGTGGACAACGCCCTAGTGTAGCCATTGTCCTTAAATAGGCCTGATCGTGGGTTCTTCTTATACAAGATGGACCTTTCATTCCGCTTTCCTTAGTCACTTTGCGTTGCATACTTAATATCATAACCATTATATAGATAGACATATATCAAACCACATATACATGCAAACAACGTCATTGTCAGAATCTATACTGCGATTACTCTCAATATATAACACATATATATAAAAGCGACCTAGAGGGGGTATGTGGATAGCCCTTTTGTGTGGTGGCGTTGCAGGGCCGCACTGGATAAGTAGGACATTGTTTACAATCTCATTCAGTCGCGAGTATCGCTTACCACGGGGGAAAGAAGGTGAAGTTGCTCATATTTCCTTCATATTTCTCTTGTTCGCGTTCTTGCTGCATTCAGCTGACCCTACATCGGCGCCTCATGCATCAGATCATATTATCATCATACCATAATCAATGGAGGCGAAACCCCAAGCTAGGGACAGAGCCGTCAGCGAGCCCCTCTGCCAGTACCTCCTCTAGAGAAGAAATCCTGAGGACGGTACGTCGCGTTGTCCTCAGGATTTTCTCTCTTACTGTTTAGCTTCCCTTTCGCGCTTACTTTCTAAACTCGATTTATTGGCAACAGCACTCTTCTTGACGAAAGTGGATTCGATAGCAAGCTACCAGCAACGAAGGAGATGGCAGTTTGTTAGTGCCCCGACCATATCAAAAGCAGCACAGACGTGACGGAAGACCAAGCCCAGAAAGCACTAGAAAAATAAAACAAGAACAAGAAGGCAAGAAACAAGGTTCATAGAGTGGATCAAACAGTCGATTACAATTCAACTTAGGAATAGATAATACAAACAATGCACAGTAGACAAAAATTAAGACAGAATGATAATAATAACTTCATTTGTTTTGTAGATGAGATGTATGTTCTGTACGAGCAATGCGTGTAACCGCCAGCCGCCGAAACCCCCCAAACTTAACGATCTGTAAAAGAACAATGCCTTTTAGCCAAGGCACGCACAAGTGCTTTAAGACTTTAGCTGGATGCTGCACAAAGACAAGAAATGCTATTACCACATGATACCAGCAACACTAAGACTCGATATGACTTTGATTATCGCAGATCCTGCTTCGTGCATTGTACACAAATTGATGTGACTATGGGCATGAAGTATCAGCGTGTTAACAGTAGCGGGTGATTTAGCGGGAGAGGCTCACAGCTACCAGCGCATTAGACTTATAGTACGCACTATAGAAAGAGGAAAGATTGGTTAGATATTTTCGTTGTTGTCCATTACGTTCAATCGGGCGACTAACCTAGATAAAGGTGTGCTCGAAAAGTTAAACAGTATATGAAAAGTGGCCATTATAAATAATCGTCCATCAGTTTAAATGCAAAAGCCCTGCTACATAGTCGGAAGTATCTATGTTTTTATGTTCTGACATGTATAGGAAGAAGCAAGCGTGTAATTGAGTTCGGGAAATAAGCGTACGCTCAAAAAGCGACGAAGTGTCATCTACAGAGTCCTGTTTCGGTAAATTAATGAATAATTTTAGCAGACGCTGTTCTGTCGAGTGCCTAGGATCTCAGGAGGTCGTGGAACATTAAGGTGGCAAATCACTGCATATACTCCCGCTAATTTTTCCAGGGTAGACTGTCAGTGAACTGGCGGAAAATTTGGTAACCCCAAACCACTGAGATTAGGCAAAATCATAGTCCTGGCGTCAACAGACGTTTTAGTCATAGGAAAAAAATGTATGTCATTATTTAGACATTTAGAGTCGCAGCTATCGATGCAAAGTTTTTGTTACTAGTCGACCCATTTTCATTGTGTGGTATTATTATACATTATTATTATACAGGCATACGCATGTAATGTATATATATAATATTATATACATTACATATGTATAAGGAAGTAGCTTATTTGCTTATTCGTTTAAAATCTGCGCGGTTTTTTCGATTTAGTGCACCGTTTCACACTCAGAATTCGAATACATAGCAAAACAACTATATGCTTTGCTGAAAAAATGTATTAGACCAAAGTGCTTGACAACAGTAACATTAATCAGCAAACGATGGTTGAATTGAAAGTGGCTGTTGGCCCACAGGGACAATAGAAAGAGAAAAGGACGCTGAAACTGTTGTATCCTGAGTAAAGAAGCACCTGCCGCAACAGGTAACAGATACAAAAATAAAATATGTGTGTTTGTGCTCCTGTTGCGTCACCCCAGCGAAGTACGATGGTCACAACACTGCCAAAACTCTGAATAGCATCCGCACAGCTCACGTTCAACAGAGGCTTTTGCTCCAGTTGATGATTGTGGAGGATGTCCGTGCGACGAACGGAAGTTTCCACTATGATTGTGCAAAAATAGAACGAGGCACGGAGCATTGGGTGATTCCCATCATACAGAGGAATGATTAACCAGGTTTGAAATTTCGCGCGGCCGTTCCCGTTCGCCTAACTCGAGCGGTGCCCAATGGTGTTTGGCGGCAGATAACTTAATTTACCCATGAAGCAGCATTCACGCTGAACAGATATATGCAACATTATTCTGTTTATTCGTATTAGTTCTTGCGCCGCACTCCATCCATATGGGTACTATACAGCCCCCGCAATGCGTATAAGCAATAAAATCCGAAACGTCTAGCGTATTTTCAGCTGTACTGCTTATTTTGGGACTTTTTCAATTGCCATCATCCGATGTGGAACGTATTCACAACGCGAAACCCTGCTAGTATCTGTGCACGAAAGGCGAATACTTAAGCCATGCAGTTTGGCACTTTAAGCGCTTGTGTTTTTACGCAAACTCCTGTTTATTTCTTCCTTAATCGAGCTTATCAATGGTTGTGATGACGGCGATAGCCCTGAAAATCACTGAATCGTTATTACTTTAAACACACCCTACCAAGAAAAAGCGTCCGACAAGAAGCACGACCTAGCTATAATCCTCAATTCCGCGATTTCTAATACGCGCCCATTGTTTGCATGGGCAGTTTTGTCGCTAATAGCTGTTTGCTTTGTCGAGTACCGATCGCCGCTGTGTACACGCACAATGCTTATCGTAGTCTGTATCATATTAGTGGATTCTTTCTGTTACAGACTAGTACTATCCCCTCCGTACACCCCACCCCTTAACAGCTACATGTGTTTGCTATCATCCGGATCAAGCGAACACTGATATTACTTGAGTTCCTGTATACTGTATGGCGGTCCAATAAGCAAAAGAAACGGAATGATGGTCGGAGAGACATTCCGTCAGGGCAGGCCGACAGCCGACAAAAATTTTATTTTCGACTCTTTTTTTGGACGGCACAGGGTACCGTAAAAGTAGTAGCGGTAAGCGAAGTACATGAGCTGATAGGTACTAAGGTGCAACAGCAGTTCGACTCCGAGATTTTTGTGCCTACATTGCAATCAGTACGGTACAGCGTGTTGTGACTGCTACAAGCTTTACTACATTCGCCATCATTAATTGTAGACACACAGCAAGGCATGGAAGGATGGCCTAAACTGTTTGCCGTCGCAGGGGCAAAAGTGGCAAATTCTGTGTGTCGCTTTTACGCCCTCATCACTTACAAAACGCACCTCAGCTTACGAGAGAAATGCACAGACAAACACACACACGTATGATATACAGAAGTTACTAGAAGCGTCTGTGCCGCTGAATGCCGGGTCGGTCGAGGTCGGGCTGGGTTGTATTGGACATGCTAGTAGACAACCGGGGGCAGGGTAACAGAGCAAATCCCTGCGGCGGCGACTTCAGTATAGGGGAAGTAGGTAGACGGACTAACAGGGGTTGAATTGGCACGTTCATTTGTCCATTTTGCTAATTGCTACATGCACACTACTCACCACCAGCATCCCGTGCTTGTATTCCTTCTCTGCTCTGCTGTGCTGTACACTTCTAACGAAAGGTCCCTAAAAGTACATGTACAACTGCTCTTAAGGGGCCGAGCGGCGGCTTTCATACAGCGCGAGTCGACACTGTTTAAGATAAGGCGATCAGCTGCCGCTTTTGCTGATAAACTGGTGAGTGAATGAGATGAGAAGCGCTGATTGCTATGTTTGGAGACAAGCGCAGGATTACAGTAAGATATATTTAAACTCACACACACACACACACGCATGCGTACGCATATTTACAGAGGCAGCAGCGGATCAGGCCCTGGCCTGTCTCATAGGATAAAGACGCGGTGCTAAACGAAAAAAAAAAGTATAGATGGACACTGAAACGAATCATAGGAAAAACAAAGGACTCACGCAGGCCAAATGGTTGCTGTCAGTTCAGGCCAAAGAAGCTTAGGGTCAAAGAAACAGGATAAGTAAAAGAGATGGTCCACTTGAAGAACATCCATGATAACGACCGAGGAATGTGGGACTCTGTTGAGGGCCCGGGTGAGTCTAAGACTCAGATGAAGTTGACAGAGCCTTTGCAGCTTTTGAGAGCAGTATGTAAAGCAGTGTTAGAATACGTTTGTGCGAATGAGTCCGTTAATCTATATAGATGTTTTGCCTCCTTAGCTCACTCGAGCGAGCATCTATCAACTAACGCGCCATCGAAAGGATCCCAAAATGCAGTAGGTGCGTTTCCAGAAAATAGGAAACCATTTCGACTGGGCAGCAAATTAGCATATAAGATAAAAAAAAACAACCTATTAGCTATAGAATATATCCGTAAATATGTACGAATAGAGAAACGTCCATGTATAACGGCAGTATGACGCGTCGCTTCCTAATCTGTCACGTTAGTATCCGATTTGACACACATCGAACGCGTAGCAGTGAAGCCTGTGAGTTTGTATGCCAGGATCGTGGTAGAAGGACGATAACAATAATCTTCTAGCCCACACTGTAGTCCCAGAAATAACGTTCTATATACTTCAAAGAGTACTTCAGTTTTGGATTGCAACGAGATTGCAGTAATTCGTAAAATCTTTATCTAAATGCTTTCCTTCTGGTCTAAGACAACCAAGCAGTAGTCAAAACAGCTCTGTAAGAGCAGGGACATATTTCCTAATGGAAAATGGCCTTCTGCTGTGCAGGGTCATAGGGCCAGCACAGTAAAGGATTCTTTGATAAACAGTCTCTGTTAGCCACCCCTGACGATCCATCATTTGTGGGATAATGGCTAATCAGTAATAATTAGTAATCAGGAGCGAGTCCATGTCGAACGCTTCCATCGCCCTACCGACTCTTCTTGTTGATGATAATAAAATAGTCCATTAATCAATCGGAACGAAATCGCCATTGAGATGCTGGTATAGGTCGGGCACGAAGTTAAAATAATGTCGTCGGTATTGTTCTAAGAGGGATAAAAGACGAACTAATGGATGCTTCCCTTTTAAGCAGCCTTTGACTGTGTAGCGAATGGAGAACACTTCTTCAAAATGTAAACTTTCGTCCCTTTACTGAGCATATAAAGCGAGATGTTCCTCGATTAGCCCAGGTGGCACTTGGCTTTCCTTTGTTGCTATAGAAAAGTCGAACCACATATTCTAATTGATGCTATCCACAAGCTACACCTAGTCTAGAACTGGAACAGGTGTAATTTTAGGAAACTACATGTAACTATTATTCTTGTACGCAACCTTTCCTTCTGCGGCCTGCGGGTGTTTTTCATCACAAAAGAAACACCAGAACTTTACATATACAGAAAAGTTATTTTATCCAAATAAACCTTAGCAGATCAGTTCCGTCTATTAAACACGTGAAATAAAATAACGACTCTGGTCTTCGTTGTTGTCGATAATGCTTTTACCCACCCTAGACAATAGGTAACATTACTTCTCGTCCTAACAGATAATCCCTAGTAGATAATGCAGTCATGGTGTAAGCTGACATCGGGAAAGAATAGGTGTGACAAAGGCAAGCTGGATGTCACTGACGAATAACAGCGGCATCTAGTATGTCGTGTTACAGCACCTAGTGTATTTACTGGCATTCGAATATTTGAACGAAAGGTTCGACTAAACCTGCAAAACTAGCATTACAATGTTATTATTGGTCGTGTTGGTGTCTCTAGGGGGCGCCTGTCTCATCGGGGCTTGCTTCCAGTTTGGGTAGACCTATGGCCAGCTTCCAGTCAATCTTATTGTCTTCACACCATTATATACACCCCTGTTTTGGCTTGTCTGGCCCTTATAACGCCGCTCCTGCACCAACTATACTAGATCGAGCAGACCCCATTTTCCTTTCCTGTCTTCCCCTTTGAGACTTCGTGTACCCAATACCACACTAGCTGCGCGCTTCACTACTATTCTTTGCCTGTGTCTTTTGTAAGCTGGGACAGCCTACTTCTCGCCACCCCTGACAACCTTGCGGCAGCGCCCGACCCCTCAGTGCAGCGCTGCCGATGGCGCCATTCCGCTAGTTTGACCGCGTCGCTTGCGTATCATAGCAAGCTATAGATAACTTGCAGACATTCTGAAGCATGAGGCTGGTTTAGTGGCATTCGTTCAGCACTGCGTTCCCCTTGCAATTAAACGATCGGGTCAAGCAAGTCCGCCTGGCAGAATTGCCTTTTACCTGACCTACCTGATCATCATTTCGACGGCCTCGAAGCGATGCCAACCAGCAAAACTGCAACGGAACTACAACCAAAGTGCTTTCACGCACCATTTGCTACATAGCCCTATCCTCGTAGGTCAGCCAGTCACATACCCGTTGCCACCTCGTGGAGAGAAGGACAATGGGCCAAATAAGGACACTGGTCGATTACTCATAGGACAAGAAGGACCGACTTAGAAGAACGCCGAGACGTAGCGAATAAGCATGCCAACAATCAGAAGAACACCTTTTGGGTTTAGAGCATTAAGCCCTTCTTGAATCTGTCCGTTTAAACCGTGATACCATCTACTGTGGAGCTAAAAAGGGACGTATGCACGGAAAGCGAAACTACTTATACCCTAATCGAGTGCACTGGCATATTACATTGTAATATGAATGAAACGTATTTAACGAAAGCTTGATTACTAATAGTTTTCCCTTTCACCTAAATACAACAAAGGTTTTAACGACAATTCAAAGGAACAATTGCTAGTTATCCATTCTGATTTGATGATATCTCGCAAACATGTACAAAGAGATTTCCTAGTGACGTAACGAAAAACGTACTGATAATTACGGTTCCAGTTGTGGGAAAAAATCATATCGCTGAAATTATTATTCAATATATAATAGATACAGAAGCCCTAACAGCTTAATCTAACTGCCGTCCGCCACTTCTTCTCTGTGTCTGTGTTCAATGCTAGTCCCACGACAGAATTGTCGTTTAACGGCATCATCATCAGTCGAAGTTGCTTAAACATTCAAGCGTGTTTCATCATTCTTTTTATCACTATGTCCATCCAATCTTGTTTATTTACGGCCCCCCAGAAGTTCATCGTAACACGCGAAGAGCTCATTGAAGCTATTAGAAGTCTGCTTTCTACCGATAAACGGCAATTGCCGCAAGTGTCGCCCGTGGCGTCGTCGTATTTGGCCGCTAGTAATGGTTCACTGCTACTACTCATGCCACGAAGGACACAAAGCACTATCGAAGAGCAATACGATCCGTATACCTGGACAGCTGATTTCCTCCCAAGAACATTTCTCTTGTTGGGAGCTTACTTTCCACACGAAATCGGAACGTACCGGCGAACACAGCAACGCGCCATGCAATCATACACACATAACATACGATGCAATTTCTTTAGGATTCAAATACGTTGAAACTTCGAAAATTGACCCACGTATGTTTTTGTAAATAAAACGCCGGAGTGAAACGAAGTCAATTAATTGCTGAGAGAGAGCGAGAGTGAGAGAGAGTGTCTGTGTGTGTGTGTATGTGTGAGAGAGAGAGGAAGAGAGAGAGAGTGTGTGAGAGAGAGAGAGGGAGAGGGAGAGAGAAATACTGGCGAGTCAGTTCTGTCATTCGTCTCATTCATAACTTGAGATATAACTCGATATGACATCACTCCAGAAAAGGGCGCTAGTTCAGCTCACTCTACAAGATAGGTCTGGACTCTGCCGTTTATTCTATCTACTTCTAGTATATTTTGAAGACCATCGGCGAATCATTATGAGAACCCGGTAGATCTATTACAATGAATTATGGTAGATCGGTACGATCATAACGTCAACAAAAGTACATTAATGACGGTTACTACACGTCATATCAATAAACGGATAATTTATGTCCGGAAGGATAGACGACGATGTATTTAACGTTGTGTGTTTATTGTTAGAAAATAGCGCTTATAAGTGAAACAATGCCGTTTCACTCAATAAAAGACTATCGAACGATGACCAGTCCGACAAATCGCTTCACGAGCATATTGCCGTTCGACTACCTATTAACGATTCCGGAATAAATCAGCTATAAATGCAAAAAACTTATATACACGGAGAGGTACTTATCTAAAACAACACTTAAAACTGGTATTAAAGTATTGTTCCTTAGACGCTGAGGGTGGCTACGGTATTAAATTCTGACGTAAAATCGATATTATCGAGCGTGATGCGATGCCCCTGTAAACGTGGCAGTAATAAAAAGAAAGATTTCCAAAGTGTTTTTCATACAAATTGCATACATATTGTCTAATGTGCATAGTTTAAATAGCTAGAACACAGCATTGCCATTTGGCTATATTTGCCCTCCGTTGAATAATGTATCACTTAAAAAGTTCGAACGATATAAAGGATTTATATAAAAACAAATGTGCACTTGAAACAACTTAACGTATATATTTATAAGCGTATTGTACATTGGTTTGATTGACAATTTCGGGCAATAGAAATGCTTCCGTTCAAATACTCGGTGATTGATGACTTGTCACACAGATCGCGCGAACCTGTCATCCCACAGCTAAACCTGAAATCTTGACGAACACGCCATGAAACACTGGAACTTCACTATTTTTGGTCGTGCTATACACATAAATGTATACGTTTACAACCAGGCCTCATCTAGCACCTACAGCTTTTGGATTCTTCTTCTGCCGCTGCCCAACTATTTACCGGATGTGAGATAGCAATAACATAGCGTATATTTCTAATAAAAAAAAAACATTAGAAATACGTATGAATAAACAAAACAAAGCTCCCTCTTACCTTTTTTGTCTATGTTCTATTAATGTTCTGCTGTTCAGGTATCCAGTACCTGGCACTCATTAGATAGTAAAACAGCTCACGTCCAGTATATACGCAAGCGAAACGTCAGACCTGAAGTCGGTCTTGAGCTGCTAACTGTTGCTACTTTTGACCAACAATTTCGATTCTGTATGTATTCAACTGTCGTCTGGCGCGTCAAACAATTGTCACTGGACGAAGCCGCATGACATCCCTAGCTTTCACAGACACAACATATTCTTATCCTTGTCCGTTGTCTGGTATACGAGAAAAGAATATAGTGGCTGATTCGGTCGTATAGTAGTACATCGAACGAAGCAATGGCAGAGCATTCAAATGAGACGACTGTTACGGTTTCAACAATATTCTTGCAGAAGTCGGTATTATATTAGGGAATCGAAAAAGAACGGCTATCTAGAGAACCGCTGTTTACCTTGAACTGTGCCCATTTTAGGATAGTTTATCTCCATGGCGGCTACCCCATTTCACGGGTCTCCAGGGTGCTCTGCATACGTAATCCATGCTAATGTAACTTTACATCAGCTGGAAAGTAGGTCCCCTGTGGCTGGTAATTTGTCCACCTGCGACGGAGTGCCTTGTGGCCGGCAGAAGGATTCCCCCTAAGGTAGTCCTTTCTGGCACTGTTATTTCTTAATCTATTCCTGTTAATATCAATGTTTTATTCGGGTTTAAGGACGTAAATAAATCATAAAGTTTCAAATTGCTGAGAGCTATATAGTTGCATAGGTCTGAGCGAATCGTATTCGGTTTTCGACCCCCAACCCCAACTCAATATGATACGACGAATATTTCAACTATATATATATATATATAAACGATAAAACTGGCTCGAATAAACTGAGTAATCATCTTCACCAGTTATACGTGTATTTCAAAATTATAACAGGCAGTATAATCACTCTAAAATGTTTTGCAACAACGCGTAAAAGCACATGAAACTCAATATAGTCATCTACTCCAATGTGATTTACGATCAAAACTATCAGTGACAATCTAGACGGGTAATCGGTGAGGTCTGCAAATATGACCTATTTTGAGTGCACGTTCTTCTTCACGGCTAGCTCAAGCAAGTCATGCGTCGTTAGATTATCTCTGGGCGATTGTCGACCAAGCTGTCTTAGGCGAATTCAAAATGCTTCAGAAGAAAGAAGCATCTTAACGTTGCGGTGATGTCGACCCATTGAAGTACAAGCTGCCATATTAAATCCGTTACGGGCCTTTTCATTCAGTGTCGTTTGGTAATAGTTGTAATACGTTTTGGGGTTATTCTGTTTTGTTCGTACCTGTGTGCATATATAGTACATATATTAGCACATTTACGACTAATAATACTTTTTGATCGTAGACGACTGTCCCTTTTTATCAGGTACCCGATAATGTTACCTCACAAACACACATAATAGTTGCAAAGCAAATATTTGCACATTTGATTTCTGTTTAAGTTCTACAAAGTTAATTTGAGTTCTACAAACAACGATCAAAGAATAAAAAAAAACAAAGCTATCTCTAACTAAGTAGACGAACACTGACAGCTCTATTTAGCTGCCTTGGATCGTTATGAGTGTACCTTCGGTGTCTTCTACTACATCAAACAAACCCCGAAATAACGAACAGACCACGAGCGCAGGTCTTGGACAGCCATTTATTCCGTAAATGTAAAAACAGCAGACGGGCAAATAATGTGCCGCTGACGCTGCGCCTGAAATGGCCAAAAACAGTTGGCCTGGCTCACGTCGGACGGCCCATGGACCCACTCAGTCCCGGTCATGGTTGATTACCATAAGTCGACTCTTATATGTCAACTACGCTCTATTTATTGGACAACTCTGATAGATTTGATAGCTTTGGAATATAAGCGCCTCCCTAACGGGTGTCAGGCCCAACTGTAGATTTAACTCCTCTGTCTAGCCCGACGTGCTATTATCGTCTATTATGCACTCTTTGTCTAAGCAATGCTTGTCTTTCCCTTGGTACCCTTCCTCCTGAGGGAAAAAGGCCCTCAAACTTTATTGGATGCTAGCCGCCTGGTGCAATTAATTAGATTCGCTCTTGTTCAGGTAAAAACGTTGTTCTTTCTATGGACATAATAAGCTTCCAATGAGATTGATTCTACCAGCGACGTCTGACTAGCTTTTTTAATTTGAAATTTCATGTCATCGAATGAAATTAAACCGAGATTTGATATCTCTACGCACCTTGAAATGTATCCTCGGCGCGCACTGAAGCCGATAAACCTATTAGAACTAGAAAAATCGGTAGTTGGTAGAAGTATCCACGCATGGTGCTCACGTTATGACTTCGCAGGGTGTGTGTGTATAGTACGAAGTAGACGTGGCAATTTCGATGTCGGGGTAAATTGCTCACAGGAACAAAAGCGTCTGCCAGTTTTTCCTCGGGCTTGAAACACTCCCTCTGGTGCCACTTCTTAGCGATGCCACCGGCGGCCGCGGAAGCACGATGGAGCAAATAATTATCCGCGGTCAGCGATTATTATCTTTGTGTACACGCACAATTCACACACAATGCACTATCCGAAAGATAATAACATCAGCACATCCATGTAATAACAGAACACTGGCTGTTGCAGAAGTAGTTGTAGTAGGCGCGGCAGCAAATGCTGATAATAATACTGATATAATAACAATCTGATTATGCCCCTATGGACAATACTATTGTAGACAAAAACACTGTGTTGCTAAATTTTTTACTTCATTTTGCCTTTTTTTCTGTGCTTCTTTAATGAACTACAATACAAAGTAATTTTTCCATTTGATGGCCAGAAACGAGATAAGATATTTACACGGAATTCAGACGCTGGGTTAGGACAAACATCACCATGTAACCACAATGCACATTGCACCGCTAACCGTACCGTTCACTTGCACGCACCAGTCATTCCTGCTGTGTAATTTATTCAGTAGATATGATCTGATAGATATGATATAAATCGATATGGAGATTCCGAGCACAAACGGCGTACTGCATGGAAATCCGACGGACTTTTACCGTTCACCAAGCAAGATCTATGTCGCTGATAGATCCCGGAACCTCTGTGGTCGACTCTGACAAATCAGATCCCGCCCTGCATTTCGTTCCAGAGTCGTACAACGATAGGTCAGAATTTAACTAGCATCCGATCGCATTCCGTACAGTTTGTGAATGAAGTGCGCGTGTCGAACGTGCTGCCCTTGCCGTCGTACAGCCACTTCGGCAGGTCAGCTTCGGCCCGCAGCTTCTGCTAGTCTGCTCCGACCAAACGATTTTTGTGTTGACGGTGCTCTCCTCCTTACCGAGGCCTCCTCCCCCGGCTCTCGCGCCTCCCCAGCCACTTTACCCTCGCCACACGATAGGTTCACTGCGTGGGAGCATTAACTAATTACGCCATCGGAGCTCTCTCATAGCGTCTTTGACCGCCATCTGGTGGACAATAAATGCGCTTAGAAAGCGCGCGAAAATTGAATAGAACTATGACGCTGATAGTTGCAACGGCGAGGGTGAGAAAGATGGTGTAAATGGTAGCAGTAAACAGACGATACAATTTTTGAGCCAGTACGTTGTATTAGTAACGGTCTGTTTAAAAAAGGATGACTTGTACAGCCGCAGAATACTGCGTAGTTAAGCTTAATTGGGAACTTTGTTCAAGTATGAGGACATCACGTGGCCTACTAGCTCAGTCGGTTAGAGCGTCGTGCTAATAACGCGAAGGTCGTAGGTTCGATCCCTGCGTGGGCCACTTCTTTTGACATAATCTACTTTTTAGTAGATTCGTCATCATACGGTCGTAGTCCCAAGTAGCAGACGAGAATTAGTGATTCTGGTTCCCTGCATCGGAACAACTTGGGAAGTGCTTCTTACATTCTGCCCTATTGGTGTACATATATAACTGGAAAATTTTTCTAAAGAAACAGTTGTGGAAGTCGGCCTTGTAGCAATCAATAATCTCTGCTGCTAAAGAGTAATGGCTTTAACTCTGCAGGCCATATATTCGCAATACCTATATATCTGCTGGGATTATTTGGTCAATTGGTACGTATCGCCACGTTTTAGTGAGCTCGCATTACGTCGTTAATCAGCGTTAGCGTTCGATACGACTTTGAACAAATCATTCCTCGTCAGCCGGAGCTAAACGCAAGAACCTTGAAAATGTAAGAATATCGACAATATGTACTTCGTTTTACTAATATTTCCAAGTGCTTTTCGGACGAATAGAATACCAACTTGAAACTTATGCATACATAATTTGCATTTGTTTAACTTAAGAGGTATTTCACGTCGTGAGCGTACATAAAAACCAGCTTCATGTCTCCGTGGCAGCAACGTAGATTAAATCCATGCGCATTTACGTTGTTGAGCAAGCAAAGTGGGGATTCACCGACGGATAAACCGCAACGAAATGTTCGATTGCTAACAGTTCCGTGTTCGAAATTAGCACTTTGGTGGCAATGTAAATTATTGCAAACGCACTTCACCATGTTAGACAAGTTCGAAAAAGCCTAAACTTACAAGAGACTTCATGGCGGAGTTTTTAAATTTGCTGTTTTTGTTTTGTTCAAATTTAAAATTAAATAAACCTGATGCGAACGAGCTGTAGCTAGCTATGCCAACCGGTGGCAATCTATTCTAGTGTCTAGACAGTTAACTCTAATAATCTAATCATTAGATTTACTAGAAGTTACTGAAGATATGAATTTGCCCGGGAAATTCGTGTGTTATTATATATATATATACTTTTACGCTTCGAACTGAACTCCACAATTAAAAACCCCATTTATCTGTTAAATTATCTAATAAATGCCTATTCCTTGCCTCCTTTGAGTTCGACTGGTGCCATGACATACCGCATCGACTGTAATGAGCGGATAGACACTAACTTCAGCTATCGACAGTTCAAAAGATATCACCAACTAAAACAAAACAGTCAACATGTAACTTATGGAACAATTTGCATTTATTTGATGCGAGAGAATATTTCAAGACGCTAGCGACGCTTTGGGAGCACACGTAAAAGCAAGTTTGATGTCTCCGTAGCAGCAACGTGGGTCAAATCCATGCGCATTCACGTAGCTCTCGAACATGTATGGAAGACGGTAATGCGAGCAGGCAACGTGAGGATTCAGCAACGGATAAATCTACAATGAGACGTATTGATAGCGGTTATTGTTGAAAATTAGCGCCTCACTGGAAAATGATCTTCACCGCACAGACCGAACCTCAGAACCGATATATCTTATCTTACTTCTTTCGAATATTGTCTGAAGCGAGTAACTTCGAGGATGTCATATGCTGACCAGTGTTAATTTATACTCTGAAATTCGGGTAAGTGCGTAGCACCTATGGCGTATCGGATCGATTGCAGTGAACGAATAAACGTTAACGTTAACGTGAAGTAGTTACGGAAGTAAAATCCTTAAGCCAGTCTTAACCTTTTGCCAAAAACATCATACAATCAAACATCCGTAGAACTCACTTTTTAAATCCTCCTTCTTGATGCAAACTCATTACCTTGCAAGCGATAGGTACCGTCGTACGGCTTAACCCGTAAAAAATAAACTTAATACAATAATAAACTTGTTCCAAAGCTATACAAAATTGCATAAGATAAGAAATTAGATAATAGCTGGACTTCGGACTTTTTAAAAAAATGTTCCTCCGAAATTCCCGTCGATTGATAGTAGACGATTGAATTTTATCAAATCATTTTCGCCCATAGGCCAAAGTTGACAGTGACTCCTAGCCCATATACAATGGAGCTGTCGGAGGTATTTATATGAATGTTACGTCTGCAGCCGCCATTTCTGCTGACGCGTGATTTGAATTGGGTCGGCCTCTTGCTTTGCGTGCCGTTCATCGTAATCCCCGAGCCTTAACGCTAGCGGAGGAAGAGATGAACTGGTACAACCTCTAAGTGTTTCCCGGCGAATACGACATATCGCGTCGTTTTTGCAGCTAATTGATAATAATATGCCGACTTCTCACGAACCGGTGAGCTCTGACTGAACTGACGAAAAATCTCGTATAAGAGCGAAAGAGCTGGCTATGAACCAGCTATTTCGTATCGTATTAATTATTATTAAAAATTAATTAATATCATAATAATTAATAAGTCTATGGCTAGTTGCGGAAACCTAAGCCGTTACTAACAAAATCAAAAGTACTGTCGTTCATTTGTCTTAAATTCAAAGGAAATACATTGCGTAATTGTGTAGATAAGTCTATTCTTCGTTCCGTTAGCAACGTACGCGATTACCGACTGAGAGAGCCGTATCCTAATATATTCAATGCAGGCGTCTTAGTAGAGAATCCACAAAAAAAAATCTACAAATTTAAAAACAGTAGCAAACAAGCAAGTAGATATACCTGCGAAAAAAAGCCTGAAAGGCTTTGATAGCAATTTGGGATGATATGGCTCATTGGTATCGCTGTGAAGCAAAGCAAAATCGGTTCGATTTTAAATTCTGGGATTACCTGAAATTCCGTCAATATTACAAAAGTCTCATTTGTAAAGATGCCAGGTAAATGGTCACTGGTAATTGAATGACTGAATTGAGCATCAATCTGAAAGAAGGATACGGCGAGTTTTACCAGAAAAATTTACCGGAATTTCTAACCAGAAAACTAGACATAAATAGTAGTAAGTTACGACCAAGTTCACGAACGCATTATGTAAATAACGCATTATCTAGTATTATCTAGATATTACTAGATCCACCATGTGCTCAGTTATGCGAAATACTGATATCTGGATCCGATCATGGGATCAAGTCCCTCATATAATCTCATCAAGAAACGTACGATATTTTGAATGTCTTCGACATAAGGGATGATTAAATTTTCAGACCTATACGTATTGCCTTCATCTAATAAAATCGCAGGGTTTTCAAATGTGAGAATATTTCTTATTGTTTTTCCTTTCGTCGCCTCAACTCAAGGCCATCATATAACACTCTACTTTGCGAGAGCCAAAGGTTGGAAAACACCACTCGCTAACTTCGGTCAATATATATTGGTATCGTAACGCTCACATTTGTTATTTGATAGTATTCCCATTATTATTACTACGCTTTCTTCATTGATCTTTCTCTACATACATATCGTAATAGTTAAGCAATTGTAAAAGCATTCCTTACGTATGTGCTACGTTCCTTTATCGTTATTGTTTATTAATAACATAGGCGGAAAAACAGGAAATATTTTACCGCAAGCACGGCGACGTTCAAGTATAATAGGTTTCTATTCAGCTGGAATTCGAACGTTTTATTGAAGCTGGCTGCTGAAGCCTGCACCCTGTCGGTCCTGTGTATGACATCTCCAATTTCCCCAAATTTTGCTTCAACCACACTCTGTGCGATTTGGTAATCATCTACAAGAATAACATACTTTAATGTAGCTCGTGTACTTCAATAAGAGGTCAACCTCAGTAGGTTCGCTTCAATTAATGTTTCGAGTAAGTAGCAAGCTTGTTACTAACGTCAAGAAGCGACGTAGGTTTAGTATGAGGTACTAAATAAGAAGCAATTTTTCGGTTATCGAAAAGACGTCTGAGGGCGTTATGGACTTAAAATCCTCCCGACAGCGATCTTCGGTACACCTACCTGTACCAATGAACGCTCCTGTTTCTACTCGGATTAATTTCCCATAAATGTGAAAGCTACAAAAAGAATTGATGGTCAGAACTTCATTCGAAAGATACATGCAAGGGTCTTATGTAGTGCAAGGTTGTACCTACTCTCTGCTTACTTCAAGGGCAACATATAATAATATTGTGTATTTCGCCTAATCAATCTGTTACCTACGTTGACATCACACCCGATCTTCTTACCTATGTGATGCAAGATTCCGAGGAACAGAAACGGCTTACCCTCACGCGAGCATTTTGGCCATCCTTCCAGGTTTCGTTGATAGCCAAACTTTTTTGAGATCCTAAGTCCGTGCGCAGGAGTCATTCGTCTTTTTTTTGCGGACCAATTAAATGGATGAAGTCGGACTACCTGAAGCCTTACGTCTCCATCAACTTCATCTAGTAGCGCCCGACCATCCTTCACTCCCTATCTTTAAGGATTGTAGAGAATTGGTTGCACTTGACAGTCAAATTTTAATTAATCAGTTACTGTGAATTGACTAAAGAACGCTATAGCTAAACTGATTAAGTGCTACACGCCTATTTATCTACAACTATATCCCCTTTTTACTGGGATGGTCTGCGTAAAGGACTTTACGATGTTAAGGAAAAACGCGTGCATTACACACTAAATATTCCGTTATCTCCATTATTATCATCTTATCGCTGTTATTTTATAAAGAAGAAAGTCACCCGATATAATCACGGACCACAATTATCACGCGTGATGTTAAGCAAACGATTAAAGCGTTATTGCTTATAGGTAGAAGAATACGCCTTAGTAAATGCAACTGTCATCGTTGATGATTGGAAACGGCTTTTGTGAAATGTGTAGCACCGTTGTTTGACCTCACCCTTATGCTTACTCCATTAATTGTTTGAAGAAAGTCTCCAACTTTCAGGCAACCATCAAATCGACTGCCTCGAGCAATATGCAACACTTTGACATATGGCAAATGGTCAGGGTCACGGACCTCATCGGTCAACACGACTCCCGCAGCGACTTCACGGCTAACTCGAGCTTTGATATCGAACTTCACGAACGGTTTGAATGTCACTTGGTCCATGTTAAAAAGTGGGCGCCGTGACAACTGTACTAAGGCTTGCACATTCTGAAATTAAATTTTTGAAAAAGCACTACTTTGAATTGTTGACAAATAATCCAAAGAATAACATTGGGTATGAGTTGGGTTTTTACTAAGGGTGTAAATGAACTCCCAGTTTCGGTGCACGCCTTTCGAAGGGCTACTATTCTGACCGTTCGACTCGTTTCTTGTCTAGCTAAATTTTGATGAGTTTTAAAACTTCAAATAATTAACGGCTGTTGAAATCTACCGACAACATGATAGACATTATTGCAAAAATTTCGCCTGTATGTTGTTCATTACTTCAAGAGTCAGTATATAATTTAATTTGCATTGATAACTCAGTGGTTCGCTAGATAGAGTGCTGGAAGGATTCTTCTCTGGGCGATGATGTACTGCCTATATACTAACAGACGTCTCAAAATGAACTTGGCCGACAATTTTTGCTTTAGTCACCCTGGAGTGGGAAAACTCTAAAAAAACACAGCAGCAAGTGGATCACCTGTCACCTAAACAGAATTAACAGGCAGAGTACTAAACCGCGCTTGCCGTAGTAACTCTTGTTTTTATAGGGCAAACGCATCGTATTTTCTGTATTAAATTTGTATTTAGCGGGGCGTCACACAGTTCAGACGATTATTGGTATGTCTTCTTCAAATGAGCCAGATTGTAAAATCGGTTGCCCGAAAGCTAGTTTGTTGAATAGTTCGGAAAGATTCAAAGTCCAGCCCACGAGGTGCCTGGGAGCTGTAGAAAATTTTTAACACTGATTAAAAAATAATATTTCCACATCTGATAGTTTATCGGGTTCTCCTTGTCAGTTATACATCATTATTACCATACCAAGCTGGCGATGTTTATTGAACAATTAGAATATCCTTTTGCAAGCGTGTACCGTTGTAGGCATAACTGCTAATCGCGAACACGAAATTAGACGAATGCTTAAAGTAGACTCCTCCATTGTAGAACTCCAACCCATCGGTTTGTAAGGTAGAAAGAGTTTTTTCCCTCCGAGTGGGGATATGTAGTGAAGACGGTACTTTGGTAGAACCATTTGTTTCTTGATAGTGCGCCTCAAAGCTGCCTTAATTGTGGTGTGCGTGAGGCCTCCGGTTGCCATCTTTGGATAAAATCATGCCTTACTTTTTAGTGGTTTTACGCATTTTAGTCACGAGCCACGAGTATTTTTATATTCAATTGACAAAGTATGTTAGACGTATAGTAGAAGGGATACATGGGGGCAGAGGCCATTTATTAAGCTCCCAAAAGAATCTTTTTATTTTTAGTTTATATATATATATATATATATATATATATAACTAAAAATAAAAAGATATATCCCTTCTACTATACTATACTATTATATATATATATATTTTTTTAGTATTATTAACTAACAGCTAAACAGTTGCCTAATGTACAGCTGGTAATTACATCGGATAATGATATCGGACAGCTGCGATTTTTTTCTTCGCTCTGTAACCGCATCCTTCTAACTGAAGCCTCACGTTTGCAAACCCTGTTCTAAGCTAAACTAAGACGGCACCTAGACTTTAAGCGTTTCGATCGTATAAGTTATATTTTCTATGCAGTGATAATATACCGTATGTTAAGGGAGCTCATTGTCTGTAGCTGAGGTCATACCTTCATTGTCGTACGTAGCGAACTGTTGAATTTAGGCATCTCAGTGAAGGCAACAAAGAAGCTCGGATAGGGAAGTTCTGCTATATGAACCCGTAAGTTTGCCTCCCACGACTTGAGCTGCGAAAAATGCCCTCTCAGATTAATATTTTACTCGATCGACTTAGTCCATATTAACGGTTATACAAGCATGTGGTTCCAGCTCCATTTCACTTTCGATCTTATAAATTTTTAACTGTGAAAGATCTCATCTGCATGACTAGCAATTATATTTCTATTTGTTGGCCAGAAAAACTGGACAGTATCAAAAAGTATCGTTTGTTTTTTGATTCGACATTGTCCGGAGATGCTACGTCACTAAATGAGTTCTCAGATAGGGACCTATTGAAATTATGACAGGTTCATAGTATTACTAACTGTTACATCAACCTGGTGGTTCCTGTAGGTCATGACACTTAACGTAATCTCTCCTTGAAAATTAAACTGTAGATCGAACTCGAGCAGCTGTGGTTTTGCAGTCAGAGGATCTATCTCTATCTTAGTTACCCGAGCGTTCCTTATAGCAAATGTAGGCTCTCCCCAAGTGATACCATACACACGAAGCCTCAAAAAAAAGTTTTCCAGTTCGTTTCGTAGAGCGCCTGCGAAGATCGTCCAACCAAGTCACATCAGATTATATTGGCTTATAATGTAAAGCTTCACCCTCTAAATAGTTTCGGCTCCTATTCGATTTCCACAATAAAATAATCGTTGCGATGCCTGGAGCCCATCGAAATTGGCAAGTATCCAATGTGGATATTCAAGATGCACTCCTCGATACAGACCAAATGGAATTTTGCATTAATATGGATCTTTATAGATGGCTGTGTTAACATTAGGGAACATTGTAGAGGAGGGACATCTTACATTCATACCGTAGACGCTGCGCTGAAGCTGCAAACTGTTCTTCCATTGTCCAAATACCCACTCAAGGAGCTCCGAGATGAACATGCAGATCTCATCGTTTTGCAGACACGTGCATGCGAATGGACACTTCGGTGGGACGTAATCGGCATAGCCCAGACATGATACGTAATAGATGATCAGCCGCGTGAACACCAGGCCCAGGAATAGCAGGTTCAAGGCTGAACTTGTGTCATGAGTCAAACAGTTATGATTACGATTATTGCAAACTGCCAGCAGTTTGTATTGATACGTACGCAGCAATGATACGTACGAGCGTATTCCAGACTTCATCGACCCTATATACGGACTATATTGATAGTATGCCAGGCTATGAATATAATCCGTATATATAATATATAAATTTAAAGTATGCCATAGCTTTGTTTTCATTCAGTTGTCGATTATAATCTGTCAAGGAGCGCATCCATCATCATTGAATAACGCTTACTTTCCTTCTGCTAACAATAGAACCGTACGGATTGACTATAGCGTTCAGTTGTAGTATTAGTCGAATAATAACAATGTTTCACTGCTACTATGAGAAAATCGAATAACAAAATTGATTTTTTGTTTTCTGCTCAGTAGACGACATTCTAACCAAAATCTATATGCATGTATGTATATATGATGAATTTGATTTATCTTACCGTGCCGATCGAGCCAAGCACCCTCACTGATTCCGTAATATACGCAATGGATCACAATTGCAATAATAACGGGTAGAAGGGGTACAGTAAACAATGCCAAACCGCATGGAATTATAATTGGCAACAGCTTTGCCTCTTTGAGAAACTCGTAGAACTTTCCTACGAAATATATTAAATCGACATGTCGCAAGTGGTGCAGGACATCCCAAAGCATGGAACGTTCCGATGATACCGGTTCCCCCTCATCCCTTTGCATGCGATCGCCTTAGTAGTCTTCAGGGTGTGAACACAAATAGACTAACGGCAAGCCCTCGTACGACTTGTTTTTTCTCAACGGTTTTTTCAATACCAGCCTAATTCGTTGCAACACGCACCACTTCGTTTTTGAGATTAGATAGAATCGTTGCATATGTAATTGTAGACCTGAAAACTTTGTTAACGCTTCACCAGAACGCTTTTCTGATCAACAATGTAGGAACGGAGTGATACAGCGTTAGCGCTCAGTATTGAAGTCAAAAACAAAAAAAAAAAAAAACTGAAACGGGCGAGCGCAACGTGGACAAAACCTGCTTGAAGTGCGGACAAGCTAAAAACAGAAAAATGTTTATTTTCATGCAAAAAATTACTGCAGATAACACGATCTGTGATCATTTTATAATTATGGCGTCACCATACTGACTAATAATAATAATGTGAAGTAAGTGCTGTAGCTATTATCAATTTTTTCGAATAATTACAATCTCGTATAACCTGATGTTATTAATTTTTTCTCTAGATACGGATGGATGGCTTCTACACTCAATATTGGGTCGTAAAAGCGTTAGAAGCGTTTTATGTCATATCTAGTTAGTTATCTGTGCTGCTCTATACCCTATACATGTGGATGAACCATATCAATATGTTAATAACGACAAAATACTTTGCGATATTTCTAATCGCACGCAAATAATGAATAATTGGTGTTTGGACGCGATCATTGTTGAACTCTAGCTGATTCTGGTAATCGCATATTGCATGTTTGTGTCTTCCTCTGTAGCCTACCCAAAGGTCACAGACTCGAGTTCCGTAACTTGATCGATCTTCCCATTCAGCTAACTTAAACTTAATAGAAAATATATTATACTTTTCTAATGCAAAATTATTCACAGCGAAGCTGAAGCCCTGCTAATCAACTTTGGTTTTTCTTTGAGCCGAAACAGACAAAGTCTACTGTCAAAAACACACACGGTCAGAGCCTTATAGAAACGTATCTGAGCGTCTAGTTACTGTAAACATACAACATATACATAAAAAAAAACAACTTTAAAATACTTTTCACTTATGGATTTTAATTTTTTATCATTTAAAATTTTATTTTGTTAGTAAATATTGGATTTAGTTCTGGCAAAGTGTTACACGGGTACCAAACTTTAGTTGTCCCCATATATTGTTTAATGTGTGGTTTAATGTTACCCATGTATCCACCAAAGTAAGTTCTTAAATATTAGGTTCTTTTATTTTAAGGGAATTTAGCGTACTTGGCAATCTGGCGAACCTGAATATTTTTTCAACTGCACGCCAGTAACAGATGAGCTACGGCTGGTGAATAGTTTACCCCAAAAGAAACTTGTCTGGGAGGGAAAATATTTTTTAGTCCCGAAAATCAGCTTTTAGCAGCCAGCTGTTTGTTTCTTAAAGGCGACAATGCTGCGAAAATTCCTCGAAGATTAACGACGACATTAGACAAGCAGGCCTTAAACATAAGTACAGTGCGCAAACGGCGCAGGACCATGTCAGGGCGGGGTATGCCATAATCGAGGGGACTTTTCACAAAAGCAGAGCTTAAACTCTAAGAATACCGTCGGCCAAAACGGTATTTCATATGCTTTACAAAACTATATCTTAAATACTGAAAATGCGAAAATTGAGTGAAGATGGGTCTCTTGTAAGTTAGCTTTTGACTAGGAAATGTGTGTGGTGCGTTGCACGTGCAATCGACAGAAAAACCCGCCTGCAGCGTATGATTGCCGTAGATGAGGCATGGTTCAATTTCTACCGGTAGCCGGAGAGGGACTAGGCGTGAGAATGGCATCGCTTTGGAAAAAAATGAAGTTGGATGGCAATGTCGAGGCGTACCACTTACAACGTATATCAGGGGTATCTGCCACTACGAGATACTTGCTAAAAATTGAACAATAAATGCTGCCGACCATCTCCAGTTCCTCAAAAGATTCATGGATTATGGTTATTTGGTGACAACGCCAAAACCTATCACCATGCCTCAGCTGCTTCCTGAATTAAGCAAAGGAATATCCTACGCTGACATCAATCCGTTTATTTTCCCGATCTAAGCCGTATGATTAAGGGGCTTCCCATGCCCTAAAAAGAACACACTAGTAAGTAAACATGTCCTATTATCGATTAACTCCTTGAAGCTATAGATAGGGAAATTACACATAAGAACGCAATGTCCAGAAGCTTCCAGAGCGCTGTACAAGTGTGCAAAAAAAATAAAGACACGCACCTCTAACACATATTGAAAAATCATCATTATAGTCTAATTAAGCGAAAAGATATTCAGTTTTAATGTGACGTGATTCACTGTCGGCCGACGTTTTCATCTCAGTACGCAGTTGTTAATAAATAATATTATTGCGTAAAATGTTCAAAATCGATTCCTGTGGTGCCAGAAACAATAGACCGATAGTAGTTGTATTGATACTGATAGCTTAAGCTTGGATAAAAAATCGCTTATTACTAAATATTTCATTAAGCTTCGAGGACATCGGCTCGGAATAGAGCCAAACGCAGTAGAGGAATCAAACCCCAAAAACCACTTCCCAGAAAAACGCGTCGTGTTTTTATTACAAAAAAATATTTCGTGTTACATTTTCACATGCAGAATTGCCGGTCTTCATAAAAAATATTACGCTTATTACTGATAGTTACGCGTGCGAATCAGAAAATAGGGAAGGAGTACTGTAGAAGACCACTAGAAGAGGTCTCGGTACCCGATTGTCTTCATCCTGATTTGTAACTACAAACTTTTCAAAGAAAAAGTTTCTGCTTCCGATAGATTCTGGTCGTCGTTTCCTGGCTTTAGTTACTTTGCAAATAAATAAAATCACTATATATAGTAATAAGTTAGCAAGAGTAATAATTTTCCTTCTATATCCTAACGATTCTCTATAACGTTGCCATACCTTATGCGTGTTACTTTGCGGTGTTCGTTATGAAAATTAAATAGTGTAGATGTATTGGTTGGATAAGGTTTACTGAAAAATTGCATTTACAATTTTTGCATGCTTTTGTAGAACCCTATGCAACGAAAGCTGCTTTGAAATATTTTACTAAAAGATTAATCAAACCTCTTTAGATTCTAGAATGCTATGTTGCGACATGGAGTCCTATCTCTCAATAACTAGATTAAAGGAGAGATGCTCTTGTTTTGCTTTTTGCATTTATTGATTGACTTTCTGTATTACACTATATGTCACTGACACTGCATTCACTTCAGCTCTTTATTTATCAATTTGTTCTTTAACCGCTCTTTTGACCATTTGCCGGTTAAGTCGCCGGCACAACTGTTGATTTCGAATCGCTTTCTTAACTCCCGCCCCTTCTGAATGGGTCCAGACTTAAATCCATTTTCTTATTTCGGCAAGCACACAAAACCTTTCGTGCTTATGACTAGTTACCTACAACATAAATATCGTCACAATCCCAGTTTACCAACACCGTATGATGTGTGTGTGCTACAAGCAACCGCGAATCAGTGCTCTGTCCACCGATAAAGTTCACTTTCATCTACAAACCTTTCGACAGTAACAGCAGACTAAATTTTAATTGCTCTGGCCGAAATGTTTCGTTTTAGTCTTCAATTCACAGCAATAATGTCTCAACTAGCGATTATTCGTATATCAATAACAAGAACGGATAAGATCACCGAGCACGTGAGTCGTCTTTCGCTAGCTAAATCTCGAGTTTGTCTGCGGACTCACGGCGCTTTTCCGGCTGCACTCCAGCAAAACGATACATCGGCGCTTCAGTGCTTGCGCGATAGACTCGTCCCGATTTGTTACGCGCTTGGCCGAGCGCTTCTCCGAGTCCGAACTTCGCGGCTTCTACTGTCCGCGCCGTTGCAAGCCGTAGTGCTGCTGCTGCCCTCCGAATGTACAACACCAGGGCTAAGTACAGCATCGTTGCCTCCCCTCAAGCAGTCACAGCACCAGTTGTGCCATTACGGAAGTATAAGCGAGACTCGGCGCCTCACGCAGGTATTGCGTTGGGTGCAGGAGTGCGTACGTGCTGAGGAAACGAAATTCACCGCCAGACGCATGAAGTGACCAGGAAATAAAGCGTTTTGACGGTGTGGTGAGTACATCGATATTACGGGATTGCGTTAAAAGCTTTGCGGCTAACGTGACGTCGGTGTGAAACGCGCAGAGGGCTCCAGTTCGCAGCCCTTGTGGGTGCACAGGCGAGGACAGCGTGACTTTTCAGCGTGGTTTTGGCAAAAAGACATATGTATATATTGCTATGGTTGTCAATTATTCTATCTACAGTCGATTGTTCGGCCGTCTCTTATTTAGAAAATTTGTTTGTTGAATGTAAGAGACAGCTTAAAACAATTAAATGAAATTCTAATTTGTGTGGCATCGCGTGATCGAATGATTTCATTCTCGTCTCCATTGTGTCTACGTGCGAATTGTGGCGCGTGCCCTAAAGGAGCTGACGGGAGGTCAGCGTCGAGATGGCGGCTGGATTTGCGGCCGAGTTCCTAACGCGCGCTAAGGAGCAGGCTCCAGTACTTGTGCAACGAGTCAAATCGTATTGTCCAGGAGCGTGCGCCGATGGAACTGGACCAGGAGGGCCAAGCGAAGGCACGGGCCTACGCGGGGGTGCAGGCACCGAAATGTCCAACTTCCAAAAGTGAGTAAAATCCCGGCTATCGTAACTGTTTTATTATCGACCTTTACATAAACCATTCTTATTTGCAATTATGCTTTACCTCCATAGCATTCTGCCATTTTATCGAAAAAGATACAGAGCCTCTTTGCGAAAAACCCTTACCATTTCTATTTTTTTATGGATTGCATATCTGGCTGAATTTCCAGTTATACTGAAGAGGGCGGTTATGCAGAAACAAGTTTGACGAACGGTGCTCGCCTCGAACGGCAGGGAAGCAGCGTTGAGGTGGACGAGTTCGGGGACAAAGGACAAGAAAAAATCGATGAATGGCAAGCAGGGTGGAATGTCACCAATGCGATCCAGGTAACTCGTGTTAGCCTAAGATATGCAGCTCGATTCGATCATTGCTAGCATCAACACCTGTTAGCGTCGCATTTTCCTCACACGGAAGTATCTGACTCTAACATATTTACTTCATCAAATTCACTGCTGTCAATCTACAATTGTATACATGGTGATAGCTTAGTCGACGCACACGGTAAGGAACTAATCGTATAGAACGAAACGCTTCGATAAGTAGTTACGAAAGATATTGTAAAGTAAACCTATGTAGCTAGCAAATAGGATGACTTTAACCTAGTTAACGTTGACAACTCCGACATAGAGAACTGACAGACTAACTTCTGTAATTAACTGTCGTTAAATATGTACAGCGTGGTTCACAATCTTGATCACTTTTTTTAGCCTATTTTCCCTCGTGGCCCGACAGCGTAGAGGGTCAACTTGAAAAATGCCAGTTTACGTGGACATTAGACTATAACGTAACGTGCGACTCACGAAATCCTCACACTTCCACTACATCCAATGCGTTCCAACCCATAGGGAATGTTCATCGTGAGTTTACCGTACTCCGTGCAGCAAGGCGGCTACTGGGGTATATTTGCACTTGTATTCGTCGCGTACATCTGTTGCCACACGGGCAAGATCTTAGTGGAGTGTCTTTATGAATACAACGACAAAGGCGAATTGATTCGTGTACGGGACAGCTACGTGTCCATCGCTAAAGTCTGTCTCGGGAGTAAGTGGGGAGGCCGGAGCGTTCATTTCGCACAGGTCAGAGTTAATTTACAATAATATTTTAATCGGTTTCGGGGTGAAATATTTAGCGGGGAACTTAACTTATCTCTTAACTTTTTCAAAAGAAAACTAGTTACCTACATATTTTGTCGTGAGATAGTGCAACGATACCGATATGGTCGCTTAGTATGCTTAAGGACACGTCTCATACAAGTGAGGCCTGGATGCGAAAGCCGGCATCGACACATGGATTGTTCCGTACTAAATACGCATAGCCGCTTTCATCTCTCGCTTCAGGTGACCGAATTATTGATGACATGCATCCTATATATCGTGTTATGCGGAGACTTGATGGTCGGTTCGTTTCCCGATAGCCCGATTGACCAGCGATCGTGGATTATGATCTTCACCATGATTCTTCTGCCCTGCGCGTTCCTTCGAGACTTGCGCTCGGTTTCAATGCTGTCGTTCTGGTGCACGATGGCACATTTGTTCATCAATGTCATCATTCTTGGATATTGTCTGCTCTGCGCCGGCGACTGGGGCTGGGGAAAAGTAAGCTGGTCAATCAACATGGACAAATTCCCTGTCACCATGGGCATCGTCGTATTCAGCTATACATCGCAAATATTTCTGCCATCGCTCGAGGGCAGCATGATCGACAGGAGCAAGTTCCATTGCATGCTCAACTGGTCTCATATTGCTGCTGCTATGTTCAAAGGTGACTGCCTCAAAAAACTTCTATCGATTCCACAGTTCTATCAGAGATTCTCAGAAAATATGATAATAGCACCCAATACTAAGGTACGAGAAGAAGTGCAAAACTCCAGTATCTAAGCAGAGTCGTTCCATTGCCCAATAGCGATCTTCGCCTGGTTGTGCTTCCTGACCTGGACGGATGAGACGCAGGAAGTAATTACAAACAACTTGCCAACGCGCGGTTTCAAAATTGTCATCAACCTAATTCTTGTCGTGAAGGCCCTATTTTCATATCCGCTTCCATACTTCGCTGCAGCAGCACTATTGGAGCATCAGTACTTCCGCGAGCGGCCTAAGACCCTATTTCCTTCGTGCTACGCGATCGACGGAGAATTACGCGTGTGGGGATTGGCCGCTCGTGTTGGCCTTGTCATCTTCACTATGCTACTGGCTGTTTCAATTCCGTATTTCGCCCTCTTGATGGGGCTTATCGGCAGTTTTACTGGTAGGCTCGTTTGCACTGAGCATTGATTATGTCATAGATAAAAATATCGGTCGCATGCGTTTGTCCAATCAGTATTATAGATGTCGTCACCACTTTTTTTTAATTTGTAGTGCCTAGTCCCGTTTGTTACACGGTCATGTTTAATAGTCTAACCTGTTGAGAGAATCGCATGGCTCTCAAGCGCACTTTGGGTACATTAGAATATCGCTATCTTTGAGTATTTACTATGCTTGAAGGTCAATAAAAAGCGCAAAGATGCCGCCACGCCTACCAGCATTGCAGCACAGCCTTAACAGCTAAAATGCGTATTATTGACACTTCAGTTGTTTCTTACAAATGTTTCAATAACTACTAGGATAAAATTTACCATTACCATAAATAATCAACGTTCCCGTGTAAATAGTGTACTATTTATATAAGTACACTAATTTACTTTTTTCTTTTGCTGTTCAGCACTTTCTAGTTTCAATAATGGCAACAAGAATATCAATGACGTAGTCAATTCATCCTAAAACACACATTTTTCTGATCCTCAGCTGTAGTTGGACACAGATGAATTGCTACATCCCGATAGGACTGGAAAAATGGTCCTCATTATGGCCATTTCCTCTTTTTGATAAAAGTCGTCTCTTTTTTGTTCGTAAGCCTTGACGTCTCACTCTGTTCTATGGAGAGCGAACGTGGTTGTGCTAACTGCCGCATAACATTTTCGGTTTTTTTTGCCTATCGGAACCAAGGTTGAACATGCATAAAGTTACTTTGCTCAGTTAAATAGCATTATTTTTGGAAAACGAGCGTTATTCATTCGACATCTATGCCCTTAACAAAACGTTGGAGTCTATTTAGCTGTTCTATCACAAAACCCTACGCAAGGTACTATTCGACCTTTCCCAGTTTTTCACGAAAAATTCAGTCTGCTAATTTTTTTTCCCGTCACTCGTCGATATACGATGATGGAGACCTTTATGGCAGCTTTGCCGATTTCGTATAGTTTTTTTGGCCGCCTGAATGTAAACATAAACAGCACTGGTTTGGCTCAATTACCGTTACATTACATTATACAATAAAAGATACGTTCAATAGAAGTCATTTTGGGACCTTTATCATTCCCGTCGACTATTAGTATTTTCACAACAGCAAAAGATAGAAATAATTAGAGCAATACGACAACGTCCCAATGTGTTTTTCTTGCATACAAAATTGGGTTTTATTTGTAGATATTATAGGTGTCACCATTGTAGTTTATTTCACATGCTGTCGCATTTTAGATCGTCGAACATCTCCCGTTTTTCAAATAGATGCTGTTATGAGTCCATTGATAGCACCTAATGATCATAATATTGTTTATTATCTATGTGATTTTTCTCTCCGCTAGGCACGATGTTATCGTTTATCTGGCCGTGCTACTTTCACATGAAGCTCAAGTGGGGTCAAATAGAAACATCGCAGATCTGCTGGGAGGTGTTCATTATCGTCTTCGGCGGTATCTCCGGAATTATCGGAATCTTCACATCGTTCGCTGGTTTAGTGGAGGCATACCATCTACCGATGCCGCCTATACCAGTTCTCAATGAAGCCTAAACGATCGCATAAGCTTGATGAGCGCAAGCAGCAGTTACTGACAGATATATCATCCTGCAGGACATTCTACTGCTCTAACAGACGAACTAGTTCTGAGTTAAGCTCTCGCTAGACGCTTCTGCTACGAAAGCGCACCGAACTTTGAACTTAAAATGCATTATATAGCGATTCCGCTGTTTCGTACATACATAGACATGACGAAGACATTGATCAGTGGATCAATCAATCGCGGCTTCGTAGCTTAGCCTCTCTTCGAGCGTTAGAGAAAGACGCAAAGGTGTTTTCTATTTGGGTTTGTTTTATATTTCCTGGATTGTGTGCATGAATCTTTGACGGCTGCACATTATTCGTTGCGCATGAACAGAACATTTTCGAATCAGTCTTGGCGGTCATAATCTCGGCGAATCATTCATAGCCGAGTATATATATATATATATATATATATATATATATATATATACATGTACGGTTCCGTGACAGTCACGAGTCTGAGCCGCAGCAGTTACCGTCTGATAGATGTTATGTTCTTTCGAAATGTACAGCTGTTTCTAAATGTGTAGGTGCACTAAATTTAACATAAATCTATCTAAGTTCAACGAATTGTTGAGGTTCTTCATGGAAATTCATGTTTGTCGTAAGTGGTCGATGCTTTTTGTTTAATCTTAATTCTCCCTAATTTTTCTTTACGGGTTCTTCTGCTGGCGGTTCTACGATGATGTGGTCACGTAGCCTTACTAGAACCTTAAGTGAAT
The DNA here is from genome assembly GCF_002443255.2 of Varroa destructor. Lineage (NCBI taxonomy): Eukaryota > Metazoa > Arthropoda > Arachnida > Mesostigmata > Varroidae > Varroa > Varroa destructor. The sequence goes on along the minus strand of NW_019211457.1, from coordinate 22,438,351 downwards.
GTTATTTTTGCCGTGGCTACCTCAAGAGGTGTGCATGCGTCAAATGAAGTTCCCGACCTCTTGATTTATAACGTCATGGTAGAAGATTACATTGGTTCTCTTTACAAAAAACATTGTTTCGTTCTATTATTTGTACGATATTGCTATTGTCTCATGCAGTAATCGGCCGCGTATTGCGGTTATCTTAGCGGCCTGTAACCAAGTACAGACATTTCAAGATCTACAGGATTGATATACAAAGCACAATCCACCAGTTGGGCGGGCTGTATTCAAACCAGAAAATCCGAGCACTACAATTGTTTTAGTACACCAATAAAGATAAAATAAACGCGATGACTATAATGACGCACTGAAACACGTATACTGTTCGGAAAGTCACAAACTGGCATTTCTGTCATCAGTTGAATTGTTGTAAATAAGTAGCTGTGATGTTTTCTTCGTGTACACAATTATTATAGTTATTATCATAATTATCATTATTATAATTAATACTACTGCGATTACTGTATAATACTGAATAAGTACCAAACCGCCCGACGTTTGCTCGGGACACTCCGGATGGTGGTGCCCTGACTGACGGCAGGACCGCTGAGGTGCCGCCGGTTACCGGAAATGGCTGACGGTTCTTTCCGCTGTTCAGGATCTGAGATGGACGCTTGAATTGCACGCAATCGGATGACGTCTTAATGGAACGCCTAGCAACGACCCTACGCACGGCCGCTTCAGATCGCTTCAGCACTACCTCATAATCCAAATTGACCCCAAACAAATCTGGCAGTGCATGCAACGGTGTTAAATGCTTTTACAAAAAGTACAGTTGCCTTTGACAGGAAACACAGAACTTTCTAGCTGCGTACTGAATTAATTATTCCAAACCCAGTTTTATCACGATCACTTCCACAAGATCTGTAACTGACATTCTTGCGTAGGTTCGTTGACCGGCATTTCTGACAGTGTGTCCGTTATTACAAACATAGTTTGCCGTGAAAAGCATCCGACAGGAACTAAAAGAGCGATGAGCGTGGATTTCCAATATCCGATTGACCGCAAAACCTCGTAGGTGACCCTCACAGCTTACTCAATCTCGCACCGAACAGTTAACACCCATATATTACCACTGTAAAGCCCACAGAGGTTCAAGACCATTAAACTACCTGAGATCACTTTCCTCGTTTCCATAAAGCAGAAAAAGAAAGACATATGATCAGAAAATGAGCATATACAAACCATACTCACCACTAAGTGCAGTAAAGGCCAATTGTTTCTGTCGAATTTTTGAATGGAGGTCTTCAGGGCAGTTGATCGGGATTACACCATGATCACCACTACCCGTGTCGAAGCTAGCAATCAGAACTCAATGAACACAGAGGCATAGTGTATTCCAATGTAATGACTAAAAAACAATTATAACAGAATAGTAGTGATGAGTGTCAAGGACTAGATAGCATACGAACGATTAAATAGAGTCAAAGCACAACATAAAGTGAAGCGGGCGTGCAGCCCAACGGGTTGGCCCACGAATGAAACCAAATCAGTCGAATGTAATGAGGTAAATCTTCAGGTCGTATCGGCTTCACGACTGTACTAACCAGTGGTACAACTTTGTGTGGAAGATCTATGGTATCGTAGTCGATTATGAGAAAAAGAAAGATAGCACTTGCGTCAGTGTACGATAATATAGGATTGATAACCTCAACAAAGAACGAAAGAATGGCATGTCTTTTAGATATACAAAAATCACACGGGTTCAAAAGGTAACAAGCTATGGTAGTGCATGCACAATGTTCTATATGCTAATAGAGACAAGGTCGCCCATGTTTAATCAGATCGAAAGGAATGAGTAAATATAATTGTTAACAGGAAAAAGATTTATGCTAACTGCTAATGAGGCTAATGTTAATGATGCCGGAAAAATGAGGTGATCCAAATGGGCTGACCGAGAAAAGTGTTAATTACTGCCGACCAGTCTTGCTCCTCTCGCCGTATGCCGTACCCTTCTATTTTCGAGGTGGTCTAGTGAGGTGAGCTCGTGCAGCTGCACATATGTGCACGCTGCATTGAAAATCGTACAGCAAGGGTGACTTCACGAGTATTTGCTAACCTAGGGACAAACAGTGTCCAGTGATGTAACCTGTAAAGTGCCCACATCTAAATGGCGGGAGAATTACAATTATGATTGATATTATTATGAATACGATATAATATTAAAGGCGATATATATATATATATATGATTACACTGACAACAATTATAATAACAACAATCGCAAGACGAAGAGCATATAATCAAGATATAGATATTATTGCAATTATAATTAACTATAATAAGCTGAAATTAAGCGATATAAGAGAGGTGGCAGAAATGAAGAGTAACATTATGAGTGAAATAGTAATAAACGAGAAATAAAGAAATGCAACAATAAGAACAAGTCTTCCATTGCTGGATTCGACGTTTCAAACTGGCTAGAACAAGAAGTGGGGCAATGCAAATACGACAATTATTTTTTATTTTCATGGTAGTTTTTAGGCCATAATAGCCAGAATAGGCCAGGCCGCCCAGAACCCTCTGCCAATAAATGAAAAACCAAACATTTTGGACATGTGTTTAGATCTGTGTAACATTTAACCGTGTATGAAAAATGCTACGCAGACTAATTATAACTAACATACGAATGTATGTACAGATTATTATAAATAATAATTCTATATTGTTTCAAGCATTTAGGTTTAGCATGTTCGGTTTAGTTCTATCTGCTGTTCTTAAATCGCTATAAAAACAGCAACCATTGTAAAAATTATTGTTAACTTACACGTATTATAAAATAAAAGTGTGCTGTTTACTTTGTAAGTATTCGCGCATTTCCCTAAAAGTTCGACACGCCGGTGTGAACGACCGAGAAATCCACGTAAGCAAATGTACAGGTAGAAACAGATCTAGTCACTGCGCCTATATGAAATCTATCAACCTACATATAATATATAACATACTATTCAGCCTATTTACGAGACCTCTTATTATGACAGATCGTTTTCCGATATCACGACGGCTGAGAAGAATAATTACGAAAAAAAGCGCGCGAACCGATGTCAGCACATAAAACGAGGCGTGATATATTATCAGTTGCGGTGATCGACTCAACAGGCGAAAACAATAATGAGAATTCATATATTACAAAAGAGAAGAACTAAGGATGCACCATCTAGATGCTGATTGTGTGTAAGAATCACTCATATCCTTCACAACTGAATGACGTTTAGTTATTATTATTATATATAAAGGAAAATTTAAGGAGGTTTCTGTGTGTTATAAATCAAAAATAACAAAATAAATCTCTACATATATTATATAAAACATGTTGTATACATGTTAATTGAATGAATGACTTGAGAGTTACAATGAGCGTACATGTAATATCAGTTTCCATGTTCCGTATTCTGTAATACCACCTGCCCATAGCGACTGCGATCAATATTGTGATTTCAGTACGTCGATTTATTGATCGATGGATTGCTGCTCCTCTGATATAATTGTAGCCTAACTGACAAGTGAAAAGGAGCTCGAGCAAAAATTAACCGATACTAACTATAGGGCCCGTTCCAAGCTATTATTTTTAGCGAAGCCGACAAAAAGAGCGTGTGATAAATGTGTACGCTGTTAACGATTTGATGATTATTGCTATTGAAAGTAGCTAATTCCAGGAACGACGCTGATACAAATGAGGGAAAAATTGTGGGATCCGCATATAAATAGCACAGATAATACATAAGCAAATGGAAAACTATTAACTATAGGTAAAAACAGATTTGAGCCAAATAAAAACAATGGACACAGAATGGCAGTAGTAGCAAAAAAAGCCGGGGCAAGGATGATGAATCTAAACGAGCCGAAAAAAGAGAGAACGTAAGAGGGGGTACGGAATGAGCCAGCAGCGTCAAAACAAAAGCAGACAGATAGAAAATACCAATGATTAATCGATACATGGAAACAAGGCTATAAAAAGGAAGCTTATTAGGAAAAACAGAGCCAAAGAAACGTATTGAGAGTATTGAGTTTGAGAACCGTCAAAGAGCAAATCAAGTGTATCAGCAATAAAGAAAATTCAAACAGATGTCATCACGCGCGCAATGACTTCATATATTATAGTTGAACTAGAAGTGAATTTAATGTTCTTTTCAACGTTTCTTTTCCTTCTTCCCAAAACGTCGACTTCAGGCGCCAAAAAATTAAACTTTCAGGCAAAAAATAAGTGCATCTTACAGCTATTTTATGTTTCACTGAGGCTCTGAAAACTGCTAGGACAGCCGAGGATAGGAGACCTTGGAACTGAAATAATCGCTAACAACGGTTTGCTATGTTCAAAGATAGGCTCTTAGGTCTAGAGAACGTGTCGCTTTCGATCGTCCGAGGTCAATGATAACCCCGGATGGGAATAATTTGGTATTTGGTTAACAAAATAAGCTGCAAACATTAAACTATTGTCGGATGCGTTGTATATGTGTAATTTCATTTGAAATTAGAGGGTCGGACACGCCATGGACTGTATGAGACGCACAAAGAGACGAGGCTTCTCAGCTGTCCCCAGCATCTGACCTGGCGCAGATCAATATACGGCTACGATGATAGGTTTCCACATACAATTTTTACCGGCAATGAGAAGTGGTGTTTTTGCGTCTACAGCAAGCAACGTAAGAAATCAGTAGCTTTATAAAACATGCACAAGTTTATTAAAAATTCAGATTTCCATCTTTAGAAAAAAAAACAAGGAATTACGCAGAGGGCTTTGTGCGCTGGAAAATGCTTGAGGAGAATACACGGCCCGGTTTTCTTGAGTGAACATGGATGTTTAACATAGAAGACGAATTATACGAAACGAAGTCATCCTTTTCGACAACAATGTGATGCCTCATATAGCAAAGATTACTAAAATCGCCTAGAAATAAAGCGAGAAATTTTGTTCCTATCCGCCGTATTCTCCAGACCTTGTTCCGACCGATTCGTACCGCTGTCGGTTACTGGCAGATGAGATTCGTGACCGTAAATTTGACAGCAGCAAATTTTTTAACACTAAATTTGAAAACTTTAGCAAAAAATTAATCTAATTACTAGAATTGGGGTTGTGCAGATCGTCGTGACGCGTGTTAATACTAAATTGTGCTCTAGACATTGCTATGCCAGTATGAACTGTAGCGTGAGGAACACGCGTTTGTGCCGGTAGCAGCCTATCGTCACTACCGCTAATGACAAGGGAAAAGGACCGAAGCTGACGAAGTCATTGACCAAAGTGCATGGCAAAAAGTATGACGTTTGGCAAACAGTACGCCGTTGGAGACAGGGGTAGGCACAAACGGGGTTTGTGGCATAAGCGCTGGGTTCGGTTTCGTCAAGGACCGGTATTAGGCCCAGCTTAATACTGGTACGAATCCGTTGTAGGCAACGCGGACACATAAGAAGAGGTCAGGGTAGGATTCGAGGCTTGCTTGTTCGATTTGTTTTTGCCATTTGCGCCATTCACTCGTCGAATATTATGCGTGGGTCTGATAAAACGATACAGGATTCGTACGTGTTCGTAAAGAAGTTTCATGCGTTCTTCAAAAATATGAAGGAATCGTGTCTAAGTGACCTCACTGTGATGTCGATGCCTGAATTTAAGGCCCTTGTATAGCTTGCACTACAGTGGCATATCTACAGAGATATAGATGAAGCCAAACCCTTGCCAGAGTTAATTAGCGTGCGTAGTAAGTAAAGCTTCTGTGCACTATAGAGAACAGAGTCGCTCCTGATCTAATGACCTCAGCTCTAAGGCAGCCAGACTCGGTGGATTACCGTGGGACAGACGATTCGTTTGGAATGCAAAGCTCCTGATGGTGCTCATCATAAAATAATGAGGTCTTGAAATGACTAATGTCAGGATAATGCAATGGGTAGGTCCGTGTTTGAACGGGGTATCGCTAAACTTAACGCGGGGGGTAAATGTTCCTGCGTAGGCATTCGTTAATGGGCTCCTGCAAGCCCAGGCTAAAATCGCAATTATTGTCTGCTACTCCGAGGAAACGAGTGGACATGCAAAAAACTGTACAGCGTTCTCACTTCGGCTTGAACGTATATCTACAGGTCAGGAAGGTAGTGATTTGGTGTGAAATTTGTCAAATTCAAAACCAAGGCGGGCGAACGCAGGTACTCTGACATTTCTAAGGGTACTTTGTAATTACAAAGGTGGTCGATTGCGGAGAGTGCGGAGGTGCGCACGTCCAAGCATCAACAGGTGTGGGTCTTTAGCCAAAGGGGAAACTTTTATTTGAACACCCAGAGCATGCTTTCAAGGAGGAACTAACCCAAGTCGCGGACAGTGCTACACTAATTGTTTATATTCGTATGTGGGTACCGTGACAGAGTGTTACTTACGGCGCGTAAGTTACTTTATACTTCAGCTATGTAAGGACGTAGAGAAAAGCGATTAGACCGATGCCTTTTGTGCGTCTAGTACGTTGCCACCGACATATATTTAGTTCAAGCTAAATGGACAGATCCGGCCAAACCGGTGTCATCGATCTTACAAAAGCTTCAAGACCATATAGGAGCCAGACTTATCCAACTAATTTTTGCTCCCTTGCGAATTTCGAAGCTATTGGGCGAAAGGCACAAGCTAAATTTGCCAACGGGGGCGAGCTACCGTTTCTGAAACTTCTAGTATTTGTGGCGGCGTGATGTTCTCTTCTATATCGTTGAAGTAAGGAACGGAAGAGTGGTCGTGCTGCAAACGATTAATACTTTAGGAAATTCACGAAAAGGGCAATCACAGAGATGCTGTATGAAAGGCAGAGGGTTTATATATAATACAAAGTTGTCGGACCTCGACTGTAACCAACATCGTAGAAGCACGTATACCGGGTCTAACGGAAGTACGTTTTTTATAAACGACACGGACGGTCGTTTTTCGTTTTCAACAGTATTTTTCTACTTTCATAGATGCTTTTTCGACTTGGGTAAATAAATTTGAATTTTTCTTTATGGCAAGTTACTCAGAGATTTTTCTTTAATTATAAATGCGTAAAGGCAGCTGGCTTCCTTTTAAATCTATTTTGGTATGTTCTTATACTCAAAATATTAATGATAGTCTGCAGATTCTCTTGGAAGCCAAATACTGAAAAAATTAACAATTTAGAATACAGGCAGAAATTTGTTTAGCTATAGTCTAACAAGTTTTTAAGTAAATAGTTTAAAAAATACGGAAAAATATGTTAGCTCAGTGCTGGTTCAAAAATATAAGTAAAACTTAAGTTTTCTAGTGATAGTTTGTAAAGAGTTCCCGAGCCCATAGTTTAAAATGCAGAGAAAATTAAGTTTTTTTTTTAACAATAGTTTAAAATACAGTTAAACATAGATTGTTTGCGGTAGTTGAAAGTAAATAGTTTAAAGTACAAAATTTGCTTAGCGGGTTAAATAGGTTAAGATAAAGGTAAAATTGATTTTGTTATATAGCTATAGCTGAAAATATAGACAAAAATAAATTTGCTTTACTATAATGCGAAACACATGCAGAATTTGTTAACCATGTTAATGAACTTAAATGAAAACAATTGAGCTAAAAATAATAAATATTGCTTGAAAAGGGTTTAGGCTACGTCTAGTTTCGATTAGTTAACATATATAATATGTCGTCCACCGAAAAATAAACATAAATCCCTGTGTTATAGGTCAAGATTAGTTTGATCTAGAGAAATCAATACAGACAAGCACAATACAAATACTTAATATATAGACTCGTGAAATACCATAGCTGCACTGCGTTATTATAATGAAGAACCGTTAATATAAGATGGCCAAGAGGCGGTTGCGAAGACACCAAACTATAAACTACGAGGACGTAGCTAATTGAGGAAATCGGAAATATACAACCAGATGGAGAAATAACTGTAGTATCATGTGCCCCGCCAAGGGCTCTGCTTATACTTACAAGGCAGATCAGAAATAGGACCACAGTTGAAGAGTAGGTACAGTCTGATGTAAAGATGACGCGATTGTGCACCTAGAGTTAGATTCGTCTGGGAAGCAGGTAGCACGAAGTTAAAATGAAGAAATATTTTTTTTAGTCAAAATTAGGTAGACCTATAGTCCGAACAGATACTACTCTGGCTGTGAACCTATTTTCTTTCCTTTTAAATAGTACCCACTTTTCCTTATTCTAACTGTAGGCTTATTTTCTCCCAATTGGAAGGCTATGCTCACCTTATATATAGGTGTAATGCAGCCCTATGAATAATAAAGAAGGCAATGCAACCTACCAGAATTCAAACGTACTTCTTTCATGGTTTCGTTTTTTCTGCAATATATATATTACCCTTATAAGTTCAGTGCTACCTAAGAGTAAACGACGCCGCTGGTACAATTGACGTAATTTATTAAGAATATTTATGCTGCTTACGGATGACTTATAACATGGACCTATATACAGTACTTACAGTGCGTCATTCGAAGTAATATAAATAATAGTATGTTTCCACTCTGTTTCCTAGGTTCTAAAACCGACAGCTCATAATACAACAGTGTCTCGTTTTTTTTTTTTTTTTTTTTTTTTTTTTATTATTATTATTTTACGCTTAGGGGCTTCCTTTCAGCAGAAAGGGTTATAATAGGCCGTATGAATACTTCAAAAACTTCAATTATCATTTTATTATTGTTATTATTCTGCTATGTAAAAACAGAACACTAGTTTCTGTTATTCAGTGCAGAAACTGGATGTAGGCTAAGTTCATGCACCCAACACGTTGATGCCCTGTAGTTATGGGGTACCGCGCTAAATAAAATGTTTCATTTCGTGAAATGTCCATTTGTCCCTTCTATTATTTTCACTATTTTAATTTAAGTCAAAAATATATTATGCTGAAAGCACGGGCCCATTTTCAAGTGACGGCTAGTTGGGGATCACGTGTTGGGTCGCATTAATAGGACCAATAATATAAGTTGCACGGGCAACTATCTTCAATTGTGAGTGTTTGATGTGCGTGATGAAAATTGGCGAAGTACTTTTTTAATGACATGCTTTACGTGGTTGTGCTGTTTATCAGTAGTAGTATTTAGATTGTGCATACAGGACGGCTTTAGCTATCGCAGTAGTGATATAATCGGAAATACTTGTCAAGCCGGCAGCTTTTTGTAGAGAACAGCGCCACTTAATTTCTCATGAAACAGTGTCAACATAGTTTCTGTAACAATTGTTGTTTAGATGCCCGGCAGTCCACGATATATTGTAAATAAATAAATACGTGGGAGTACAATTAGCTCTTCATTTGGTTTCAATACGTACTGGCTAGTAGACTCTACCGCCTCGTGCATAGGTGTCGAGAGTCATTTCCTGTCAGATTTTAGCTATTTATAAAATGCCGTATTCTCAGAATGTTCGAGGTTTCGTCTAGAGCATAATCGGCAGGTTTTGACCTTTTTCTGTATTTTGTTAGTTGACCGAACTTAAGTTACTTTCGGCCAACTTGCTAAAAGTTTCTAATAACAGTGCTAGAAAATGGTTAATATTTTGTTGTCCTCTCAGAGGCATAAAGCTTCCATTGTTGTTCGCTTGTGTTGATTCGATCTAATAGACATCTATCAGCGCGCCTCCTATAAATACATGCGTACACACATAACTGACAGACTAATCAAGGGAACAACAGGTGAGACAAGGTGATAATAGGTATATAATTATGGAAAAATCCCTAGAAGGCTATCAAAGTAAAGGGCACGATAATCACTCCAAGCAACGTTGACTAATAGCTATAAAATAAACGTCATCTCGACGTCCTCTGGTTTTCCCCCATATCATCTATCTAGAGCGGTTCTGTTTCTTTTACGCGTAATCGTTAGCTTTGTGATTTTTGCGTAGTACCGACGTCTCCCTTTCGCGTCCGTATTGTGCTTCTCGAAACGTTCCTGTTTATGTTTCGAAAAATTCTTGTCAAACAAAAGTTATTGTCCTCTTTAAACAGAAATAAGCTAAGTGGAACTATCTCAATCATTGGCACCTATTTATTTATTTAACTTAATAGGTTACCATTACGGCCGTTTATACTGACTTTTTTGATCGGCTACTTTACTCAGCTTTACTGATTTATTTCCATTGTTCTCAAACATCACATAGGTTGGCGTCAATTAGGTCAAAAGAAAGCGATCTATCAATGGTTGTTTAGTAAGATGCTTCCTGATAACAAGTCACGCGCTTCCTTCTGAGAATAAGTTGCGTATCTTGAGATTTTTCATGATTTTTTAGTAGGTTTTTTACAGTGTATGCATTTGTGTGCATGTGTCAGAATATATATATATATATATATATATATATATATATGTATATATATATATATAACCATACTTATGTATACGTAACAAATATCATAGACTATGAACATGATTTGTAGAAACACTCTGAACTCCAACGCAGAGTTAGTTTGTCTTATTTTCTTTTATTAACGTCGGCCCTTTTTTCAAGTTGTTCTTATTAATGATGTCCTTTGTCGGTCCTATCAGTCCAGTTATCCTACGAGCCGAGTCCGAATTCGTTGATCTTTCCCTATGACGAACATTTGTTGTTATCGCTGCTGCTGCTGCTGCTGCTGCTGTTGCTGCCGTGATAATCCTTAAAAACACAATTTTTGTCTTTTCGAATCATTAAATCTGACGAACGAACGACAATGGCCAGCCTGCTGTAAGAAGGAGAATGCGAATTTCATATATTCAATCAATAACTACATTTAGCTACAGCTTTTTCTTCCATATTCCTTTGGCTTCAACTGAACTGGCGTTCCTATGACCCGTTCGATATGTATGATATACGATAGTCTTTTAACGCTATTGTTTTTCTAGTATCGTTTAGTTAGCGACGTTACAAATGCTCTTGACAACGGCAACTCCTACTAGGCCCTAAAAAAACAAGGTACTCTCCAACCCCCTGCGTTTTTAAGCTCGTTTCTGATAATAACAATATAAGCCTTCGATTATTGTCTTTCCTTTTCCTTACAACGTTCCCTCTTGTGATTCCTCTCTCAACGCATATATATATATATATATATATATATATATATATATATATATGTACACGTGAGCTCAATTGTTTCTATGGAATAATCAGTCTCTATGTTTTTTTTCTGTTTGCCAACTCCATCTTTCTATCATGTAATGTCATCTCTATTGATAACGTTGATTTTCTTTTTTCAGTAACCCTTGCTAATATGAAGCCTTTTGGAGCGCTACTGCGTGACTCACTGACATGACACAATTGTCACTTTTTTTTCTGTCAATTTTAGTTCAACTAACACCCTTAGCACCTGTGACAAAATGTACAACTACTACACTTCCAGCCCATATATCTTAGCGCTGTACTATCACCGATTTCCTTATATCCGCGTGTCTTATATATTCTATAAGTAGGACGTCATTAACGTTCCAACGTGCCTCTCTATATGGATGCGTGAGGATGACTATGACATATGGAACGGCGAACGATAACTTGAAGGCGACGAGGTTGGGTTGCTGTCGTTTTCAACTTCCACTTCTACGAAAATGCATAACCTGTGAACTGATAAAAAACGCGTCTGCGCTTGTTTAACTGAAGCTGTCTTTGTTTTTTTTTTGTGATGCTTCTAAGCGACCGCAGGGACCGCAGTAACTTGTGATGACGGTTTCTTTTCAGGAAGATCAGCGATTACTATTGTACGGTTAGTTGGAGACAATAAACTTTCGGCTGTAGTTGCGGACATCGCCGAACCGGAAACGCTTTCCGATTTTTGAGCCTTATTAGCTTTTCCGTTCGGTATCGGGTCATTCTGAGTCTTGCATTGTGATTGTTGTTGGCCACCGCTATTTTGCATCAGTTGCAGCGACTCTTGAGGGATAGGCAACGATGGAGCTGGTAGGGAAGCCAATGTTTGCTTGAGCTCTTGCAATTTATTGGACATTCGTTCATCAAACCGTGAATCACTTTCGCTTTGAGCTCGACCAATGGCCTGCTCTATGGTCACGTTAAATTCGTGACTCAATGTTGACGTTGCGTCCCGTCCAGCGATGACGTCTTCAATGGCTTCTATGGAGGTATTAAATATATTAATCGCTTCCTTGATGCGATGTTGAGATCGACCTTCAACCGCTGTTAGCTCCATACGGACTGTGGCTAGCTTTCCTGATAGGTCAATTATCTGCAACGATACAGTTTAAATTAAAGTAAAATGTAATATTAGCGTCTCTGAATTTTTTATTTTCCACCAGAGAATTTACATATACTTGTACCGACTTTTTTTTTTACGTTCTGAGCTTTTACGTTCTAGTGTTGAGATATTTAAGCAGTGTATTAAAACGCTAGGACACATATAAAAATCTTTCTTTGTCACACCACTTCAAACTGTCTCAAGCAGCTTTAGAAAACCGTAGGCAAAATAACGGATTTTCCATCCGTTATTTTGCCTACGGTTTATAGCCTAGGCAAAATTCGCTGATTTCGCTGTGACTAAGCGCATATCTTTTTACAGCACCTGTGATTGTAACTCATGGACGGATCCGTTCAGCCGAGAGAGATGGCCAGGCAGTTGGGTATTAACAGCTTCAGCAATACTTCCGCGAATTTGCTGAGCTGATCCGTTCACCAGACTGACGTCCCGTGCGATCTGATTCAGTCTCAAGTTAAGCTGTTCTAACCGCTTGGCTATCTGCGATTGATTAGCTTGGAGTTGGGCAAACCGCTGGTCGACCTCCCGAAACGTATCAAACACACGCTTGCCTTCAGCATCCACTGAAAACATACACAAACACAGCCGGCTGGAGGCGTATACTACATGAGCTTTTTCAGGGAAGGATATCTATGATTCGTCGTCGTCGATATATTCTAGGATAGACGCTAATGGGTAGCAAAGCAAGGATCCAATGTAGCTCGCAAGCAATGTTCGGCCAACAGTGACGTATTACTACGATGACGTTTAATAACGAATTTTTATCTAATTCTTCAACGCTAATGTTTTCATCTGTCTGCACACAATAAAATTGCATTAAAACCAGTTACGTGAAAATCTCATATAAAAAAAAAAACAGATTACTATAGTGTTTTAGGTTTCGACAAGCTTTCAGCGCACCTATTAGTCACTATTACGAACCTACTCTTATGATTCTTGTTTACACGTACGTAAGTTCAGCGGCGTTCAGATGGGCGTGTTTCTATTTCCGGTAATTTAACGACCATTACGCCCATAGCATACACCGATTACTATCATTATTTTATATTTCATTGGACAGTGCACCACTCCACGACCCCACTGTCTGTATAGCCTTCACAGTTACGCTCGATATTGACTTCGGGATGATCACACAGACGCAAAATATTTGCCAGAAAATAATCAGCTTTCCGTTGCGTGAGGTCGTTTACATTTTTTACATCAATTCGAAGAGTAAACTATAAACGGGCGTAATAATACGTAAGCCGTCCGTTAACGATATATTATTATTTGTTATTGAAGCTGGCCAGCGTCAGTGACAAAGCATGGTCCACTTTCGCTTGTTATGGCTTACGTATATAACGACCTGTTACAGGAACTACGCCAATCGAGCGAATACAACGAAGTCCGGAAAATGGCCTGACTTCACCACGGATGAGGCACATGGCAGATTCTCGCAACTTTCTTCTGGTAGAACTAATCAACGAATTGTTTCTGCGTATGGTTACAGGTGACGAGAGACCACCGAGAACAATTATATGACATGCGAACCAGAGAAACGCTGATTGAAGAACAACACTGGCAGACAACGATCACGAATATTATAGAGCGACCCATAGGTGCAAGTAAAAAAATAAGGTCGAAACATCCGGCTGCTACGGTCCTTGCCAATTTTCTAAATTGTTACTGTCAGTCCGGCCAATCAACTTTGTGTTTTCTACCACAATCGATATACCGTGTGCCACCTCTACGTGTCCTGCTTTACATTAAGCGCTGTTCAGCAGGAAGGCGTGATAAAAAAAAAAAAAAAGACTATTTCTCCCTACTTCTATCGGTGTATGAAAGAAAACTCGCTCGTAGAGAAATCTGAACCATTATACATTACAATATTTGTTTAGTTTGCCATTTAGACTAGGTCGAGACGCTACGATTTTGGGAAAAGATCCGAAGAAAATTCTGTGAATTTGACTTAATTTTTGAATTACATTTTCTTTTCTATTTTCTGTTAAATTTTTCGTTTGACCACGTGGCGTATTTAGAAAAGCTACCACCCTCCGATTAGAATAAGGTAACGGGAACACACTGCATTTTTTGACGCTGTAAGTTTTTTTTCCTTAAAAGAGTCCTTTCAAAGAAAGACACCAAAAACCTAGTTGTCAGCTTGCTACTGTAGCATATTTCCTTTGTGTTGACTAGAAACTATTCTCATTCCAGATTCTACTTTACTGACAAATAGGCTAGTTCGTCCCGGTTATCAGGTGCGTGAGGCATGAAATTTCAATCGTTTTATCGCAGAAGTGGTCGACCAAAAGGGGCGGGGATCAGAAGAGAACAACAACAACCGTTTGGCCCCTGTCGACACCTTCTAGCAGTTTGAAATCGAAAAGCTACGTCTTTACCAATCTTCACGCCAACAGCAACGACGCTTAACAGACGCGTCGTTAACTGGCTGAACCCTATAAAGGGGCTGTTGAAGCCACCGCCTAATGTTCTACCACAAACCGATGCCCCGAGTGTGTAACGCTGCTGGGACTAATGGGTAGTGGTTAGAGGCTGGGGGCGAGCAGCGGAACGACTGCGGCGGCCGCAATGGTAACAGGGGACACGACAGTTCCGACACACAGTAGTCACTGACTGCAGCGATAGCGGCAGATCCATGATTATGTTAACAGGCTTCAAGAACAACAGGGACAAAACATATGCTAAACAGCCCTCGGCAATAGGCGCATGCAGGAAAGCTTCGTCGTCGTAAAAGGCTCCGTGGAGTCTAAGCTCTCCCCTTTTCTAGCCTATTGCACCTGGGCTTTCCTGCTTTTCGCACAAAAGCTGCCGAGTATATGACCGCAAGTTGGCTCGTTTCTCGTACACTCAAGCCCAGCCTTCTTTTGTTCACGTCCTTTTTCACTCTCGTTTCCTCCATCGATAGCTCAGTGGAAGAAAGCAGTCAGAAGCTGTTGGCGCAAGAAATACTATTGCTATTATTACATATACCTTTTGCAGTTTCGCAACATGATGGCTGAAATTACCGAATTGTTCCCGTAATCGTTGTTCGTAGAAGCTGTAATAACTATAAGTAATACGGTATCGATGCTAGGCTGCGGATCCGATGTACATATATATATATATACGGACGCATACATATTAGCCTGTGGCGTTTATGTTGCTAATTATTAAGGTTACTGTTCGCAGCGCCACCGTCATCACCCTTATAACTTGTACCACAGGAATTCTGACAAGTATATACACGCCTAGACGTCCCTGAAGATACCGCAAGATCGTAATGACATCTTGTGAGCTCACTACTCACTAAGAAAGCTCCATTAGAGTCTATCGTGTCTGGAAAAGGCTATGAACATGTTCAGACAGAGTTTCTGCAAATGCAGCCTAAATGCACTCACAGACTTAGCTACCAATTGTGATATATTTGGTACTAAGGTATCGTTAAGATACATTTTTATTGCAACAACTAAAAAAAAAATCGCATTAATGGATTGTTGGCGTTAATAAGTGTAGATGTATTACTATCTAATACATTAAAGCCGACGACGTGTCCACCTTCAGCCTGCGAAGGCGAAAACGACAAATTAAATGAAAACTATCCCATCAGTAATATTGGCCGGGAATAAAAATACATATCTCTAGTTTTTGCATCGACCAGCGCGAAACGAAGTGTCTCTAAACTCTATTTCGAAACTAAACCATGCACCTTACATAATTAGGCAAACGCGTTCCCACTATGTTACTATAGAGGTTGAATGAATCAAACTTTACAAGCTTTATATAATATAAGAAAATGAGTGTCATTGTGTTAGTAAACTGGCAAGCGTAAGTTCTGGTCAATTGTTGAAATCCTTCAGGTGACTATCAAACAGGTTCCTCTCATTCCACTCCGTCACGATGCCATCGTGCACAAGATGGATGCGAATAAAAATAGCAGAAGGGATCGAGATAATGCAAAAGATATAAAGTGGAAGAATATAAAAAGCAAAGCGTATCGTCTGCACCACCTTGCGTAAAGTCTGCGGTTAAACCTTCTCCACATCGTATCGCCTACGTAGATTGTTCGTTGTCGATTTTTACCCCGGAAGAAGGCCGGAGAGCTCTGCTCTAAAGGCAAGCCTGCTGTTACGACACTGTTACAGTTGTCTACGAGCTCACTGTATTTCTACCTTAGGGACTGGTAGAGTAAACGGAACAGATTTCACTCCCAGTCGTCATTTTGATAGTACTAGTGGTAGTGATACTTGTGCACTCGTGAGAACGACGCGACTTTCTAGACAGTCTTTGACTACGCCTTTCACACTTTATCTGCGCACCTTCCCTCGCCTCCTGCGGTCCTTGAAGACTTGCTCGTTTCATTGGCTTCTGGATGAAGCCGCTCATGTGAATCGTGTGCGTTATACGCAGCCATACGTATAAGAAGGCGACGACGGCTCACGAAACGCTGCGGACTATGAAACGTTGGCATTCAGGTAGAAAAAGGAAACAAAAGGGCAAAACGCCGAGTAACGGACATCGAGATGTGAAAACTATTTTGCCACGCAAGTTGCTCATCGAATTCTTAGAACAGCATGCCACCGATATGTCTACGTGAACAAGGGCACTTATCGGCACAAAATAGTCAGGTGCCATGCTACTGCAACGATGTCAAAAGTCTTGCCCAAAATTTAGCCGAGCGCGCCATGTCTCAGATGCCCCATCCAGCATTGAGCCTCTTGAGAACCCCTTTGATATCCGGCTTTTAAAACGATAGTATCGTCAAAATATATGCGGAGTAGGTGAATATAGCACACGGAGCATTGCAAGCTGAAATGCTTCCAGGTCGCTAAAACGAAGAGCTGGTACGCGGAGCAGGTCAAGCCTGTGAGATAAGATCGTTGTTGCTTCCGGCCGCTTTTTCGGTAGAACTGGTAGCCGGCTTGTGTTGATGATTCCTAGCATTTTTCAGCGCTTCTTATACAGTACACTGAGTCCTTTATTTAAAACTATAAACGATTGGGTTTAAATAGAATGTTCAAAATTACTTTATCAATATTAGTTGCTTGTATTGTGGATACTGCCGTCTGCGGTGTCCGCGTCAAGACACAGTAAAAACTAGTTAAGTCATATCTTTAACAGATCGTTGCCTACTCAGTGATTCTTCAATGGAACGGGAAGTTTCTCATATATTGATAGCACCGAACGAACTACCTGATATCGATGTCAAGGCCTATTCCCGAAAAAAGGTAATGCCCAAACAAAACATGAATAGCAACACACTCGTGACAGATTAACGGTGTCGTTGGCAATGAATCAATAACAATGTTTGTAATACAGATACTACTAATAGCAGCTCGTTTCGTAATCTCCGAAAACGCAAAATAAACACAGATTCGATGTGGAGAAGCAAAGTATTGCGGCAAACTAAAATCCACAACGTAGCAGAAAGGGACACCGTAATGAACAAAAGTCAAATTTGAAAAGGCCAACAATGTCGAACAGAAAAAATCGCACTTAAAGGCAGAGAACAAAATCATACCGACCTGCAATAAAATCTACGACAATGGCGATGATTTTTTTTTTGTTGAATCAAAGGGTGTGTACTGGTGCTGGTTTCATCAGAAAATTCAATGTTCACCTTTTGCAAGATGGTTTCGGAGCAGTGTGAAGTCCTGCTTGAGGCCGATGTGCAACCACAGGAGGGTGGCCGAGACCAGGGTCCCTATGAGAACGATGAGGAACAACCAAGCAGGAATCCAGAGGCCACCGCTACTTCGCCCACTGGAACTTCTTTTGTTAGCAGCGACAACGCCATTAGATTGTAGATATAGGAAAAGCAGTTGAAGAGTAGTAGTGATAAAAGTAATGGCAGTCATTAGAGAATGATAAAAGAAGTGACACCATATGAAGCCAGTGTACAGACATCGCATGTATACTGCTATTATCTATTCGAGCTTGATTTCAGTTCACTCCACAAGAGCAGAGTATCGTATTCGAAGCGTCCCGGCTGAGATCAAAAGGGAAAAACTATATATAGTTATAATAATGCAGAATTAAATGTAGAAAGCTATGTACTGTAATTCTATCCAAATAATTAGTAGAGCAAACATACTGCTTGTACCTTGATAGGCCACCGCTGGGTTAATGGCCTTTTCTGCCACTGACGCTTTTACACAATGGCAAACCTAATTTTTGAAAAATTAAATCGCACTTCAGTCACTGTTTCGTCATAGCATTTTCAAATTAATAAGGAAGCTACTCGCTGCCCCCGGTAAAAAAGTTGATCTTATATTTCAAGCTGACTCGATAACGGTTACCGCTCTACTTCTTTTTGTCGTTCCAAGTACTGATTGTCAGGCAGGTGCCGTACGACAGTTTTACCCAGGCTATCGCTAGATTTTTTTAGCTGACCTCGAGGGGATCTGGGAATTATCTCGATCGATTATATTTTTCACACTGACATTCTCCTAACGTTGGCGAACTGATGGAGCCAATAATGACGAAGCACTCGCTTGAGTAAGAAAGCAGACGCACGCACAACGGTAGCTGGCACTGACGCGTAACGAGCGATACCCACGCTTGATAGAGGGTGCACACGCTACAAGGGCATCACATGCGCCGCGACAGTGAAACATGACCATAACATCACGACCCAACTGCTACAGCAATGATTGCCTACGAGAAGACCCCGCCCTCTCGAACAACAACTAACGACATAGTGAACCCCAAGAAAAGGTCGCTTGTTCCACGTCCAGCAGCAACAAACGTTCCGCGGTCCCCTACCAGTTGATCTGTCAAACGTTTCGCTCAATGCGCCAATGGCGAGTTTTGTAGCTCGGCTTAGGAGCACCGGGGCAAGAGAATACAGGGAGACCGGAGTTTGCCAGACACGGAACAGGAGCAAATTCAGAGCAGGAGAACATGAGAGGGTGTTGCTACCGTGCCAACAACCCAGCTCGCCGTGCCAGAAGAAACGAGAGAAGCAGTCGCACCAGCTGCCGTGGGAATTGAATCAGGAGGTCGATCAGGATGGAAAGACAATATAGCGACGGAGACGATGAGCACAGATGCAGCAGCAGCAGCAGCAGCAGTAGAAAAAGCAATGACTTTGCAATAATGTGCAATCAACTTGAATCATATGAAGCTGCAAGCTGTGGACCGCTGCAATTGGCGATCATCTGCGGTAGCGACATGCGCTCTGTTATGGAAACCTTCGTTACTGAATGGTCGGGCCCTAAGGAAAAATGCGTTTATCATCATCCATCGATTGTTTGTGGTGCACTGTACATAAATATAATAATGGTAGCAATGCATGCGATAATCACGCGCTTGAAAACAGGTTCGCGGATGGAAACGCCATATGTGCTGACGCATAGGTTCACCACAGCCGCTATACTTTCTTCTTATAAATAACTATCTATATAGAAAACAGATCCTCCTATGCTGCAGAGAATTTCGATAACATTAGGGATTTTTCTTGCGGTTTGATTTATCGTTTTCTGTGCCTGTTTCGGGGTTTAAGGTGTTCTATGGCAATTATAGTACGACTCGCAGTTACGTAACAAGCTGTTTAGGCGTACCCGTAATTTTTATGTTGTTTATCTTACAATTAAAAATATTATTCTTTGGTCGCTATTCCTATAATGGCAGGACTCGCTCCGTTAACGGGTCTGGCAGTAATATAAAGAACGAGACTCGTATAATTCTGTCACGTGACAACAAATCCCCACTCCAGATACAATAGTTACATATTGCAACAAGAAATCCCACAAGTACTAACGAGCTAGACAAATAAGTAGAGAATCGGCACATCATCTGACTAATGTTTTTGTATATTTGTTAGAATGATATCGTCTGCTAAACTTGTCGTAAACAGTGAAAAAATGAGTGGCTTCTATAAAATCTAATGTTATGGGCGCCAAATTAAGAGCGCAACGATCTTCTACGTAGTCTAGTTCGTTGTATCTGCTTTTTGCTCAGATTTGACATTTTTCGACCATTCTCTATAGACCGTTATTCGCCCTGCGATATCTTTCCAATCAGCTTACGGCAGGATACCTAGTACCGCATCATATTGAGAGATATAACTAGTTTGTAACAATAGTAGGACTAAACCATCATTCTCAGTACCTTGTGCTATTAGCTATTCGTTTTTTTTACGCATTATTCAGATATGTTATTTCTAGCCTTTCCAATGTATATGTGTACCTTCTTGATGCTATATCACTTCGTTCGCCTTCCCTCGCTGGGCACAAATACACGAAATAAATTATGCAGACGCCTTCTACCTTTCTTTTCCTCCAGCCACCAACCACTCGACCAGAAAAAGCGATAGACGCGTTTTTGGTGTTGTTATCAGCGAAGGCGCAGTGAGTCCCGATTATGATACCTCTTGCCCTCTTCCTTTTCCGTCACCCCCTCTCTCTCTCTCTCTCTCCATATATATATATATATATATATATATCGAGAGGTACCATTATGCAGGCTCACGCAGGGCCACAAGTTTTCGTCCCTTATATCCAGCTTCTGTGCACAGCTGCGAGTGGAGATAACAGGCGTTCCCTCGAATACGGGCGAACGCAAAAAGATACTCAAAGGTGAGAAGCGTGCCTCAAAAGAAACAAAAAAATGCCTCTCGATGACAGCAGTTCCCAAGCCTTTAGTTGACAACGCTGGTAGTAGCGGCAGCGGCAGCAGCAGCAGCAGCAGCAGCATCAACAGTAGCAACAATTCCCAAGACAACGGTCCCTGCAGCACGGGAATACTGTTCTTCTAGAAATTGTGCCTAACCAGACGTGCACAACGTTTACAAAATTGATCGACCCTTCTCGTTCTGTAATTGTTGCTGACGGCGTCATGGAATGAAGCTGCTGACCGATGTCAGATACGTCGCTCACCATAAAGAGACTTGATGGAACGCTTTCTAGACAGAGAAGGCAGCACTAAATGACGACGTGCATACATACTTTGCGTAAATAAGGCACAAGAACCAGCGATGTGCTTAGCAGAGCTTGCTGGAGAAGCTGCGAGACGCTCATCAGGCGCTGGACTGCGCAGAGACTATGTGAATCGAGACTACTTCATTGCCCAAGCAAGTGGTGAGCGTCAATCCGGCAACGGTCCGTTTGACTTGGACCATTAAAGAGTTGGTATGGGATGCCATAAGGGACCTAGACCTAGACCTAGGGTTACGTATTCCAAGGAAACAGCCCTTCCAGACTCCATAGGTGAACGAAAAAGAAAACAATAGGGAACACGCTCTCTGTTAGCTACGCTGATCGCTCATGAGCTCATAAAGTCGTGACATCGGACTTAGTTAGGATAAACTACTCTATGCTCATGTAACTAACAAATTGTCCTTTTGTTGTTCTATTAATTATTGTGTCTACTCTTAGCAATCGTTTTGATACTTTGTTTTCCTTACGCGGGTTGAAAGAATGACCGTTTAAGTTAGTGTTTCTTGGCCATCACTGCGTACGCCGTCCTACGCGTTTCCGGACAACCTCTTATCAACAGTGTAGTAGGATTATTTCCCTAACTGCCAGCCGAAAATTCAGCCATACGGGCCATAAGCCCTGTGAATGGCTATTAGCTTTGTCAGATGCATGAAGGGCTGAGAAATCAATGGTCAAAGTAAGTTGTGATTATCTGTTCGCTGTCCATTACATAAAAGTGTGTAAGTTAATATACAATAACATTTAGCTACGGTTAAAATCGATAACGGGCCGAACAGCCCTTGCGGTATATGCTATCTAGGTAACCGCCAACTATGTCAAAGCGCTCAACCTGAGTTCCCTTATTCACCAAACAGCGTGTTTCTTCAAGATTTGACCTTGTTGAACTCGGTAGAGTACGCTGAGACTTTGCAACTCATGTTAGTACGCCTAATCTATCTAGTTTTTTTTGTCGTTGGCTAACTAGCCGAAAACACCTACATAGTAGAATGTACTGCAGGCTTGGTAGCCGTAACGCTTTTCGAGAAGTAGAGCCATCAAGGCCTAGAACTGGTGGCCTTTTCGCCCTGAAGTAAAATTAATGTGATGAAGGCGTGGTCGTTGGCCTAATATAACAAAAACGACATATGGCCTCGACGCCTGTGTCGCAAAGAGCTCGAGGGATAGCTTCTGTGTAGGTCGTTATATTCACGTGTGTATATAGAGCGACAGGATCAGTAACGTAGTCGGCATCACCTTTTTCTTTCCTTCTACAGAATCGGCACTCATGGTGCTCATAGATGTCGTATATTTAATATCCCAGTTTTAATATATATCGAAGCTCCAGACAGAGAGCTTTTTTCCGATAGCTGCAGCAGTTAACAATTGTCTAACAACTCTCACAATATATAACTACCCTTACTACCGCTAGAGTACAAGACGGTAACTTAGACTCGTTGTTGTTGGCACCACCATCACCGTAAGCTTCAACACGACCATATCGTATAGGCATTAGACATAATTTTCCTTGGGGCATTTGGTCGCTTGCAGTTCAATTCCTTCCATCTAATCACGGCCAGTTGCTGTGTCGGGCGGAAGAACTACTGATAAGGCCACCATCACTAGCTCCACAATGGTTCAGTGAAATCCATCGTCAAGGCCAACTTGCTACCATTGTCTGCTTGTCGCGACCGCCGCCGTTTTGGCTACCGTAAATATGGTAGCGGTCAGAATTGGCTCATTCTCACGGAACCGACCATTCATACAGGCCGAACATTATAGACGCGCGTAAACTGAATATGAATGGACGCGACGAACTTGTGGCACTTTTGGCTTTATTCCGTGACAAAATAGAATGCCGAATTTCCTCGAGCGGATTGTTCGGTCGCCAACCTTTTCCGTACCAGCAGCCTATTGTTATCTGGTAGAAAAAATCTAATTAACGGTACCTATGTCATAATAATACATATATATATATATATGTGGGGAAATGTCCACACGTTCACGAGAGTGCTCTCGAGTACGCATGGTATTTTACTTTATTTATTCTTACTTTATCTAGGTCGGTTTTTCTCGTATTTATATCAGTAGCAGCAATGGCCTACCAACGAATTAGAGCTATTTGATTTTATCTATTTATATAGTTGTGTAAATTATACGACCAAATGGCCAATTAAGCTGTTATTTCTGACTATGACTTCCTAGTATGTCGTTTGGCCCTTTAAAGTCGGCTCTTGTTGCTGTGTACAGAGCATCATTTCCGTGATTGGACAAAGAGCTAGTTGAATACGTAGCTATGACCCCAGCTCCGACGAGGGCAACCAAATCGATTGGACTGCCTGGGCTCGTTCGCGTCAACTCTGATAGGCCACTTAGTTTCAGGCCGCTACTTACCAGCCTTGCTTAACTGCATTTAACCAACAAGTACTTATCGAGCCGTTGTTGTAGGCCAGTCGAAAAAGCTTGTTATATAGCTAACTGTTAGCAAAGGAGCCCGTACGCTTGCGATTTAGGCTGAGGTAAACGATCGCGCAGAACAGAATAACTGTTTCTTTTCACGTTTACTAGATGCGCATAATGGAAAATATATTGTCGCACTGTATGTATGTATGATCTTGTTAATTTAATACAAAAACATCCGTCGGGTACGATGGACGTTGTAACTATGCTTACTAGCACTGCAGAACCTAGTTATTCGCGTGTAATAGCCCGTATGGACTAATTTCCAGTGCAATTACTTTCCCATGATGAACCCCCGACATCTTTTCAACCATCGCAAGCGAACGCGGCTAACGATGAGCGCATTGCGTATTACGCCTGTACGGTGTGAACGATGCCCCCCTGTTTAACCTCTGTATTCTAGATTAAACCACTCACGGTATATGAATCCGTTAGGCGAATATTTTTTTCCATCGTCCTATTCGTACCTAACTTCTACTGTGGTTTGTTAGCCGTCTTCGAGGAAGCAATGGGAGAGCAGAGAATCTATAGGTAAACTAGCATGCTAGCGAGTAACCCCGAAAACCTGTCTTTCATTTCCCTTCCAATTTTCTTTAGGGCATTAAACGGCGATTGTCTTTTAGCAAACCGTTACGATTTTGCACCAGAATCATAGTAGGGTCATTAGGTATTGGCCCCAAATGAAAATGATAGCCCTGGAAGTACTGCTATAATATGGCGGAAGTTATCATAAGCGCATGGTCTAAAATGCCAGGCTGCTGCTCATACGTTTGGCTACTTTAACCAACCGTTAAAATAGACTACACACTCCTTCAAGTAAACGATGAAAAGGGCAGCAAACGAGTTCTTCCTGTTACTGAACAGCTGCGCCCGTGTCATCGGACGTCCTACGCCCCAAAAGGCTCTTAAGTGTCTCTGATAATATTAAAGCTGTACGGTGCATCATTTCAGATTTGCTGCGATGCGTCAGTGTAGGTGACCAAAGGGTCTCTCTGTGAACAACTTGTTCTTGTCGTAAAAAAATAATTACTTTTCTTCTATGAAAAATCATTGCCTTCATGAAGGATAGCAAAACTGATGAAGCCATTATACCGTTTTAGAATTATGGCGCTTAGAGGCACACCCAACGTCGACTGTTTAGACAATGTCTGGTACAATTTCATATGAAAAAAACGGAGCGATGCGTGGGCGCCGTATGCTCACATTCGCAAAGAAGACTTCACAAAGAAGATTCGCCGCTAGAATAGCGTTTAGGAGGATAATTTACCTTTTATTTAATGTGAATCGTCATAAAACTAAGTCTACTCTATTCATCATATATAATTACCTACTGATTGACGCTTTCATTATATAATGCAATAGCTTACAATATCATACTATTAATATCGTAAGACTTTGCCTCGTATGTTGCTACCTGATTACACCAGTAATTACCAGCCCATACGTTGTAGTCTGATTTGGATAGAACTTCGTCATTTGCGTCCATTCAAGGGTTAGTCGAGCCTTTTCGAGTAGGCCTACAAATGCAAGAACAGTTGGGCTGCTCAGTGCAGTATAGAAACAGGCCAACAACCGCTCAACAAACACAGTCCCTAAGTAGAACCTATCGACCTCTCTGTCTACGCAACCTTTTGTTCTTTCCGCAGAGAGCCGTGCCGGGCATATGGCGAATGCAAACCCGCGAACGGAGCATAGATTTAGTTAATGGCTATAAGTCCCCTTGATGACTTGCCGTCTCTTGGGCCCAGACAACAGCTGGGCTTCCAGCTCTCGGGTCGACCTCATCCTCAACTGATCAGTCGACGGGCAAATGCATATATATATATTACATGTAGATTGCAGCACCGTGGTGCCTCCATCACATTATGGCTGTTGCCATCTAACCAGCTCACACCTCTGTTTTATGCAATTCCACTACCAATAGCTATGAAGCTGGCCATTGAGATGATCTGCTATGCCATAACATCACTATTCACGATCATAATGCGTACCGTTCTACTAGTATTACGCCCCTTGGCCTGCGATGTTTGAAGTTAAAATCAAAGGAGCGAAGGGTAATCATACAACCGGACTGCTGCGTCCATACACGCAGTGGCAAATTGCGCAGGGCCGCCTTATCGAGAAGAGAGGCTTCTTTTATAGACACCTGCTCTATATCAAACTGCAGTGAGTCTATTAGGTAACACATACCACACGTTATTGTTAAACCCAGTACGTATTGCTCGTATAAGCTGTTTAGCCGTTTAGGCTAGTCGTCGGCTTAGTCTTTCGCTATTCCCCAGGTTGTCAAGGCCCTAAGCCTCAAGAGAATTCAGACCTTCTTCTGGATTAATTGCGTGCACACAAGTACATCTTATAGCGTTCATCTAGTTTCTGTATTCCCCTTTTTTGAAGGCCTTGTACAGTCCATTGTCTTCCAATTAGGTTAGGCTATTTTGCGAACAAAGGTTCCTGCAATGTGAGCCTTTCTAGGCTAGACTAGCTATTCGTTAAATTCGACTGGAACAGGGTCAAATTTTACTTAGTCACTGTCCGCGGGAAAATTGTCCTGTAACAAAAATCTGACAACAAACTAATACATAATATCAATAATCGTAGTATAACTCATCGGTGAATTATTGCAGCGGCTACAGTGTTGTTTAATATAAAAAAATTCATTTGAGCAAGGATTTCTTGCTCATATGCATATATGGAGATATAGATCAGTCCTTTAGTAAGCCGTTCTACTATAGCTATAATTGAATGATTATATTTGGATTATTATAGTGTACGTACGTAATAAACGTCGTGACAACGAGAACGTATCATTTTTTTTCAGGTTCGTTGCGATTTATCGATCGAAAGTTGATAAATACTGGGACGCAACATCTTAAATTCGAAGTTGTCTTTCGAATAAATGTGAGGCTATCCTTCTGGGGTCCTTAAAAGTGGACAGGCATGCCACGGATTACTGTATAGCTATGGTTACCGCGGCTGAAACTCCGTAACTTATTCTGGATAATGTTAATTTTATAGGTTCCATCTAACCTCCCATCCTTCTTCCTCGCCCTCGAAAGCCAATGGCTTACCAAGGCAATGCTCGCAGTGTCCCGAATGCCAAGCCACCAGTCACGCGTTATCCCCAAATTGGTTTGAACACAGGACTAACTCTTGACGCTGTCGGCGCTCAAAATGGACCGAATATCTCCACCAGGACTGACGGAATTTAAAGGGAATGGCTGACTGAGATACCGCCGTGACTCAGGCCAAGATCAAACCCTAGCACGCCAGAGGATTTACGACTCCATTGGCAACGCAGCTATGAAACGCTGCTGTCGCCGCCGCCGCCGCCGCCGCCGCCGCTAAACGAAGCCCGAAAGGTTCTTAGAGGAAAGTAGAAGCCGATCACGCGTATAAAACTGATGGCCAGAACAACGTAGTTACCGAACAGAGATAAGCCGAGGTAGTAGACTGGCATGCTATGTGGTTGACACACGGCAGGCTTATGGAAAATTATAGTGTATTTTGGGATAGCTGTGCGAACAATGGAGTTACTTTCGATGAAACGTTGAAGATACTCGGCAGAAAGACAGAAGTGACATAAAAGCAAGGCATGCCAAGATAATACGTTTTTTCTAATAATCGGATCACAGAGTTTTCCATTATGTATCAAAGAATTGTTTTCCACACAGTCGTCCTCTGTAGGAGTTGTCTGAACACGGCCAACAAATTTAGTTGAACAATGCACCCGCCTATGTTAGGTACAAACATTGAGGTTTCCATCTCGAGGTTCTGAGTAGCGCTGCTAGAAGCATGAACAAATATGAACTATTTTATACAGTTATTGTGCAAAGCACTGCCACCTCGTGGCGGTCAATGTTTTCGGTGCCTGCCGAAGTGCGTAGCCACGACATACGGTGCTCGTCATCGAAAACAGTTAGCCAGAAAACAGGTCTTATGTTTCTGCTAGGATGAGCCGGCGTTGAAGGCCTTACCGAATTTCTAGATACGCATAATGTTCACATGGCACAGGCGAGAACACTTTGGGATTTACGAATCTACTTTGCGTACAATGACCGCCGCTTATGAGCTCTACTGTTTGCACAAGCGACCGACTGCGGGAGTGTTCATTATAAACACCAGGGGATGTTTCATCATCAGGAGATGTATGATTATAGAACATCATGTAAGAGATGTATGTAAATAGAAGAATCAGTTTATAATTCGTGGAGTGGTTACACTTGCTGCTTTTAAAGAGATCCAAACGGACCCACAGCCATCTAAATGTCGTAAAACGTTGGAAAAACCGCGATTAAGGAGTATGAAAAGAAACGCTGCGCTTGGTAAAATTCCGTTTTATCCCCATAACCGCTATTAGGATCTATATGGAAAGAATGGTTGAAAATCAGCCAGGTTTGATAAGCTGGCTGGTTACAATTTAGATCAGAATTCGCTAGCTAATGGGTAAAACACTAAGCGAGTTAAAACGAGGTTTTGTCTAAAGTTCTATCCATATCTTCATAAATCATTCGGCCTCTCGCGGCGAAATAGATTTCGTATCGTCAGTAGACCCTGTTGGTCATAGCAGGCAGCCTTCGTCGAGGGGTTTTTCGTCAACCCTTGTCGGCAATATCATCTTTAGATGAGGGAAATAGCTAAACAGCTACACGAGGATATCAACGTTTATACGCATGACCATGGCCAAAACCAGGGAAAACCACTGGGACCAGTATTTCATTCATAATTGGCAATACGCTGGTCCAGCCGAGTTGCCCTCGATTGAGCCTGTCTGTACAGGCTTATCTGCAACCTGTTATGGGCAAAATAGGCAAACTTCATGGGAAGGGTCTTGGAGGGACGATGGTGAGACAAGGGGTGAAATGGAACGCAGTCAAAGATGGGCGGGGAGCAGAAATCGGACTGGAAAAAGGTGCAAATATCGGAAGCCATCTGCTTTGCCGGAGGAAGGAAAAGGGTCTAGGGTTGTGCAAGTCAGCAATTTTGCGGTACCGCAGTGACATAAAACCAGCGGCAATGGAAACTGCAGACGTCGATTCATTTAGGATATCTGTTGCTGTTTCGGGCGTTCCCCGTGTTCCTCTCTTAGACCCTGAACCAGACGGCGACGGCCGCCTGACGACGATTCCCCGGGGCGAGAAGTGAACTTTGTGTAGGAGCCATTATTACTGTTACAAACCTAACGAGCCTCATAGACAGTGCTTCAGCACCCAGTCCTGTTCGCCCCGCTCCCTCGCGTCGTTCGCTGTCTTCACCTGGCTTTCCCGAGGACAGCTGCCTAAGTACCACCGGCTTCCTTGAAACGGTCGCACTCATTTTTCCTTCAGTGCTTCTCGACAACTGGCACAACATTTTATTAATTTTACGATCAATTTGACAGAGACAATAACGATCGTGTTGGCACTTGCCTTGCCAACAGAGAGCGTCAATTGCTGCTCCGTCCTATTCTCAAGCTTCTATGAAGAGTGAAGAGTGAGTAAAAGTCAACAAGGTTCGGAGAGAAAAAAACCCGCCGCAAGAAGATACAGTGCAAAGACCTATCCAATAACATGCTCTGTGCGGTATTCTCACCAGCCACGAAAACAATGTTTACTGGTAGAGATCAACATGATCGAAAGCTAAGGAAAATTCCGGCTGCTCGGCAAAACTCGAAGCCAATCAGGCCACTGGAGTGTTCTGGGTGAGGACCATTCAACGGACTACCCTTCTCATTCCATTCTGTTAAACCGATAAGTATGATATAGCATTCGGCTAATGGCAAGCGGCCTCTTACCTTTGAGTGAATCCTCAAATTGAAAGAGCGGCTGCACTGGTGGGATAGACGGCGAAGGTTTTTGAAAAGGTCTGAATTAAGTAATGAGACAGTAGTTACAAAAAAAAAATTCAATAGAGAGCTACGAGTCACGCTTAATGACAGATCCTGCTTTTAATGCGATATCTCCTCTAAGATAATTTAGCGAATGAGCAATAAGCAATTAGAGTATGAAATAGATTTAAGATATCTTTAATAAACAATGAAATTACGAAGCCTTAGGCAGTATACCATGTATACGAGGGTGCTCGATACAGGTGTGAATCTGTTCATGAAAGCACTGATATGTACTCTGGAGAATGAGCAAAGGAGAAGTAATATTACAACAATCTTTTCTCTTGTAGTCATTCAAAAAGGGCAAATCTCATATATATATATTTATATATGATTTCTTTTTTTAATCAGATATGTATATTACGAGAAAATTACATGAATCCGCACGTCTAAAAATATATCTGTGATGCACGATCAAATAATGTTTTGAGTTTTACCACCATAGTTGAGCATTGCTCCGCCTTACCATAGACCTTTCTTCGGTCGTTAAAGCAAGAGGGGACAGTTTGCACCCCTTTTCAGAAAAAAGTTTTGTCTGTCTCTCTACCGTGCCCCTTCAGTCGTTTACTTTGACAATAAGCCCACTCAACGGCGTACTTCTTTCACAGAACACGAAGAGACGGGTACCATTTGATCACTGAAGTTGAATTGCACTCGGCAGGCAGCATGTTTCACACTCCTGTGCATTTGTTTTTGTATATTGTTCAATCGAATAGATCGTCCGAACCAAAATAGCTTCCGTTATTTCTATTTCGGTTACAATCTGGAGAATTCCGTCCATTTACTGGGTTTCTTTTATTGTTCAGAAAAACAATGGACATTGTGCTTATTAAAAGCGATGACTCGTGCAGCACGAATCCAGCTCATAACTAGATCTTATGGGGGCATGTACTCTTCTATCATCGATGCTTCACTGAAGTCAAACTAATGTCAAGCAGATGACGATAGTAGAGCACTATGTTGCTACCGCTACGACTAAAGGTAGCGCCGTCCGCATGACCAAAACGAGACGTGGCATCGTCGACGGTTACGGCCATAGTCATTATTGCGAAGCACCACTGCTAGAATTGCGCATAGGCTGATAGATGCTGGTTTTTACTGGTACAAAGAACCACCAACGATAAAAAAATCATCGTTTCTATTTCGTTTTTCCGCCATCACTTCCCAATAAACATTCACCTAAAAACTGTATCTTGACACGTACCATATTACAATCATAGTGACCACGTAATGTTTTGCTCGCATTTCGGCGACGACGCATATACCACCGAACCATTCACAAATACGTGCACTCTGGTACCGAAATGTTTGTGGTAGCCTTTTTAAGTAGTAACTATACAGTGTATCTATCTATACTCAGTGTAGGATGCATACGGCTTTACAAATTTAACAGTATCCTGCTGTGCAGGATTTTGTTTAGTCTACCTATGACAGAATAATTAAAAGCGTAATTTCCGCATGTAAGTCCTATTACCTGAGGGAGTTTTATTGAGATTTCAATAGCCTATGTCGGTGACCATTGACAGGGCGTCGTTCAGTGGAATAATAGTGCATGAAGCAGGCGTAGAAATCAAGCGACTGATAGTATCACACCAATTAATGGCCGAAAACGTCTTCATCATTCTTATGGCGTGATTGGCTTCTACATACATCGATTTACTTCGGATCGCCACTTAACTTCTAGATGTTCTTCGCTGTGCGCGCGATCTGAGTGCGACTCCTGTCACAAGTTAATTTGCTGCGACGGTGGCAATTTTATGTATGATTATTACTCCTTAATTAGCTCATTTATCTACACACAACGGCTGGTAGCGACAATCTTGCAAAGCGGAGATCGACATTTTCTCCAAACGTTTCATGAAGGGCAAGTTGGCGGTTTATGTCGCTTCATCGTGTCTTTTCTGTTCGTCAATGATGATAAGCGGCTGCGAGTTTGTTCAACTCGACCCTTGTGTGCCATTGGTATCATGGCAGTGTACTTCTTATATATTATTCACAATGTTTGCGGTGCATTCGGTATTAGACAAGCTCATTATACGGTCTTTGCATTGTTGAAAATACTTATGTGATCCCCTCCATACCCCAAGAATGCATTTGAAACTGTCTTTTCGACATTGTCAGAAAGCGCTCCATATTCCCGCTCTTCCCGCTGCCTGGTGCTGCAAGATGCTGAATATTTTCCACACGTTCGTCCATCGGCCATATTTTTGTCCAAATGGAGTATTCCAAACATAGCCAATAAGATCAGACATATTCAACAGGCAGGAAAAATAGGAGCAAACAAAAAAGGAGATAGAACCAACGCCACAATCGACTTCATACGACCATTATCGCTACCATCATAATTTTTATCTAGATCTCGTTAGGCTACGCAGGGAGCAGCAGTAGTAGTAATAAGGAAATTTCAGCATTTAACTATGCGCGTAACGTAGCGACAGGAGACGCAGGTCCAGAAGCGTGTAAACAAGTGGTTGCCGAAGCCTTTCGCACCGAGCTCGAATCTAGCTGCTTTTTAAGCTGTCCTTTCAAATTCTTTTTTTTTATGAATCTCGGTAGAAAACAGGCGTCACACGAACCTCTGCTTTCGAGCTGGTACTCGTCGTTTTGGTTGACTTACTTCTTCGTTACCCCCTCACGCTCTTTCTTAAGAAGATCAAAAATAAGGCATTTTTTTGAGGAGATTTGCTAATCTCCTAATTGATTCTCCTATGTGCATCACAGGTTGATTTGTTATGGATTCACGATGGAAAAGCAGAGCAAGGAAGGGGGAACCTACGCGACCGATGCCTATCTCCTGGCACACATTGCGTTTGGCTACGGCCCACGGCTCAGTTCGAACTCCATTAGCCATGTTACGCTGCGTGGTTTCTCTCTTTGGGATGTTCGGACCCTCACTGAGTTTTTGCTTTCCACGGAACGTTACTAGAATATGCTGCGACGTACACACTCGCTAGATTATCAAGAAATTTGAATAGATAATAATGAAGTAAGAAGTTATTATGCATCCACGGGGTAGAACGGTCCGGAAGACGCGGTAGGTATATAGTGGTAATGCAATGTACAAGTATATCAACGCGTGTCTTTTTGTTGATGTAATACATGGGGCGTCGTAGCTATACTGATTGCACTGCGATTGATTTGAAGATGGATCATATTAAAACTTCACTCCTATGTGCCAAACCATGTGCAGATATTAACATATGTACAGCAATGGCTTATCCAGACAGGTGACGGTATTTGGGGGGCGAGCTTTGAGATGGGGGCTGGTGCGAATCTGGCAGTGGACATATATATAAGCAATTTATACGTCGATTAAGTTAGGCCTTTGAAGTACAAATATAGAATTAGGGGAACGAGGGCAAAGATAACACTTTGTTATATAGAGCACAGCTGTTATGACTGTCTGCCAAACGAAATAAAATACTTAAAGTTAAGTAATTTATAGATAATCGTAAGCTATGTCACTCAGCACGCCTGAATTGAATTGAAAAACTTGACAGTACACCTTATATCTCTTTTTTTCTATTAGACTTTTTTGATCTTCTATTTTTATTTTAACTTCTTATCACTAAAGCGTGCCTCGTGCATTTTTTTGCGTAATGATAGCCGCTTATCAATACAACAAGCATATAGATATGTAGTATTATATAAATACAATATAACGGTATATATATGTGCTAACACCTCTGTGACACTTCTTATACCATTTTATACAGAATTAGGTGTACATATTTGTAACACAAATCTACTGTACTCTAGTTACAATGCCATCCGAATCCTCCAATACATAAATACGTATGAGTTACAATCATTTAAAAAAAAGACGCGTAATTGAGAACATTACCGAAGCACATAGAATCGGCTGGTCAATTAGATACGACGAGGTTGCCTCAACTTCTCAACGAGGTTGCCTGGGCTAGACAGGCTAATTCTAATATCAAACAAGCCAGAGGTCGGATGGTGGATCGCAGGACCTTGGAGCTTACATAGCACCCTCTCATAAACATATTTAGAACCTATTTGGTTATGTTTACGAATAACTATAGGGTTTATCATAGCGAACCGGAGGTGGCAGGAAGATTGATGGTGCGTGGGCATTTTATCGATTGCCGTTACCGAAACGAATACAATGACCACCAGATCTTCCATTCTTCAGAGCCTACAGCAGTAGCCTAACCAGAATCAGATGATTTTCGAATGTTCCAAAGCAAAGGCTTTCGTACTAACACTCTTTTAAATATACACATCAATATGTACATTTAATGAAACATACTTCTTAGTAATGACCCGGTCTGGTGGGTGGGATACGGCAATGGGTTGTCAGCACATCATATCTATGCCACTGTGCGGAGATCTTCTTCAGGCAACGTAAAATCCGTCGAGTCCAATTTACAGAAACGCTAATGATTATCAGCTAACGAACCGAGGTAAGCAGGGTCATCCCGTCAGCGAACGACTCTAATAACCATAGTTACTGCTACGATAGTATGCCCCCCAGCATCGTTATCTCGTGTGTTTGCAGGCTCATATTTTCGCTTAAACCGTAAGCTCTGTTTCCCTCCTGTCTTTACGAGACAATTAAAGGAACACGGCTATAATCGATCTCGGTGAGAGACGGTTTACCTTTCGGACTCACTCACTCACTCACTCACTCTTTTCACACGGTCTATTTTATACTTTGTCATCACTCCAACTGTGCCCAGATATTAGAGTTAAACAGGAGCATTTGAACGAGGAAATTTACGTAGTTTTAAGATTATGTATACTTTTGCTGTGACCGTAACGTTTCTGAATAGCTGCAATGTTTATTTCTCTGTTCATTTTTACATTACTACTCTTTCGATACTCGTATCATAATGAGAGCATTTTATCTTACTTTATTTATTTACATAAAAATGACACTGACTTAAATCTGAACCAAGAACACAAGTTAGTTCACAGTTAGAAAATTAAGTTTTTGTATTATCTGTACTTCAATGTGAAATAACTACATTGAAAAACGTCTGCTTTTACCGTTCGATTTCTAAAACAGCGCATTGCTTTACAGTAGAAACCTAATTTTCGTCCCTTTTCTGTGCCTCTTCTGGACCGACGAATGTCGGAGGTGAAGCGGTGAAATAGAGAAGTATGCATGTAGGTCTCAACAAGCTGTTGGAAATTCTTACTGTGTAGAAAACATGAAATTTCTCTACATTGGGGCACACGACCCCTCATCTATCCAAAAAGAAAGGTAAAGTGATCTTGCCGATTAAGTATAGGCTATCAATGCGCAACGAACGAAGTAGCTTGTTCTTCCGTGATGATTCCTTTTTTTTGTTCCTACCTGTCGGCACATTCGGATCTTTGATTTTCCAGGATCCGCACGATGCTATCAGCCCTATTTCAATGCAAATTTCGCCCAACGCATGTTCCTCGACAAGCGGTTGTCAGCTATTCATCAAGTTACCCAATAACAACTAGCACATACAAAGATGGTAAAAAAAAAACCTTATTTTGTTTACAAACATCGTGTGCGGGTCTGGTGATACCGGTCTATTTTACGTATGGACACTTGGTTCGCTTGGAAGCTTTCTTGGCTGCTTGGACTTGGCTGCCATCCCGCTTGTTGTTTGAGAACTGTTCCTTTACCAATGTTTCTTCTTCCGAGGAGACCTAGTTCAATGTCGTAGCCGTTACGGGATTCAGAGACGAAGCTCAGACCAAGTTGTTCCCGTTGTCTCAGAATGCCGACCGTCACGTTCGTTCTCTACAGTTTGTCAGGAGAAGAAAATCGAGACGGCTGCGGTCAATCGTTCGAGCCGAAGACAGCAAAAAATAAAGAAAACACCAGTGAGCCAGCGTATGTTGTTCTAAGCTCTCATAGACGGATTAGTCAATCGAATGTCCAGTCATTGAAATCAAATTGATCTAAAGACAGGTTGTCTGTGGCATACCTGTACTACTCGAATAGCTGAATCAGCAAAAATTATATTTACAATGCACACGGAAATAACGCGAGGCACACAGCAGTGTACAAGGTCTATTCGGACAGCTGGCACTGTTGATTCATTCTAATAGAAAATGAGATATTGGGAAGTGAGTTCAAGAGACGTTGCAAAAGCCGAAGTAGCGCCGGAAGCAACAGCAGCGGCAACAATGTATTTTATATAATGCATATAGCAACGTACGGAAGATTATACGAAAAAAACACATCGTTTAACCTACATGCCTGAAGTGCTTCGGCGTATCATTGTTATCTATGTAGTTGCTCACCATGTCAGTCAATGGTGATTACTTTTCCCAACGCACTGAGAGGATGTACAAGCCGCTTAGCCAGGGGCAGGAGGAAGCATCATCATCAATAAGAAATGTCCCACGCCCTCCTAGTTATCTTTGTACATATGTGATGCTCATAATAGCGTACAACATCCTTGACGTTATCGTACCCTGTGTGCCAGGACCGGTAGCGGCACAACACAACGGTTTCGTTTTGAGCTTCCTTTTTTCACATTCTGTCTCTGACCTAGACATTCGTTCCCCCGGATCAAATCCCCAGAACGCCATTCTACACGAAGCATTCCTCTCCTTATAGCCATGCATCTGCTCTAAGAAGACATTTCAGTTTCACACCGGTTTAGGTGATTGGTGGGGACTAGCGTTACGAAGAACAAAACTACTGACGAAGCGACCGAGACAATGTCGAGGCTCCCTAAGGGTCGCTGGAGGGACAAGTGTACAGTACGTAGATTCACCTCCGGGTAAAGTGAAGCCGAAGAAGACACTAGTGATGGAGTGGCCATTGATTATGTGTAGGGAAGTTCCTTCTTCTATCGCTTTGGCAGCAGGCGAACGTGGAACCGCCTGTCTACTCTCTGTAATGTTTTGATTACGCCAGTATCATCTTCGTCATGCATCTTCTCGTTCTTTTGACTGCAAGCCGACCTTTCATCTACCCCACTAAACCCTCTACCTTTTTCTATCGTCCAGCCCATCCGTATATTGTACATCCAGTTCTCCTCAGAGTTATCCGCTCGTTGTTGTTATCGCCTTTTCTTAAATCTGCGTACGCCTAACACTGCGGCCGACCGACAAGAGGTCCTCCAAGCAAGTTAACCGGTGCAGCCGCTGAAAGACAGTCAGCCTGCGGCGTCAGACTACGCAGCGGCTTTAACACTGAAGCCACTAGAAGGGGTTCCGGAGGTCGGTTTAATGGCCCCTATATGCGTTGCCGCTGTCGTTTGTACCGGGGCCTAAAAATGTTGCATTACACTACTGCAGCCAGCGAATGTTAGATCCGCCTAGGGGTTCTAACGATAAGGCGGCTGTTGCAGTAGCAGCGTTAGCAAGCTTTCTCTGTACGAATACATTTAGGTTCCCGTTTTTTTCTTGCGTGTATTAGAAAACTTACGCGCCGCTGTCTGCGGCGCATAGCCCCGGTAGCAGTCCCGGCGGTAAAACCCCGTTACAGCAAAAAACGCTATGCCGGCTTACTTTGATTATAAGCGACAGTTGCAGCAGGACAGCAGCTAGGCACAAGAAGCCACCGATGCAGCTTTTACGCCGCTAGAAAGCCGTTATGTACAACAGCATCCACAACAACGACAATGGCAGTGACATGGAAGAAGAGGAGTTATAAGACCGTAAAGCTTCATGTGAATGGTGACGTTTTTGTTGTTGCTGGTAAAATCCAACCGCTAAGGCTTCTTCATCAAGTTGACACTTGCAGCAGTGCCCTGTCAAACATTCCTTCTGTACACACAAATAGACAAACATCACGAGACACATGGCACTTTGTCACTCGGCGGAGCGTCCACCTTTTCGCCTGTTCACCTTCATTGGACACACATAAATATATACACACCACCCACAGGGTATCTGAGGTGACATCAAAGTAGCTGCATTACGGCACTACATTACAGCAGCCTGTTCTGCCTGCGCCTAGCTAGCAGATTGAATCTAGTTACACTATTGAATTCCGGCCAGTTTTCGCGTTTCGTTAACCTCGTGTGTTGCCCATCCTGGCCATGAGGCAACGTACAACAACGAACAAAGGCTTGGGGAAATGAAACTATTCGGTGTCTCACTGAAATGATAGGCCGGCGTGGACCGAAAAAAGACAAAAAGGAAAAGACGATATTCCAACAAGGCGAGTACTGGTAACAGCAGCAGCCGTAATTTTTATTAAACTGATAAAACTAGTAATGAACGACGATACGATAGCGAATGTTCCTTCAATCAAAGATGAGTACCACAACAGAATGTCGAGGAAACACTAAGAATAAATTGACATCAGAGCGACATCTACTTTTTTTCTAAAAATTTCAGCTAATCTTGATATGTTTTACTTTTCAGTATGGTTACGAACAGAGCAGCTGATCTTTTTTCGAGCATCGTCCATATTTGATCGGCGAGCGCGCCAAGGGAATTCTGAAATTACTAGCACCATTCTGGCCGTCTTTCTCACTTCACCTCTGTGCTAGTTAACCTCTATGCTCCTTAGGCAGACGTGAAGTCCGTCGAACGTTGGTGGCTTTACCGTTAGTGAAAGCTCGACGTATCACTTCAGTCGATGCAACGAAGGACAAACGATAAAACGCCAAAGAGGAGGGCAACGTACGACGACCATCGAAACCAGTCGGAAAGTGTGTGACGACGAAAAGTACCTGTCAGTAACTTGGCTCTCTTTTTTTTCTTGACATTTTACCCTTCATCTTTTTCTTTCGGAAGAAGGATCATATCCATTGCCCTCGTCATAAAACTTTATTGCAAGATAAGCCATCCAGTCAGGTAAAAAAAATGCGCGTAAATTGGCCCTCCTGCATTCACTCCCCCTTTTCCACTTCGCTCATGGACTACGCGAGGCTCGAAAGTAGCGTGTGTAAAGGACGCAGGGCCACGACAGATCCACCAGGAGAAATCTAATCAACTAGCGACAATGACCATCATTTTCTGGCCACCGCGATTCGCTTTAACCATAGACTGACCCCACTGCCCTACTCAAGTGAACGCAACGAAAACAGGGATCCGTCCATAATGGTATCGAATCCCTTTCGATAACGTTGTAACAGAGTTGCTGACGACCGCAATAACAGAAAAAGTACAGACAAACGCGAAATTGAGCCGAGGCCATAAGCTACAGCTTACTCAGCACGCTTCGATTCACCTTTGAGCAAACAAGACGGTCAGTTAATTACTTGGCCTTTTGATGGCGTTATAGCACAACATCTGGCAAATCGAAAGAATCCCCCGATGGTATTTGACGTCCGGCGACTAACGTGGCCTGCGCTTGACATAGCGCAACGATGGAACTTCCTCCCCCCGCCCCATTTTCATGTGTGCTATGTTGTACCTGTACAGGCCAACGTCAGAAGCGACCCACTTACACGAATGTCCAACCATTTTTGCGGATCATGCTAATCGAGTTATGACCAGTACATTGGAAGGAGACACATAGAAAAGGTCCAGAATTGGTCATGCTGAAAAGAATTTTTCTCTGCAGAATCACCATGCCTAGCTTCCGTAGAGACTTCCAAAACTAGCATAATGATAGTTGCCATTGCAGACAGGCAGGACTCGTGGGATACATAAAAGATGAGCTGCGCATATCGCTTGCCCTGGAAGGTCGGAGATAGTTATACTAAGATTCTGACGAGCCTTGCGTTAAACTCGTGCGTAGCACCGGCTAATAATCGAGGGGCGGCATAAAACCATGAATAGCTCAAGAGTTTCCCACAGCAGCGTTGCACGTTTTGCTTCCTCAAGCGACAAATTGTCCATAAAACAAGCTTCATACAGTTTCCATGTGCCGGCGGACACTTCGTACTGACCCGTACGGACTAGCGCTATAAATAACAAACGTAATATGTTCGTGCATTACTCGTTGCTCGTAAGCAGTTGTTAAGCTTTGCACTTATAAACACAAGGTCGATTGCTGTCAGATGGTATAACTCCAGCTTCGTACAGATAGTTTTAAACGAATAAGTGAACTGGGAAAAGGTTACTGATAAATCGGCTAGCAGCCTATAAGACAATCTGTTACTTGTAGCACACTATAGAAAAAATTAATTCATACTTTTTTTTCTCATATTCTGTCAGGCTGTATGGCGCGCGGCCCTTTCTTCTCAGTGCAGAGAAAGGCCAGCCAGCTCTGGTCGCGGGTATTGGACAAAACAATTTGACAAAAGGAAAATCATCAAAAAGGACGTACTTAGTGCTACATGCTAGGCTGATCGGACCCGAACAATGGATGAATCGTGAAAATTTATTGCAATAGCAACACAAGCAAACCGTTTCTGCCCGCTCGCCTAGCAGACGAAGTAAGCGAGGCGCGACGGATTTCAGCGCAGCCTCAATTTCTCCCGATTTCCTGTGTATTTTCGGCTCAGGAGGCGAGAAGAAGTAACGCTTTAATACGGCCGCACAGCTACCGCCATAATACCCTGCCAGTAAGACTAGTGACGATGGCCCAAAGCGAATGACTCGGACAACAAACGAGATTCTGAAAAAGCTTTCGCATTTAAGTCCCAACGTTGCTACCAGTTGATGAACAGCGGCATTCGAAGTCAACAGCAATGACCCAGTTGTCAGGAAATGGTGAAACTGCAGGAACTGCAGGTTTGCTGGGTACCGCAAGCAGTTGCGCGTTGGATGAGCTCTCGCAAAATAATGATAGGCAGCCAGCGGAAGGAAGGGTCCTCCAACGAAAAGACGTATCCGCCCAATGCAACAAAGTAGAAGAGCAACGAACGGTATCGAATCGAACTCGTTCTTTGAATGGCAACAAAAGAACTAAGCAAACTCCTTATTTTTTCGTTTTCACTGGAAAAAAGAAATCAAGCCTCAAAGAAAGCGGGATCCGACAAAGGCCGGACAACCAATTTGAGATAGTTTAGTCTCGTTCTATTGGTAACGCATATTCATTTGAACACGTAGGAATCAGTCCCCATTGCAAAGCGGCACAAAACACGACGAAATTGCTGGAACGGGAGTGAACATTTTACCGAAATATGCTTGTGTGTATCCGCGAGTAAAAAGAAGAAGTCTAAGTATCTTGACTTCTATGGGAGGTTGGCCCATTTAGCTTACTACTGACGTATCTTACGGCTAATCGTAACATAATTATATCCGTTTACTTCTTCAATGTTATCCGACAATGGTACCTAGCGGCTTTTCCATTCTCACTTCACTTCAGGCTTTTGCTGTGGCTCCAGCTCTTTGTCAATGTTGCCTGTTTGTTCCACTGCTCTAGTTCGATGCGCCTTCAACTAGATAGTAGTTATTGGTCCTTTAATCAGACGCTTAGACATACACAAATAGGCCAACTAGAATACGAGCACACAAGTCTTCTACGACTGCCTGGTAACCGGCGCAACCTATCTAGCCTAACGCCCTGAGGCAGAAAGGAAATTTTCATGCTTTATTTCTAAGCAGCGAACGTAACACCGACCTCGCTGCTACATTCTAAAATTTTTCTTAAGAATTTCTCTTAAGCAACTACTATTACTATCATTAGCGTTGTACGGGCAATATCACCTTGACTGGATTGGTCGTTTTCGCCGCCGCGATTCTCAGGAGACTCCTTTGCGCAACCTACGTTCAGCTATATCCCAGTTCGTATATCTTTTACTATGTTATTGGCCTTTTTGGAGTTCACATGGTACAGTCTTAGTTATAATAGGCGGAAGGAATCTCGCTTGATTTCTACAGCAGCGCACAAATAATCCTATTTTATATACCTTTATAGAAGCAGGCGGCTTTTTTTCTCTCCTGTGCTTTTACCGCCTTCGTGTATAAATCCACTCTACACAATCGTTACAGGGTCACCCGCTCTATGTCTAAAAATGTCGTGCTAGAGTTCCAGCCCTACAGAATTTACGGAAGTAATTCAGTGTTTTCAACCGTTACTGGAAATGGAAAATCATAACTGACGATCTATAGCTGATACACTTCGACGAGATACGGACGTCATTTTTATGCGTCTACGATGTGCAGTCGTAGCTCTGAGCATTTTATTCTTGACAGATAAGGATATTTATTAGAAACATCTAAGCTTCACATTTCCAGATGGCATTTGAAGATTTTCAAATAGAAAGCCTTATCATGCATTTAAATCGAGCGGTCGCTAATTAAACTGCTCGACTTAGCATAGGTTTCATCAGTGGACACGCAGACATGCACATACACGAGGACCACGTGTAACCGCTTCTTCTTAGGGGGTGTCTTAGGGGATTTCAGTTCTGTCTTGTTTCGTTCAGTGCTCATTGGCTCGCTCAACTAACCGAACAGCTTTTAGGCAACCTAGCTATTCATGCTCGGTTAATAAACATACCCGGATACGTATATTTGTTGTCTGTCTATTCCGACCTGCCTACGAAGATGTAATAGAGGCCGAATCGATATCGAATCCGTTTTCGACTGACCCCTTAAACCCAGATTCGCTCCACCCTCTGAACATCCTTGACTTCCTCGGTCCCAAGCAGCCCCCCAATTCGAAGCCCGACGATTAATCATTATTGATCATCAAGGTTCTTTCGGTGAGGCTTCGTTCGATAATTGCTGAATTACTTGCTACGTCCCTGTCCATCAATACTAATCATTTTCTATACCAAAAGAACGCGACGATAAGCAACGTACTGCTGGAGACCACGGACGCCAGTAAACATGCCATTGGCTATGCTCTACAACGGCCGTTGCTGCCTGTCTCGTTCGTCCAAAGTCTTACCCCAGAGCATTCTAAAAATACGGTAGCACTGATGTGTCGGTTACGATGTTTTAATATCGGACTAGTCGATAACAACTGAAGGCGATTCTATCTGCTAAACGATAGGTGCCATTTGTATACGATTCATGTGTACGACTGAGTGGACGAAATGCTGGCCATTTCAGCCTATCGCGGTAGATAGAAGTCGAATATTGTACAACTATGCTTAACATTGAGATCAAGATAAAAAATAGACACCTTGTAAACATACCGTGTTTATAATCTCAATAAGCCAACTTTGGCTCCCCTGGGCAAAACTCAAACTGTTTTTTAAAATAGCTTAATACAGATTTTCCAGGAAGCTATATTCGGCAATCTCGTCGCTGTTTTTTTACGTCATCCTATAAACAATTGTAAAGACGAATCATACAATGATTGACACTATATGCTGACCGTGTCCATACTAGAGTTCCTTTATTCATCAGTACTAATTATATGAGCCTTATTTTGCGTTGTCTTACACATGTATAGCCATCAAACATATGTAACCTTTTCCCTTCCAGTTCAAATCACAAGCGTTGTTAACATGTATTAAGAAAAATCTCTCTTACGAAGAGCGTCACGTTATCAATGAAGTAATATTCTTCGTTTGTTTGATTTACGGGGTCTCCTCTTCTCTGTACTACGATATGAAAATAGTGCCCTTACATAATAGCTATGTAACAAATAGAAATTTTAGAATATCCTTATCTATCCTGGCAATAGAAATTTGCTGACAAAAAGGTCGGGCTTCACTGAACAGGCCATTCTGCTTCAGTGGCTTAATATTACTTAAATCGATAGTTCTCAGAATAGCAGCTTATAAAGCACAAACTATATGCGGACAGAGAAAGGTTCTTAGAGCTGGCGCCAGCTTTCACGACCACTGTCGCCAAATATGCTGTATTTACATCGTACCGTCAAAACCGGAGAAGTACGTAACTTACTTGGGAAAATCTCAAACTAAAGACCTGAACGAAAGAACGCTTTCCTTGCAACAAACTCACTCAAATAATATGCTATATAGAGGCAAAGTTTTTCGGGCGGTCTTTATTGGGTCTTTACCGTCGGCTTTTTTCGAAATATTGGAAATGTAGCGCTATGAAAGGTGCCTGTTTGCCAACCTAAACAAAATGGGTAAAACATTATTTAACTTATTAACTTGTTGACCCAATACATATTGCAAAATAAAAGGGTGAGCCATAGTCAAGTCAATTTCGAAATAATTCTATTCTAAGCTTATTATTCATTTGCGCCCGCTGTCTATGTTTGGCTAGATTTATTTGCACCGTGGATTCCCTATATAACCTAGAAACGTAGCGCCTTTTTTACCCTCACGTCATTGTGCCGGCTTGCTCGACCTCTACATGACATTTCTTTGACATTGACGGTCCTTTGGAAGAAAACATTGCGGGCCGCCAGTTGACTCCTTTGCAGCGATTCGGTCCGTTCTGAGTTCGGGCTCCCAGTTACGCCCTGCCCTTCCCTCGCTACCTTCGAACGGCGGCCGGCCGTCGTCAACGGACCGTCCCTCAGGAATTGGCGATCTGTCGGCACCACTACTCCCACCCCAACATCATGATGAATCAATAGGATTCCTTTCGATTGCCACTAAAAAAAGAGCAATGGGCTTAAACTAGGAGGGACAAAAACGAAGACAGACCGAGAGCGATATTCCAACAGCAACAATCGTCGTAACAACAGCCGAAATACTGAGTAGCAGAGGGCCCCGTCAATGAGCAGGCTGGCACTGGCGCCACAAGGCTGTGTGTAGGACGAACGACTTACTAACAGGATCGGCTAGCTTTCGCCGTAGTCGCCGTCATCGGG
This sequence comes from Varroa destructor, assembly GCF_002443255.2. NCBI lineage: Eukaryota > Metazoa > Arthropoda > Arachnida > Mesostigmata > Varroidae > Varroa > Varroa destructor. Next base: position 22,394,386 of record NW_019211457.1, on the reverse strand, counting down.
TAGTAACGTAACCAACAGAAGGTAAGTGAAGTTCTAGACGATTTGACCGTTACAAACGATAAAAAACTGGCAATAAAAGGAGAACAAGAGCCGATACTGCTGCCATCAGCCGGGAACAAGATAACACAGAGCGCTTGCGTTTTGCCCAAAAATGTTTATAGTCACAAAAGCAACTGAACCGAATATCGGATTAGATTCTCTGAAATTTACGCAGCATTGCTTCAAAATAATTTTACAATCAGTCGTTCGTTGAATGCGTTTCCGAAACGCGTTCACATTTATTGCCAGATGGCGAGCTTTGATAGGGTGAATTTTCTGCCGCGCAAGTGCTAGATTACATGACTAGCTGCCGGAGATCACAGATGGAAGGAAGGTTATAGCCCCTCAAATCTGTACACCGTTACGGCGTACGTTACCGAAGGGAAAAATGAATATGCCATCCCATATAGACGATAATGTGTCTTTTGTCCTTAAGCCCCATGGCCCATTGTGTTCATCGCTTCATCGACTACTAACAGCGACCGCTGTAGCTGAAACATCTCATACCATCTCTCCTTTTTACCGCGGTGCCGCAGGCTTTCCTCGGATTGGCCCTATGCGACAGCACTGTACGGGGCAACGTTACCAATCATAGTCAGGCCTTGAAACAGGCTCTCGCTTTTGACGAAGGCCTAGCGCGTCTTCTTCATCACGCTTTAAGGTGGCTCAGATTTAGGCGGAGCTTTAAGCTGCATAGCGGACCGGTTTCATCTATCGTCCCGTGTACCCCTGTACTCGCCTACTGCAGAAGCTGCATTTACCCTATAATAAAGAGAAAATCTCTCCTATTGTTGTGATTTATTGCAAACGGTCTTTCCATGTTGCCTGATACAGGCCAGCCCAGCGAGCAAACGACTCGTGAAGGTCACCGGGCAAAAATCCCGTCACCTCCCGAAGAGAGACACTGACCCAGTATCCGTATCGCTACGTCTGATAAAGATGGCTGCTAAAGATAGCCCGAAGACATTGTTGCTGCTGCTGCTACTGTCCTTGTGAAGCAGCAAAAATCAACGTTAGCAACGTATAAACAACTTCAGTCTGTGTCCGGTAGCGACGGCAGTAGCTAATGCAGTCTGAACCGGTTAACCCGTTGCACTGTATAGCCTGGACGAGCATAGATTAGAGTGTGTTGAGGCGATAAATAGGCGCTGTTTGTACTCTTGAGTTAGAATCTTCAGGTACTCATTGAATGTAATGCGTTCGACACCTGTATCGAAATTAATTGAAAACAGTGTAGCAGACGCTAACAGCTGTATTGACGTACAGGCACATCAGACAGGCGGAACCGTGCATGTACGTAATATGAAGATGCTCATAGAGCAACGTAGCGGGCAGGGGCCTGATACGGCCGGCACTTTGGTCAGTTCGCTCTTTCATTTTCGTAAAATAGCGGCTAGAGAAAAAGCAAGTGAGCTTAACGCTTCAAGAGAGAGATCCAATTAATCATGAAATATCTGCTGCGTTTTTTTTGCCTCAAGCGCCAGCAGTTATAGCTACGTAAACGGTAAAGCTAAACGCTTCGTCTCAAAAATAACTATCTGGCTGTGATAAGAATTTTTTTCTTTAGTCTTCGTAATCTTCAGAGGATAAATGCATTGAGCATCATGTAATTGTCATGCCAGTTTCCTATGCCGGTTCGTTCGTAACCTATAATTTGCCGTTATCATGGAAATGAACAGAAGTAATATTATGCTGGAATATAGTGTGACCTCTGATTAAAGCAGGCTAGTAATGTAGTTAAGAGAATCAAGCATGGATTTTTTTTTATACAATCTTTACTCAAATCTTTCAATCAACTTAGAGTATGTTGATAGTTAGCCGCAGGCACCGCTTCACTGACTGGTGATATTCTACCTCTTCGAGGCCCTAAGTGGAAACCATTTTCTTGTCTCTTTGACTCTATAATAAAGCAATTTTATTTTTTGTTCTCAACGACCTCGTTAAGAGCATCGGCATTGAATGTTTCTTCTTTTTGATGCGTTTGTCTAAAGACTATAGCAAACCGTTGGAGCGGAAAGTGGTCTATAACAGGACCGATCTTGTGTCAATGTTTGGTAATGATCGAGTAATGTTATCTTTACACCCTTTACGTCTCACTCGTTCACCTTGTCTATGTTTTGCCAGGACAGAGCGACCTAAAAGCACCAACAAGTAAACAGTGGCAGGGGCGATCTGCTCAGCCGAGAAACCAAAACGCGCCCATTGTGCTCTTTGTTGGATATGCCTTTTCGGTTACTGTGAGTGTTGTCGTCATTACAGGCGGCCAAAAAAATACCAATAAAGGCAGTGCAGCCCACCAAACTGTCCGTCGGATGCATAACATGCCTGTCCTCGTAGACACGTGCGCAACATCAACAAACTCGAAAGCCGAAAGTGGCCTTGGGTAGAAAGGAGTCTCCGTGTTGGCTGAACAAACGCCTAACCCGTTACTGACATGAAATAAGGAAGTTACCGCTACGTCCTTACTTATCAATGTCCGCTGCTATTGTTATACCACTTCGCCCGAACCTATTTCTGCCCCCTCATTTCCTTACCAAACACTCCAACGAAAAAAGTGCCCGAACGGTTAACAAACTTGATTTCGGTCTGGACCAATCCACGCTTCGTTGCTTTCATCAGTTTTTCAATCTGCTTCCCTTTCAAGCCCTCCGCCTGACTTCAACTACCCCTTCACGCGACCCTCCATCCTTAATAGTGTATTTTTATCCACGACGCACATTCCTACCTTCTTTTTTTTCATAAGACAAAGGCCGCCCCTCCTGGGATAGTTGCGTTTCCGCTGAAGGTTGTTTCTCAGCAGCTCGGTCTTTTTTGTTGATGCTCAAGGGACCACCATTACTAAAGTCGCTGTTACTGCTGCTACACAGCCAGCCTGCGGTAGGCTTACATAAAACCCTGTTCTTCATCATACTATTTGTCAGCCGGCTCGCCAAGGTAAAAAAGGCAATGCATGGAGTGGTATTAGTGAAGTACCGGGTTCTTTTGTGCAAGATCAAGGACTGGCCTGAGGGATGATTTGAATTTGATTTGAAGCGAGCAGAAAAATAACGTTTTCAATCAACGAAATTACTGCAACGATGACACCCATTCGGCTGATGGCGAACTCGGAAAAGGGGGTGGCTAAAGCGAACTAAAAAGAAAAAGAAGAAAGCTCGATGGAATAGAAAACAGACAGATAGCTTGACAGATAGACGAAGCGGAAGAGTTGCCAAAAAAAGGAAGTGGTCGCCGTTGCTGCCCTTTACAAAAGAGAACCGTGACAGCCATGCTGACGCCAACTACCACCATGGCGGTGACTCGGCAGAAAAGACCGTGAACGCGACAACCAAAGCTGCCTATCGTCAATGTTACTTCCCTTTGCTTGGGTCGCAGTCGGGCTTACCTTCGCGTTCCTGAACTGCCGTTGTCTCCTGACACACCTCGCCTTTCAAACGCAGGGAAAAGTGTCACCGATGCTGTGACGTCCAGGTTTCTTTCATTTTCTTTACACCCCGCATTACCCGCACATGGATTAAAACATAAAAAGTTCGTTCATTAAACTTATTGTCGTCACAGCTAATGCTTTCGATAGGGCAAACAAGTCAGCGAAAACGCATGCCTCTTTTATTTTTTCATATAAGATTATTTCTGGAGGCCTATGATGCAAATACAAAGCGACAACAAGGTTTATTTTCCTACAGTTATTTCTTCTAGATTACTTACTACTAATTAGAAAACTAATTAATCTAAAAGTCTTGTAATGTTCCGTTCGGCTACCATTGGAAATGAGCCTAGTCATATTTAATCTTAGTTACAAAACACTTTTAACATTCCACTAGACATAAGTCCTGCAAAAGTCTATTAATATTGCTTAACTCCAATTCCCATTGCCAAACACAATTTCGCCTTCAGCAAAGTGACAGGTTTTTCCAAAAGCTGTTTCCACGAATTCCAGCGTTTCTTAAGGGCATACCTCGTGAAACTTTGCTGCTTACACGTTGCACTTACGAAAAGACCCCACCCCCACCAAAGGCCCCAAAGCAATCTCTGGGTCGGCGGTATGTTTGTATGCACGTGCCGATTTGGGTACGATGAGCATTGGCGCTACTAAACAGGTTTCAGGCAGCGACTGCATGCACACTAGTAACGTTTTGACCGAGAAGTCAGATGGCGACCTCAGACGACCGAAGTGCGGAGAGGACTAGCGGGTTTGGAAGATCGAATAAGCAGTGCATGTCTGTATAGCCGCCAGCAAGCATTTGGAGTCGTACTGCACGCATAGTTAGCAGAACTGGACTTTTGAAGACAATTCAGTTCATTAGAACGAGATCGGACTCATTCTAAATGACCGAAACTTGTTACAACCATTCCGTATCAACGGGGTTGGTGAGCCACCAGCCACAACACCAGAAGCAAGGTTGTTACTGCTACAGTTGTTGCGACCGTTACGATGACTATTCAACTAGTACTTTTCTATTCTGTGTCATTCGTGCAGACGATACCCGGACCAGCGACGTGGCAAAGGAAAGCAGTAGTAGCAGATTTTGCTGCTTTTCAAAACTCTTCGGCTATAGGTCGAATGTGGCTTGAACAAAGCTCTGATTATTAATTACGTGGGCTGTCTTCTTACCCCAGCCCAATTCACGCCTTGCGTACGTACCGCCCACGTTCGAAGTCATTCTTACGGCGTTATTAACGAAAGCGCCAGCTGACCGAACGTAATTAAACGGCGATGAACGGAGCAGTAGAGAACGGACGGCGCGAACAGACGACGCAGAAATAAGGGTCGTATTAGAATGGATAAGCGCAAGTGATATGTGAAATAAAGAACCTTTCTTGTCAAATATGTATATATTTTTCTAAAGTAGTTAATTTCGCATTCACACGCAGTGGAAGTACAACTCTAGCTGATAGATAAAGGTACAACAGGACCCGAAGCTTTTTTTCGTGTCTATGTTTACCTGCTGATACGCTCATATTGTTTTTTTGCAACGACCACACAGCAAACCGCTAGTGGGGACAAACATGTGCGTGGTTCAACCTATGATATAATTCGGATTATCTACACCGTATTTACCGTATCTACACCGTAACACACATATTTCGGCGGACCTTGAAATTGAATAACTGCTGAAGCACACACCGCTGTCAGACGACTTTTAGTTAGTAAATCTTTAACTTTTGTATAAACTTAAGAGTGAAAACCAATTAGGTTCATTCCAAGAAAAACGAGTCCAGAAGGAAAAACATGTTTTAACCCCTTGAAATCAACACTTAACGGTCAAGTTTTTGTGTCTCGAAAGCCGCAAGCAGCGCTGCGGAAATTCATTGACAACTAATGAAGACATTAGAAACGGAAACTGAAGTGTTAAAGAGCAGTGAGGAGATGATCAAATGTTAAAGGGCAAAAGCACATAGACGTAAACAAGAAGGCTTCTTAAGGAAGTAAAACTTAGAGTTTGAGAGCTCTGTCGGTCGAAACTGGCATTTCACACGTAATGTGTTACAGAATTATAACTCAAATACGTAAGTTGAGTGTAGGCCAGGTGGATGCGTGTAGTGTGTTCCACATGCAATTCGCGGAATTTAATCAAAAAAACTCCTGGCGCATACCATAGCCATAAAGAAAACATGGTTCAATCTCCTTCATCTTTCAGATAGGGAATAAGCGCAAAAATGGTGTCGCCTTAGAGAGAAATCAAGTTCGGTCGTAGTATCAAGTAAACTTGAACGTGACGTAATGATAACACTTGCAGTGAATATCAAAAGCATCTATGAGATACTCGGCGGAAATGGAACCATGAATGCAGCCCGCTATTTCGAGTTCCTCAAGAGACTTATGGACCGTTACACGGGAACCGAAAACAGGTAGTCTGGTTACTTCATAATAATGCCAGCCCTCAATGACATGCTTCAATTACTTCCTAAATTAAACAAAAAATACCCAACATTGGCTTCAGCCTTCTTGTTCCCCCAGTCTAGGTTCGTGCGATTACAGGGCTTTCCACCCAATGAAAAGGCAAGGTGAACAAGGTATCCTGTCATCGATTTACTTTAATAAGCCATCCAAAGAGGAATACATATGGGAACGCAAATAGTACCTATATGGCTGTCCAAAAACTGCCACGGCGCTGGGAAAAGTGTGTAAAAAATAAAAAAAAGCACCTTTAACATATAGTTAAAAAATATTATAATCATATTAACCCAACTAGTTTAAAAGCCTGCCGTATTCGCTTATAACTTCCCTATATCTACTAGCAGGTCTTCGGTTCTAATCTAATTGGGCATATACGAACTGATGATTGTACCAGCAAATTTGTTATATTTGTTCTTTGGTTTATCTCAAGCAACCTTCATAGCCACGTTTTTGTACTAGTCATGCGATTGCTCGTATGATTCACGCATTCCGTTTAAAATGTATTTATTTGTCCATTGCACAAACGCTTTCAGGACGCCCATCTCTCGCTAAAACAGCTTGTAACCAAAGCTAAGGCAAATTCCATGGTTCCGGCTCGTTGGGAAAGGAATAGTTGAAGAGTACAAACAAGCACCTGCTGCTCTGTCTGCCAGCCTTGCATGGTGGTATATGTCTTCCTCACCTTTCATCTTCTGGCACCGTTCCGGTAATTCATTTAGCCTGTAGTGTATCGCTTCTCTAGTCGCGTTGTATCTAAAAGCACAGACTGCGAATAAAACGGGACTCGCACAACACTTCAGCCACTACCGCAACCGTTACGGAAGATTGAAGTGTATTGTAAATGTAGGTGCGTCTGGAGATCGCCTAGCCAAGTAGGTAGCCGAAGCTTACAAGTAGGTAGAAAGAGGGTGTGTTCCAGGTGCCGATGAACAACAGTGTTATTCAGTCGGGGACCGATGGGTCCGTGCAGGACCCTGGTGTGTGTTCCACCAGCGTGTTAAGGGGTCAGGACGACACTCCTTTGTCATCCTGTCATCAATTGCAGGGTCCTACTCAGCATGACCATAGTAATCCTTAAAAGCTATTAGTATAGAAATGCAGGTATACATGTTACGTGCTCAAAGGTCTTCGCGGCTTGCATGTAACCGCCGAAACTGACCCTTGTGATAGCCGGCCAATCGAATGCATTTTTATTTCATACCTGTTTCATCCATAAGCACACACGTTTAAGAAAAGTAAAATGATACGTTTTATAGATAATTCCAAAGAGATAACAGCCCCTAATAAATCATATAGCCTGCTATTTTCACTGCTTAGTTTGGTGCTTGGATGTGCCACAAAAGAGTAAAGGGACCATTTGAAAAAGATGAGTTCATTGGGGAGATATTTACTAGTGACATTTTGCTCATACTAGCTTATAGCTAGAAATAATCGATCTGTTTTACTAAAAATAAAATGGAAAAAACCAGTTCGAGAGGAAAATTATATCTGGCATATGTGTCAGACATAAATCAGGATTGCTCTGTCAATATAAAGGGTTGCGTAAAGGGGCGGTCACTTTCAAACACTGCTGTAAATAATGGACGCTATTCAAGTTAAACGAGCTCATCGGAATAATCTATGCTTGGGCCGTTCAGCTAAATAGTAAGACCGAAACTTGTTGATCAACCATATGCATTGCCCGAGGATAATTGCCCTATTCAAAAAATCCCATTCGAACTTATCCACAGTGAACCTATGACGTATGACCTACCACTTACGAATGTTAATGCCAATGGGTTGCGATCATTCAAATGCTTGCAATTCAGTAGATACGGCCCATTGGTTTCCTCATCGTACAGTTGCATAGTTCTAACCAACTGCATTGCAACTCTCCATAGATCCTCCACAAATAGAAACATTTCCAGCAATGGAAACGACTTTTATAGATGAAAAAGAGTAAGCGACCATAATATAACCCATCAAAATGGGCCACAGTCAGCTCAAGCTGCTGAATAGTGGCTGAATGATGCAAAGGAATAACCCAAAGTGAGACCCTAACCCAAGCACTTGCTATCCTCGTCATCGTATACGAAACCAAATCCTACGTGCGTCTATATACTACGTATCATAAAGCGATGCATTTTACTTTTGTCGCTTATACCTGCAATCCCGTCTATACAGACTTCGATGCATATGTAAGATTCAGATTGCATCAATCTGTCTGAAATTTTTTAAGTTGGTCCTTGATAAAAACGACCTATAGACAATTCTCCCGCCTGCTAACACGAGCATGGAGAACAAAGGGGATGCACGAGTGCTGGGGGCGTATTATAGCAATCGCCGTCGTAAACATCGAACTTGGTTAGGTCAGTATAGATATTTAACGTGGGTAGAGTTACTTAGGGCGAGAGTCCGCTGGGCATTAGATGTGGTTATACAGCAAAAAAGGTTCCGCAGAAATAAGCGAAATCTCTGTCGAACACATACAATTACAAGCGTGTTAAATCATCCTAGCTGAGACGGAAATTCTACAAGTAGTTTTCGAGGATATTAAAGATATTTCGAAAAACTTAGAGTCACATGCCACTAAGTTCAGACTAATGAAGGATCACGTCCTTTCTAAATTATTCCTGTGGCTAGTCATATTGTTTTTAGACTTTCTCTAACGCTCTTATTGAATATAAGCTTCTGCTGCTAGCCGTCGTTCACAATCCATTCTAGCTAGTTGAGGTAATTCAACGAAATAGCGATAATTACGTCTGTTCGTGCACTCAGCTTCTTATTAAGAACCTAGTTCATGGAAATATATAGATCATCCAAACTAAGTGATAGTAACAATAGATCGGTAGAAAAAAGAGCCCAGAACATTACTACGATGGGCCTCGACTATAGATTCCACATACGAGAAAAAACGCTTGGAAAGTATGCCTTGGCTTGAGCAATCTACGAACTCTGATCCTAGAGCTTGATAAAGGTCATTTCGGCCTCCGTTATCATAACATTTATTTAAACTCAGTCAAAAACAAATTTGGAAATGCCAGTGCCTTAAGTGTACGGTCACTAGCCCGCTTCTGCAACGTTTCTTTTACAAAAACTTTACAACTATTCTATTTGGGCAAATAGTACATTATATCATATTCCTAGACAGATTAAGAGATACACACAAATAACTAAGAGCTTCTTCTATTTATTTAGGTACATTCGAGAACGATAAGTTCTTCGACACCCCTTTGAGTATGTCTCCTAAGGATAGATATTACAGTTCTCTTCAGCTACACGTTTAGACGAAAATACATAAAACATAGACGAAAACGAATGACAGACTCACACCGTGGTGCAATCACTTGTGGGCAACTATGCTTTAATACTAATTATTATTATCATTACTATAATAGATTGAAAAACAACAGCTTTTGTGTCGATCTCGCCGTATTGGCTCGCCGTATTGGTCGACATGACCTCGCTGACAATGACGCGCTGAAACGTAAGGTTACATGAACCAGGCAGCCCAGGTGCCAAGTTTTCCTGATTCCGTGGTAGCAGAGGCCTCGCTCCGATAAGATCCGCTCGTTCCAGATAGCGAAAGGCCTACATGCTAGTGCCACCTTGCCCTCCATATTGAATACAACCTTTCTCCTCACTGTCAGTGCGTGATGCTTCGCGCAGCTTCAATATCGTGAGCTCGAAGAGCATCTTCTTCTCGAAGCCTTCTCGTACTGCCTTCGTCCCTACGTTCTTATCCAACAAGCTTCCCTAACAGCCCAAGGGCTCTAGAGGCTCTAAATCTCCACAAAGGACACGTAACAGCAGCATTGCAGCGTACGATGCTACGAGATCTCTTACAGTCAGTAAATGTTTCGTTAGCCTCTCGGGGGAAATTAGAACAAGCTCACCACTATTTCTTGCTGGCTGAGACATGGAGTCCTAGCCAAATTTGTCCCCAATATATGTAAGAAATAAGCCTGAACTGGCTTTACGGGAAATCGCAGCCATTACGAACCGTATTTTAGCCCACGAGTATCAGATCAAGCGAGAGCATGAGCTTCTACGGACCATATTTATTTTTAGATTTTTTAGGTAAGTACTAATTGTAACAGTACAAATATGCTAGTCTCAAAAAAAAACGAAACCACCATATGGGAGCATACATTAAAATATAACACAAAAAGGAAAAAAACAATTCCTCCATAAATCAATATTAGGAGACGCTTTACTAGCCTGCCAAAAGAAACCCAGGCCTCCATTTTTTGCAAATAGTCTCAATAACGCGTGCACACTAAGCTACGACAAAGTGTATCATCTGAAATTTCGGTGATAATAACTTTCAAATAATTTTGAAGTTCTATAAATAGCCAAATTCAATCAATATCAATCATCATCTACGAGCCATGCCTGTCACGTTCATCTTTGTTGGTCTCTACAGCCGCAGTCGCCGTTACCACTGCAATCGCTACAAGGAGTGCCGAAGACCTCCCAACGAAAACACGTTCTCCATCTTAACGTATCCTCTCCTCTTTGTGCTGTTGCCGTGCTTTTTCACAATGAGTACTTATCTGGTCCCTCCCCTATCGCGCGTTGCCTTTTGTTTAACCGTGCTGTTCGTTATCGCGCAACGTTACTCTGCGGGGTCTCGTCACAAGCTATTTTTACCAGTCGGGCTTTAGCGGTGGCTATTTTTTTCAGCTGCTGCCTCCTGCATTTTTCTAAGCAGACGAAGCTTTAAACTGTTGAATAAGTTCTAGCTGTTACCGCGTCCATTTATCCCGCGTCCTGCTTTATTTACCATTACCATAAATGCTATAAGTAGTAGTAGCAGCGGCAGCAGCCGCGTGCACACCAAGCGGTTTTCCCACTCACCGCCCGTCCGTACGAACTCCTAACCCTTTAACGACGAATGCATCGAAATTTATCTCCACCGCCATAATCACGACTCGGTGCTCAGCGGCGCTGGCATCACCCGTCGCTTCCTCAGCCAGCTGTTAATGGAATACCTGCGCGATAACCGCAAACGTTCTGAGGATCTTCCATCGCCATCGATCGAACAGGTTTCATTATTAGTCAAAGGACAGAGCAACGACTCCTTTTTGTTACGCGTAAAGCACGAAGTGTACAGGAAAAACAGACCCAGGAAAAACAGAAGAGGTCAACGTCAGATATTCTTGCGGCTACTCAAGCGGAGCCAATGAGAAGACGCTGCGAGAGAAAAGTATTCTCTATCCCTTCTTAAGTATCGCCATATCTGTACAAACACTGAAGACCGAGTCGTGTTAACACATTAAGTTCAAAGTTCATTAACCTCTTGCACGAATCATACAAATGGCATTCTTAATGACTGGTAAAAAAAATGTTCCTGTCTGGCCCTGAACATTACGTAGATGCAAGGGGCATTTTGGTAATGTTTCGCTGAGTTAGTTTTGAAATCAGATCGATGTTCCGACTACTTTCAGTTCAGTAAAACATGATATAATGTATATGCACATATGTATGTATGCTTATGGATCAGACGTATTCCACGACAACAAAAGTTTTGCTTACATTGTTTGGCCATGTTCCTAAAGGCCGATATAAGTGACATCGAGTGAATTAGAAGGCACCTAAGAAGTGCAAGTTATATAGGCGTTAAGTGAATGCTTACGTATGGTGAGGCTTTCTTTGACCGAGTTGTTTATTAACGATGGAAAGTTTCCTCTGTGGCATGACGACGTTACCTTTACACTATGTTATATGATCATTTTAGTTTGTGGTCGCGGATGGAATCGCTTTGCAAAAACGCTTGTAAATGATTTTTCTAGATTTCCAAATATTTCACTATACATAATATAAGAGCTGCGTAATTTTTCACCGATGCTCGCTGGTTCTTTTTACAAATCATATGCTTCTGGTTCTGGAAAAGAGCATGATCCTTTAGCCGTTTAAGACCTATTGTGCCGATTTGAACTCCTTAGAATAAACAACCTGTGCATATGTATGATAGGTCAATTCATTTCTCCTTTTCCAATTCATTGAATGAAACTGGTCTTGAGCTGGCAGTCAAATAAGTAATTCCATTTTTCCCTGAACGTTCGATATCTCTCCTTTGACTCTTTTACATGTCACCTATAATTCTAGGTATTACATTGCTACTTCGATTGAATAAGAAACCTACACCGTTGAGCTTCGACGGTTTATTTCGTACCCAGCAAGGGACGGATCGCACAAGCGGCCCACTCTACAAAGAATTATCAGAAACTGCCACATCGGTATTATGCACATATTTATGAAAGTAACAACTTACAATAATCTAACCACCTAATTCCTTTTGAAATCTTCTATCAGCTTTAGCCTACTTCTAAGAAAATTTCCACTGAAGAACCCTTTATAAACTCTCGGATCAACATAAAATTACAACTAACTTAGCTTTTGTAGAGCCGCAGACCAACGTAAGAAAAAATAGCCTGTCGAATCTTTGAAGGCCCCGTCTCCCTCCGGAGAACGAAAGTTTGTAAAGTTTTTTTTCGCTTCGTTTGACCTGCCTCTACCAACATCGCCCTAGCCCCGCCCTTACCCCACAGAGATGTGCTGATGCGATCAAATGTACCATTTCGATATAGTGACAAGGAAAACGTTGCGTAACGCTAGGGGTTTATTGGCAAGGTTCTTCCTTTGGATCGGTGTCGACCATTCTCCACGGTACTGAAGTAGATCATTGGCCCGTCAAACCGCCTCGGACCCTCAGCGCGTCGACTCTCCGTCGCTGATGATTTTCAACGGAGCAGTGGAAGTCGTCACCCAAGCATTCGTAGCGAAGGGTCAGCCCAAAAGAATTTTAATGATAAGCACTAAGGCATCCGTAGCTACGAGACCACTTTTTGCTCTGTTTGCTTTTTTTTTTTGTCTCTCAGGTTAATAATAGCAGTAGCGCTGGCCAGCGCAAACTCCAAAAGTTCACAAGAAACTATAAGAACTACATAAGCAGAGAGAAATACATTGTCGACGGTGAGTGCTACATCACTATTGACGGACTGCCATTGAAACGGCTGACGCAGGAGACCGGAAGTGAAGGACGGATGAGACAGCTGGGGGCTCAGAGAGCATGGTCCTAACAGATTCTTGGTCTGAACCCGAACGGAGGCGACAGAGGAGTCAAATTTTAAGGGTATCATTATAAAAAGATCGTGGTGTTCACTTCACACTGCTTAACGAATCACTATCTCGTGACAGTCTTTTCCTTTTCAGGTATAATTAATTTGAAATAATGGGTAGAATAATATTAATCTCAAACAAAGAGATTTTATTGCAAAATGCTATTAGAAATATGAAAATGTAATAAAACTGCGATTTTAAAACGATCCCCTTACGCGATTTATGATTAATCAAACAAGTTCAAAATGGCTAGACCTGCTTCATAGGCAACGTTTCGGAAGGCCAAAAAAATCGGAAAGTTATTCCAAAATCTATAGGACACTCAAGTCTTGAGTTCGGCATTACAAAATAAGGTGTCGATTATCTTCTAGGATGTTGTAAGTGACAAAGTTCCATTCCAACAATGGTACACGCTATCAATTACGGACCGATGAAAAAAATTATTGATAGTATTTGGAAAATGTCAACGGAATGCACAGTTCTTCACAGAAGATTGTTCTGGGATGATAAGTTACATTTAAATTAAGTAACACAGTTTTCCGACATAATTGAACTTACTGGACTATTGTAAATCCATATGTTCTATCATCTATGATAAATTTACGAGAAGCTACAGTTCGGGGTGGCAGCTCAAGTAGAGGACAAATCACAGACAACACAGTGCCTGGCTCCAGTTACCTGACATTACCCCAAGAATCCGTTTTACCACGCATTCGAAAAGACTTGGGTGAAAACGGCCAATTTAATTTGCAAGACGAGGAAGCACGTGCACTTCGTCATCGACGTGTAAGGGCGTCTTTTGGTGAGGATCTCCCGAAGGGATGGGTTGGACGAAAGAATTTCATGTCTTGCCCGTTACCAGACCCGACGCCGCTGGACTTTTTTTTGTGGGCAAACCTTAAAGATGAATTCTATGCCGGAAACGCAATTGAGCAGGAATTCGCCATAACACCAAATGACATCGGGGGTCACTAGTTACCCCAGTTAGCAATGTATTGTCGTAGCTGTAATGATTTTAAACACCTGTGGCAAAAACAAAGGTTATAGCTTTTTGTAGACTCTTTCGCTGTTTTAACATGAAATACAGGTAAATGAAATGAGAATTACTGAAACTGTGCACACATTTTTGGAACACCATATATATAATTTTCAAATAAGAAAAATATTCCAATAGAGCTTCTTCTTCTACAACCTAGACATGGAATAAATAATACGTTCAAACTGTACCACAATTATTTCAGTAGTGAGCCGCAAGAAAACAGCCTGAAAGTGGCAACGTTATTTAGCAGACGGTACGGTACCTACATTGATGCAGTCCTGATGAGCCTTTTTAAAATAAACTTTTATTGGAGCAGTCCCCCTTGATACATTGAGATTAGAGGCAAACTGCTAAGAGAAAACACCAACCGCAACACAGTTCATCCTTTCCTAATGAAGGTCAATCACAATACCATCATTTAACATTTACTAGAGAACATTATCGAAGTTTTCCGAAAGACGACTTCTTCTCGAACAGCTGAAGACACCGTTACTCGCGCGGAGGTAATCAGGATAGTATCTACAGATTTAAGCGTACCAAATTACCGTGTTGTCGTGTCAATTGAACAGGCTTTCCGTTTACCTTTTTGACTGGATGCGGTAGGCCTTTCAAAGCTTGTATGAGCTTGACAGCTTTCTTCCGCTAGACAAAGTAGAAGAGGAAACGTGCAAATAAAGATCTGGTGAATGGTCCGAATGCGCCCTTTTGTATGGCGGCAGATTGCTGACATCTGCTATACGATACTGGTCGTGTTAGACAGACAAAATGGAACAACGACGACATCGATAAGGAAGGCTTATAGTGGCCGCATAAACAGTCTTAGTACGCTTATCACACATTTGCAGCATAGAGGGCAGCTGCTACAACAATAACAACACCAGCAGTATCAGGCAAACCTAGCAATTGTTATGTTTGCCGCTTCGCTAGATAAGGGGCAAGCCAATGTTTCTAGCGCGAAGAATGTAGTACCCTATGAAAATAAACGCATCTTTTTTGTTCGTTTGTTTAATTGACTTAAATAGTACAACCCTTGTTTATCTTCTTGTATATCTATCACACATATTCACAGTAATTTATAAATGGTCATGCTGATACCAACGTTTTGTGGGCTTACCAAATAAGTGCAAAGAACTTGGCATTATATGTATTTTCCCTACGTTGAGATTCAACACTTTCATAACAACCTCTAAGCTCGACCCATCTACACTGGGTATTTGCCAACGTCAACTACCATCTCAAAAATGGCCAGCCTGTACATTTGTACACGATGTATTGATAATTTCAGGTTCACTCTTTTCCCAGTCTGTTCTCTATAGGGCACTGTATCTTTCCGTACTACCACCATACTTCACATGGCAACATTTTAAATATTTCTATGCGCTGTTATCGAGACATTGGCACCGCTCAGGACCCTCGCTGACAAAAACGACATTCCTATTCCAATAACATTAGGACGTGAAAGAAAACATTTCCATTAAGTCCTTTTTAAAGGGACAGTGGGTTCTACTACGCCGGTGATTGCTGCCGAGGGACTACGAAAACCTCTACCCTAGTCTTCAACTTCTGGAAATAGGAAAGCACAAAATAAAAATCAACGCAACGTAAAGGCATTACGCTTTCAACCTCTCGACGCACACCAAGAGCTCAACTCCCGACGTTTAGCCTCTTACGGGTGATGGCTTTATAGGCAAGTTGTATATATTAGGTTACTCTCCGTTCGTCACGCCAGGAGTCTTTTGTAGCGACCAGCCGCTTTGCTCGTACTCCATACCCTACCGTAACTTTCGCCGCTCATATGGCTTTCTTTCGAGCCCTGTTCTATCTAGCTCATTATGTAACCACAGTGAAGCAGTAAAGGCTTCCCCGCCTATGACAACCTTATTGCGCGCACTGTAAAATCAAGCTATAATCCGCCAAGACCCCAACCCTTTCTGCTTTAGAAACTTGGCAAAAAAGCGAGACAGGCTCGCCTTAATCAGGGTGTAAAGATTATAGCGTTGCGGAACCGTTGCCAAAATGGGATCTATGTCTTTGACCCAGTAAGTCTTTTTTTCGAAAGGACAAATTCCAAGGAGTCAAACAATTGTTGAATCAGTTTAAGGTATGTAGATATGTGATTATTTTCCGATGCAAATGATGGTCTAAAGAAAGAAGCATGATAATCTAAAATAACAAGGCTCGAAAACTGTCGCCCTCGTTGACGTCATCATTTTCACCATATACTGTTCCGTCAGATGAACGGTTCAGCCTTCTTAGATCACAAAAAAAGCGTCTCTGGCTGCCTGACTTTGCTCCACGCGAGGTGTATACAGACGCATCAGGCGTAAAAGGCAGAGGATGAAAAGTAAGGGTAAGCATTTTGTTCGTGTTGTTGGTCAGTATCCCACAGCTGTGATTCGGTTTTGTCCAACATAAGAACCGTCACATAGGAGAAGCACTCTTTATATACCTTCCTTCTAGGCCTTTTTTAATTTCTTCCAACGTTTCTGTCTTCTATACTTACTAATTCTATCCTCCGAAATTCGGAGGATATGCACGCGTTCGAGCGTAAGGCCAAAACCGGCCGGAGGAAGCGAACGAGCACCTGACTAATTTGTCTGGCCGAAAGATCCTCGGGAATCGTGGGTAGTCGTCTCAGTTAGTTAATCGATCTCCTACCGCCCTAAAAGCTTCCGCCTCGTCTTCGTCTACTTCGGTCCTTAATGGGTACCTGCTTATTCGCTGGCAGCTGGTAGTCTGCTTTCATTCCTATCTGTTGCCCTGGCAAGGCTCCGTCACACTCAACGTTTTCTGTTGTCTTACCAGCACCGTTTTTCGAACAGCCATAGCAGAATAGCTCGCATGACCCGCTGTCGCCTCTGTAAGGCACTTGTTACACTAGCGAATCGTCGCACAGCTGCTGTTCCTGATGCCCCCGGTACAGTCGGCATGTCACTCTGCTGTCTTCATCAGGCTACGGATACGACGAAGACGAGGAGCGCAAGGACGTTGACTGATAGCTGCTCTAACATTCCTGTCCGCTTCACTACTGTGCCTGTTCTGCATCATGCCTTATGCAATGGGGGAGAAAAGGGAAAGCACACCATCGAGGACAGAACAGCATATCCCGTATTTGTGACCCGTAGTCTTTTTTCATCCTGCAAGTCTCCCGCTGGCTAGTAGTAGCAGCCCAGCCAAAACATCCCGTCCCCTATCTACCTCACACCCCCTTCCAACATGTGTCATTACACGTCATACGCAGTTCCAATTATTACACGTCACAGACTGTAGGCACGAGGCGGGAACACGATGCCAATTTCGCTTGACGTCTTTTTTACTTTCTGTCACGTCGCCTCTTCTAGAGACCTCGTCTCGCGCGGGGCAGCGCTAGTAAACCGGCAGCCTGTTTCGGCCGCTCTGATGCACTGACCCCTTTTTAGTTTTGGGGTTCCCTTCGCCGCCACCGTCGCTATCATTTCCGCTCTCCTTATCACCACATCCGCTAGGAAAGATGCCGACTGAACGGTCGTCAGACTACTTTTCTTTTGTGCACGAAAATCCCACTCGTTTAGTAAGCGACGCACAGTGTTCTACTCCGTAAGTACTCCACGCAGATGTTACACTGTAGCCGCAGTCGCAACGGTAAATTCTTTTACGTCTGGTCTTCTTGCCTGTTACACACGATCTGTCGTCGCAACTCAGATGTAGATATGTGCCTATTTCCAGTCAATACAAGCCAGCATTACCTTAAAATGACACTATGGTCTTCGCTTGTTTTTCCTTTTTCCTTCTGCTAAAAAATTACCGTTGTAAGTCCAAACGAATAGGAACTCTGAAACATACACCAACCTAACTCCAGAAAGTAATTCAAAGTGAAGCTAAATCTCTTGTTGCCATTGGAAATAATTCAATTGTTCTAACGTGGTCACCGAAGTCGTTTCGAATAAATCCACACAAGCGCCCTGATAAAGATCGTCGATAACGCAGTCTTGTAAATTAGAGGGGCTTTAATATCGTTTCATACAGTCATTGCCAGTGCGCGCCGCGCTGGCCTGCTTGCTTTTCCGCAATGAAACGTTATAACGTAAATCATTTGACGGACGTGTAATATTAACAACGATGAATATCCTCCTGTAGAGCTATGTTACAGTTAGGAGTAGGAGTTGAACCGAATCTGTAAAAACAATGAACTCAACTGGACTGTAAAGCGTCTGCAGGTCATACGATCTGCTTTATCGCTATCTAAATGTATTATGGAGGCCACGTCACCATCGTTTCCCAACATTTCTTACCTTCAATAACATTAGTGGCCGCTTTTTTTTACGTCGGAATCATACGTAAATGTCAGTGTTGCTTCTCAATTTCCTCGTTCGTTGGTTTTCCGCCATCTCACAATTTTTACGTTCAAATCAATAAATCGAATTCACGGTTATCACAAGCTACACGAAATGTAAGGTTCGCTTGCCTAAATAAGCAAAAAAAATCGGAAGCGCCACCATTGAGCAAGAGATAGTTCGTGGCGGCAGCGGAGATTTAGCCTTAGAAAACAATACGGTGTGCGTTCCCTTAGGCAACTCTGGATATCATCCAAATCAGTAGATCTTTCATTTTGACGGACATCCCCCGATGTAGTCGCTTACCCCTCTCCCCGGTACAGTGGCAACATTAACGCAACTTTGTTGACAGACAGCGGCTTGCGTCCTTTGAAAGCAAATAGAAGCAGGATCCCTTTGCTGTAGGTGGCCAACTTCGTAACCTCGACCTTTCTTTATGTCAGACGGCGATGACGACTCTTTTCTAAAGCGGGCTATCACCGCCCGGTAGCTCAATCCGTTGGTTACCGCCTGGTTATCAATTATCCAACAGGCCACTGTTGGCAGCAAACCTACAGGGGTGTCTCCCCATACTCGCTACTTTACTTACTTCGCTTGCTGTAACGGTACGCAAGTGCTGAAACCCAATCTTTTAACGTAGAAGCAGAAAAGCGGCTACCTGTACCCCTCTGATCTTGGTGGCATTTTTCTATTCTCTATCCGTTGTTCTCTCACGGGACCCGAAGAATGAATGACCTTTTGTATCACCTTAGTGCGTGAGTCTATGAATCGCCGCGTGCTATCCTCACACCACATTTGAAGCGTCACTGGACGAATCTCACTCAATGACAAAGGCGTTTCCGTCTATGAGAGGCCTGGTCGAGTAGACAGGCATTTTTGCAAGCGAACTCTTGACTGTGTTGTCGCCTGCTTGAAGATAGGCGGCTTTTTCAAAGTTTTAGAATTCATTCGTTGGTGGCGAGCCTTGATAGTTTCTTACATGCTTACTTTTTTAATCCGTGGGCGAGTTAACCCAGCACCTGATGCTCAGAGTCAGAGTACAAGGAACTCACCAGTCTCTCACGAATCTTTGAATGTTCATAACTAAGAGATGTAGGCACCTTGCTAAGAGTAAAAATGTTGCAAAGACTCAAATGTAGCTCAAAACTATAAAAGTAAATAAACCCGGCTAAATGAAGCAAATAGTATCAGCAAGAGAAAATATATGTAGCTCTTTGGTATTTTGAGTAAAATTCTCTATAGAAGCTTCTTCGGTCCAGCTGCACAAACTTGCATCTTTTCTGGGTTTCTCTTTTGCATTTGCTTTCCAATTACGGTAACCGCATAATTCAATCAACGATGAAGATCCACGCAAAACGCATTCAGACGCATACATATACACACACACACACACACATATATATATGCATATAGTGAGGGCGCCGCCAACTTCTACAAACTGAAAAAGTGTTCCCATCTAACCCCGCTATACCACTACAAGTACCGTTGTCACTAGCTGGTGCAATACCATTTCTGGATCACGAAGACATTTGGAACAAGATCACCGATCAAAACACATCCTCCGTGAATTCCGTGCCCGAACCAGCCACCCCCAGCGAAATACTGGCCAAGAGCAGGAAAAGGCTTGTGTCTACTCGCGAAAGAAGCAAAAATTACCCATGTGGTGACTTTTATTTGAAAAACCGGACGCGTACGTGCGATTGACATAGTACTACCATTGCCAGCCGCTACGTTCTTTACCTTCGATGTACATCTTCGTGGTCTGAACATCACCACAACGACCTGGTGCCTCTGTTACGAAGCGCTAACGCTTTTAGCGTCTACCGCTCGTACTGCCCCCTGCTACCTTATTTCGTTTACTATTGCCGATGCCGATATTGCGGTCCTTTGAGAATTTCGTTTTTTTTCCGCTCTTGGTTTTCCTAGTTTTCGTTTTCACTTGGTCACACTGCTACACGCTCCTTTCGTTACTGTAGGTCCGCACGCGGCTTGCCACATCCTACGCTAGGTTTCAATAGGTACCGGCGGGCCTTTTTGTGGCTGCTTCTTTCTTGCTGGCAAGCAATGCCAAGGCGCCAAACCTGGTGCTCTAAGCCGCTGCTGCGTGTAGCTGCTATTAGACTTACTGCCTCCTGCTAGGCTGGTAGCACCTAACAGCCTCTTGTTAGGTCGGCAATTCGATACATCTCCTTTTCCGTTTGGCTGCTGATAGCACGTCCGCCTCTTCACCTGCCCAGTCGGTCAGTCGATGTTTGCTCACTGGTTGAACCGAAGTGACATATCCTGCACGCCTTTTGTTAAAGTGCCCTAGGGCGTTTCTGTATGCCTGGAGAAGCCTTGGAGAATCGAGGCCGACAGTACCGGCAACAGTAGCAACAACACTTGCAGTATACTTACGTTCGTAACAGCTGGTCCACACAACTCTAGCTGACTCGCTTTTCTCTATCCACGCTTCCAACTGGGTGCCAGCGTCAGCAGTGGAGGACGAGGCAGGGCCCCTTTCACCATCTCAACTCCAATGCCCCACCGCGCCCCATTCGTGCGCGTACTCCTACTAACGACCCATCCTCTAACAAAAAACCCTCCTGCAGACGCACTCGGCATTGCTCGGTACCTAGAGCTCATAATACCCTATTCCTGAGATCCCTCCAAGACATCCTTGGTGTGACGTCCTTTTAAGTTGTTTCCATGTGGTACATTTAAGTGCACACACTTATTTTCGATGCGCCAAGGCGTCCGATCCTGCGAAGCCTATCGGTTCTAATGAAAGAAGGCCGCTGATCGACGTGTGGATCTCCATCCCATTACAAAGACAAAAACCAAGAAAGAGAAAGAAAGAAGCCAGTGAAATTCTCACTGTACCTATAGAAATAGCAACGTAAGATGGAGCTATCAACGAATGAAACCACGAAAATCTGCGATGCGTCAATTATCGACAAATAGCAGGCGAAATGCGTGTCCTAAGACAGATTCGCAGCATAATAAAGAGCTATTTACTTTAAAATGTAACTTTTTGATATTAAAAAGGAAAAATAAAAAGAGGAAGGGAAAAGAACTTGAAGTGAACCCTCAACAGCTACCTTTCAGACCATCCTATTCGTCTAGCAACGAGCTAATGCTCCTACTGATTGTTGCCTTTGGTTCATCGTGTTTGTTATCGCGTCATAGAGCGTGGCCATCGCCTCTAACCTCAATCACCGTTGCTGGTAGTGATCGGAATTATTGATATAAATGCTTTCCTTTTAATGCAGCTACTTTGGATTCTTGATTACACAACATTTGTATGGTACTTTCAAACTCAAAGAGAATTCACGTTTTAATACTTAAAAGCAATTAGATTATTCTATGTTTGTAGGCAGGCATTTCTTAAAATAACCAAACATCATATTCAGTTACAAACACCTGTAGTCCTACCTCTTTCCCTAGCCGTGTAATTTGTCACACACCCAGGATTTAAGAGAAACAATACCATTAAGATACAATGAGAACTAGAAAAGTAGGAGTATGTTTTACTTATCCAAAGTATAAAATAATACTGGACCGTTATAAATTTTCATTTATGGTGTGTATAAATATACATTTTAGTATACGTGAAAATATCAATCAGGCCGCTCCAACGGCTAGACAGGCCCTAGCAGGGAAAAAGGGAAGTAGTCATTGGCAAACTTTTGGGTGTCCCTAGGGGGCTTTTTGAAGAGTAGCCAGACTTCATCCGACAAAGACACCCACACAAATCCGAATCGGATGGCGCCCATATCCAACCCTACTTCTGCTAACCACCCAAAGTCAGCAAGGCCAGCCTTTAGCACAGTTCATCCTATTATTTTCAACGTCCTCATCGTCAGTTTGTCCAATAGGGTTATCTTTTTGAAAAGGGCGAAGATGTAGCATCATCTTCGCCCTTTTCAAAAAGCTGCTGCTGCTGCTGGTATCGAAGCTTCTAAGGCCGGCACTATAAATTGTCCTGGAAACGCCCATTTAAAAATCAAATCAGTTCGATCTCTAACTCATGATTGTACCGTAACGTATTTTTCGAGAGAAATGACGAAACCTAAAGAATATCTAAGATATGACATTTTGAGCGGGTTGCCTCAGAAACCACGAACAACAAATATATCAGCCTTTATTGGTTCAAATCCCGGTACTAGCAGATGACAACTAAAGGTTTAACGAAAAGAGTAACAAGCGCGAGAGCTGCTGATACAGTTATCCTGCTTGTTTATAGGTCTGTTGAGAAAAAAAAATCAGATAGGTCCAGTTAAATCTCATCTTGTAGTTTTTCAAGGAATACTCCAGGAAAGTTCCTGAAACATGTCTACACATGAAAGTAGCTGGGAGTCAGCTCCAAACACATTACTACACCCTTTGGGGCGGAAGTGCATTCGTCAATTCAGACACTGTTGGAACTTTTCTACATATTTTCTACAATGGCATCCATAATATGGTCCAGCAAATGGACAGCGCACTATTTTTTCCTTTGATTTCCATTATACTGCATCCACTTACGTCACTACGCAACGTGCGTGCTTTTCGTGCCTGCGAAAAACGGATCACGTGCATTTACACTGTTCACCATGCAGCTGATGCGTCAACGTATTATTTATTATTATATAACACAATGATCAAAAATGACATCCATCTTCGACATGAGTGATCGCAGTGATAGTACCTTACGGTTAGCACCAGTGACACAACGACCAGCAATGACGACTATATGTGAGTACAGCATTGTTCGAAACAGAATCTAGAGAACATTGGGCCGCTCAATTCCCGGGCTCGTAAATCGTCGAATAGGGCAACGCGCAGCGTAGATAGCTCATATACACGGACCAGTCATCAAGCCGGCGAACTAACCGTACATACATCAATACAAGCGACGACGACGACGGCAGTAGTCACGACATCGAAACAAGGTTTAGCATTCTTAACTTCATTAAGAGAGCATCTTCATTTTCCCCACTATTTGCCCCTTCTTCACATAAACGGTGCAGCTAATGTCGATGTCATTGCTTCTGAAACCCCCATCTAAGAGCTACGACTACAACTACTGGGGGAGACAGTCGCTTCTGTTCAATAAGAACAACATATACGACCGATCCAGCTGGTGATGATAAGAGCTTAGTAAGTGTCAATGCTATCTATTTTTCACGCAACAACACAATCGTCTTCCACTCAGTGACATATATATATCGCTTCTATTTAAGTCAAGGATAATGCCATTTCTCCTTTGTTCGGAAGTGATGCACCGTTCGTTATAGGCGAAGGCGTCGCGCATTTTAACAACTATCCTAATTTAAGCTCAGCCAGACCGCACACTCGATGCTTTTTCGAATTCTTTGAAGACGCCCTTTTAGTTTTGTCAAAATCAAAACGTTAAATCCCTATTAAAGCATCTGCTTACAAACAGATTAGCAAATTACGCGAGATGACATAAACAAATACCTAACTATGGGCAGAAACCGTCATTTTTAAGTGGCTCGACGTTTCATAGACGGCCTGGAAATCATCAGAATCAATTCCATCATTCATTACTACTTAAGCAGACAAACGTAGAGAGAGAGAGAGAGAGAGAGAGAGAGAGAGGGAAAAAACAAAACACAAATCAAGATTGGCAATATCACAACCGACTTTCCTAAAATTTTGCGATAATTAGAAAATATTAGCAGTAAATGTACAAATATTGCTAGTATAAGTGTATACAGCACAAGAGACCTTTGTTTTGTCAGGCCGCCTTGTGGGTCGTTGGCCACGACAACACGCCAGCCTACACTACGCACGTAAACGATTTTGTTAGAAAAAGGCTGCTATCTTAGCCCAAGTCAAGCACTAAGTAGAGCCGTCTTCCAGTCATCTTCCTTCTCCAGAAGAAACGAACTTGAACGGAAGCAGATTTACTATGTTATAAAGAGCAGAAATTAATATGAACTGATCAAAAGCAATATGGTTACTCTAGTTTTCGCCGAGAATTCGTTCATCATGTAACTACCTACATGGCCCGTTGAGTTCATCGAGTCACTAACCTAACAGGCCAATGACTACAAGGCTGACATAAAGGAGCCAAAATCTCTCAAAGTTTAGCTTATGCTTATGTCTCTCGTTTCTCCATACAACAGACGAAAATATTAAAAAGTGTTACTATCTTTATGCAGCTTTATAACTCCTAATCTAAAAGAACGCTTCATAACTGGATTATACTTAAAACAATATATACAAATTATACTTAAAAGACTCATTAGCCTTTCCCGTTCGCAACAGAGAAGGCATTTTTCTAAATCGTTCATTGAGAAGTGGCAATAGCCACAAATACATCCTATGAACTCGACCAATACAAGAGCAACCTGCGTCTATAATACTACCCATAGGAAGGGCTGATTTCACCTCACTTATGACATGGGGTATGATCATAATTTGGGAACGTATCAATTCCTAAAGCTCTCACTGTCCAGTCATATGTGTCTCTATTCATACGTAATACTCATTCGCGAAAGGGAACAGCGAGCCTGGACGAGCCTAACGATGCTGAAAACCGGTTGACGGCTAGCAAAAGTGGAGTGAATGCACTACGAGACTACATTGGCAACGTCCAGCCAGACGCGCCGATTTTTACGTTATTTATTATTCATTATAATTACTGATGCTGCTCTTGCTACATAAAAGCTGGGCCCAAACTGGCAACTGTTGGGTGCTTTCGATGTAGCCATCGGATAGGCTTTACCCGATCGATTCGTTCGAGCTCTACCTGTCCAGCAGCCTACCTAAGGTCTAAGTAACTTCTTACGTTAGGGATACACTGCTATCGACTCATGGTCGATGCTGCACACCGAAGTGGGCAGTTTAGCAGCCGGCTACCATTTCTTTGGGCAGATTGCCGCTATAGCCCGGCCCAGCGAAACCATCGCCGTCGAAGGGGCATCTACCCTGAGGGAACGTAGTGGACGTATCGAAAGGGTGAGCGAAATTCGATCTAAATGCGCTCAGGCAAACGGATGGCAAGGTGGGCGACAACGTACGGCTAAAGGCACAAAACAAGTTCGATGCTGAGGGCCGACGTCGGACAACCCAAAATACACTGGACTGGAGGAAACAGATCTGTTTTTTGTTCCTGTTGGCTTATATCATTCTACCTGACCGTGTTGTAGAGATGAAACCACCTTAGCCACCTGCGCTCATTGCCACAAGTACGCCGTCTTTGCTTCGCTGTTGTCGCAGACCACTTTGACCGAGTGAATACATTTACTAGCAGTCACCTTTAGAACAGCAAACTGTATTTATTGCGGTAATCGATCGGTGATGCACCAAACTAGCATGAAGATCCGATGCTCGCGAAGGCGAAGACCAAGCAAGAGACAGAAAAAGCTCGCTTTGTTAACTAAGTTGAGTCCTTTTATACTGCTATCAAGTGCTGCGTCAACACGACATTTAATCAGGCAATGTATTCGAAGCCAACAGCTGTTGTTCAGAAAAATAAATGGGACTACTCGATAGGCATTGTCTTCTACATAATCTCTATAAAATAGTGATAAAGCTTTTAGCTGGAACAGAACGACGACACCCACAGAGATTAGTATAATCTCGTATGAAAAAATTGGAAAACGGTTTCGCGAGATTTTCCTCTGCAGAGACTCTATAGATAAATTTCTAAGAAACTGCATTTAAATCCTGTAGCAGGAAGCGTACCAGTGATGCAATGATCATGCCTGTCACCCAGGGCCCTCGTGCCTACTCATTGAACAACAGCACACGATTCAATAATCCGTTCATTTGCACTCATAAACAACGTCCGTTCGATAGAGAAGTTGATTCCGACAAAAAGGAATACATAAATGTGACACAAACTGTACATATATAGACAATAATAATAAGATCTGTAGCTGTAAAATGTCACAAACCTTCTGACTACTTCTTGCACACAAACAAGAATCAACAATGACGCACAAAGGATCAAAGTGGGAAAGGCAAGACTTCACTCAGACGTACCTCACGATGAACTACGTTAAGCTTTTCCTCTATTGAATTGAAAGGCAAAGCTTGTACAGCCAACTCAGGTTACTTTGTACTATAGTTGACTGCGAAATTCCGAAATATTCACCTTTAGAGGTTACACGAATGATTTCGCGGTTATGGATTATCTCAGGAAATCATAGCACCTCTAAGATATATTGGATAGTGCGATACTCAGTGTACAATTTGTCACATAGGTCTTCTGTTTAGAATGGAGTTTGACCTACTACAACCTTTGGAAACCTTCCTAAAATGCGCACCTTTCATGACCAAACGCTGTATAAGTTAACTGCGGAATCAACTATATTTTACGACTCCACTCGATAACTATAGCTATCATTAAATTGAAACTTAAACCAAACTTCCAACTAGTCTAAGCTGAAATTACCAAGTTAAGCAAATAATACTAATGATGAAGCTATTAGTTCGTGGGGGCTTTGGGAAAAGTCCGTTAGGTTATTTTTATAGGAGGCAATTAGTATTATAAATGGACCCATGGTAATTTCTACAGCCTTGAAAGACAAACGCTATCAATGAAAACGAAAGTAACTGTCTTGAGCGTGCAAAAATAGAAACGGTAAATTTGCTATATAATTTATCACACGCGTCTTCCTGCGAAAAACCGTCACCGGTGCGTTAAAGCCCTACTAGTTGATTTCGGTTCGGAAAAAACGGGCTTTTCATATAACACGCGGCGGGCCAATGTACACTATAATTTGAATAGCGAACATGTCTCATTACACAACGATAGAAGGCTTATTAATTGTATGGAGAATATTAGTCGATTATAGAGCACCGAAATGGCTTTCAGGGTGACTATAGTACATAACTCTATTTTCACCAAACAGCGAGCCAGTTAAAGGGAGATTCGTATAATGGTTTCCTTTCATCTTGAACACGAAACATCTATACGCGGTATGATCCTGTCGTTGACGCTCTACGCAGATAAATAGAGTGAAGCAATATTCCGCAAGCTAGAATCCATTGCGGATTGCGGCAATACGTTTTCTTCCTATTACAATTTTTATTGCCACAATACCATCTCCTGCGACTAGCTGCTTTATCGCAACGACAATTGTTGGTCACGTAGTCCAATTAGGTTGTCTCACGGTGTTTTCGGCAATAGGCAACTCTGTCCCGAACGTCCAAAGCGGTTCAGCGCACCTTTCTTCTTGTATGCTAGATCCCACTGTTGTGCCAGCCCTGTACGTGACACTGAAGTATCCGGCCATTTGGTTTGTATTGTTTCGTAGTTAGTACCGCGATCGCTGGGATGCTTTGCTTTGCCAAACACCTAGCCCACATTTCGCAGTCCCTTCAGTTGATAGCAAAGTCTTTTTTGTCGGTCCTCGCTGTCGTCGTACGACGAGGTTTCGGTGGCGCCCGACGTCAAGCCACAGAACTTTTACGCAGCGTTTATCCCCTGGGCGCCATAAATAATTTTCGAGTTGGTGACGGCGGCAGCGACGACGACGACTACGACGACCCCGTGTTGGGTATGGTCTCCGACAAGTGTCAGGCATTTGTCTATAAATATTACCGTTATTTTTTGCCCCCCGCCCTTCCTCCTCCATATATAATGTCTCGTCCTGTTTCAATTCAGACCTTTTCTCCAAATCCGGCTATAAACTATATACTACTATAAATGTCTCGATACTTATCTTGGCAGAATATGCACCATATGTTCACTGGCCCGTAAAACACCTACAAAGTATCGAGTGCACGAAATGGCGATCAGTTCTGACCGTTCACGACTTACAACAATTAGTTAACATCAGCATCTCCTGTTAATATCAGCATAGTCAAACTTGTACACAGCGTTATAAACTTCGTGTAGAATAGATCGCAAAGCGGACGAGGCATATGTATCAAGCTTGCTTCAGTTATCTATTGCTTAGTTCTACATACCTTCGATTCAATGGATCGATATGCAGCAAGAGCCGTGTCACACGATTCGCTACATAGTGTAATAACAAATTCATAAAACGCTTCCATCCACAATGACTTTTATTGGCATCGAATAACTGAAACGTATGTTCGCAACCGGACGTAAAGAGGCGGAGGGCAACTTACTCGATAGTAGCATAGTCCTGTGGAGCATCACGGGACTGCCAGTCAGTAACACGGGATTATACCATTGTCACGGTCAAAATTGCAGCATTCAGCTGCCACTCGCTTTATGTTGGTTTTTCAAGGACAAAACTGATGGGCAGCTATAATAAACCCGTACGGTGCGGATCGGCGGACGGGTAAGTCAGTGTTATTATTAATGATTCTTCGAGGACCACAGTTATACACTCTAAAGCAGAGCCGGACAGATTAAAAATGCCTAGGCAACGGGCGCCATACGCAGTAGTAACAGCAGCAAGGACCATTGCGGTCGTGGCTAAGCAGCCGACGCTAACAACGCCGAGGGGATTCCTGAGGTGATAGCAGACTGCCAAGCTAGTCCGGTACAGCGTTCTAGGTAGTATGGTGATTACGGTGCCGCCTCATGCTATATCTCAGGCTAGCAGAAGCAGCACTCGTACCTCATCGTAGCTTGTACCCTGTGGCCTACTTGAAATAATGAACCTGCCGGTGTCCTGAGACTAAACAAAGGGCGCGATAATCGCTGTCGTCGTCATCGTCGCGATCGGCAAAGGGATAAAAATGAAGACGGAGGAAAAAGAGAAAAAAATTGGTTTTCTCACTTAAACGGTCGGTTATGGGCCGGGGGAGGATAAAGCAAAAATCATTACACCCAGTGGAATCGACTACGGTAGGGCTTATTTATGCCAAAATAAGGTAGTGCAGAAGACGTAAGTAGACTGGGTTGTAGGTAGGGTAATTAGAATGCGTTAAAAGGTACCATACACAATCCGAGCCGTCGATTCCGCTGTCGTTTTGATGCTAACAAGAGTCGGTGATAATACGTAGACTCACAAGCGTCAGGGCAGCTCCCGTCCGAACGTGTTCATTCCGATTCGCTAATTAGAAGAAAGATCGCCTAAATCCGATTGCCAAACGTACAGTTTATTTGGCTGGTTTTTGTTCAGAAGACTCTTGCGCTCCATAAGCCCGGGATACATTGAAAATCTATTTGACCTTGAGACAATGTTACGTCATGATGCCGTACGGAATTTCCGCTGTCATTTCAGTCACCGGCTCAGCATCGCCCAAGACATGATCTTCTCATTTTGCAATAGCGGCCGGTACGTAACAGTCGAACAGGTAAAAAGCATGCGTTACTGCGGCCACGACAGCAACGTTAGTGCAAAGAGAAACTCATGAAAAAGATTTCTGCTTCACATTAATTATATCCCCATATAATTGTATATTTTCTAGTCTAGTTCAAGTCAATGACTCTTGCTTTCTCTATAATTCTATGTTAATTAGTTTACCGAATTGAAGTTACGAAGACAATCGCTCCATAGACGTGCATTAAAAACACAATCAACCGTAATACGACTGCCACTGAGTGCGCGTATTCTCAGTCAATATTGGAAACGGCCATTCTTGTTGTGCAATCAATCAAATAGCCAGTCAGCCTGCAGGCCAATTGCTGATAGACGGACGGACGGGCGATTATATGGATTATGGCTTGAACGGTTTTGGTTCCTTGTCAGACTTCCCCGCCTCCGCCTCCCCCTCCTCCTCCTCCTCCACCTTATTATTCTTCTTCCTCCTCATATCCTTCCTCTTATTCTTCTTTTTCTTCTCCTCGTCCTCATCCTTCTACTTGCCTGTCCCATTCCAGACTGGCAGAGGTTCTAAATGAGGTAGATCCGCAAGTTGCTATTGTTACTATAGACGTACTTACACCTGCTGCAGTGAAAGTTACGCAACAAGAACAAGCCGTGTAACTCTTTTGCAAAATAACGCTATTGCACAGCTGTTTGTTAATGTAATTAGACAACGGGCCGATTTCAGGCGAATTCGCCGACGCATCTCTAACGAGATCGAAGTACGGTCAGACGAAACCTGCTCTAGCGATTCTATGCAATCTAGCCCCACGATTACCACGACAACAGCCACTTCCCCTAAAAACTTTACGACCACTTCAACTGTTGTTGAGCATCTGTGCCATTAACTAGATAGCTTGGTTTGCCTTTGCTAACTCGGTCGTTTGGCTCGATTAACTTTGACTCTTGAACAAATAAGTGTATGGACACCGAAGCATGAAAAACTGCCAGACAGGAAGGAACCTACCAGTGCACCTGTTCTGAAGCAGTAAGATTTGGCTACCATTACGGAGCAACCGTAACCGGGGTTGCTGTTTCACTTCACATTCTGCTGCTCTTCCAGATTTCCACCCACACTTTTCTATCTCTAAGAGCGTGATTTTATGCCCATGTACGTCCTTGTGTCCTTATCTGCGTTCATCTCGCGTACCGAAACAGTCCATGGACAAATCCATACTCTAGCCGAGCAGAAACGTTTTGTAATGTTTCCACCTCGAAGCCGTAGCTCGAGTAGCCAACGGTCTTGGGCGTCTCTCTTCAGAAACTGAGCGCTGGGGTTGTTTACAAGGAGGAGCATATTTCTCGCCCTTACCTGCCCTTGATATCTCCCGACTAACCCCATCCTCCTCTATAGT
Source organism: Varroa destructor (assembly GCF_002443255.2). Taxonomy (NCBI): domain Eukaryota; kingdom Metazoa; phylum Arthropoda; class Arachnida; order Mesostigmata; family Varroidae; genus Varroa; species Varroa destructor. The sequence continues at coordinate 22,363,415 of NW_019211457.1, read as the reverse complement.
CGAGTCCTACGAAAACAATACACAAGTGAGTTAACAGCCTGCCAGGTTGAATAATAACAGCATTTAAAAAAAATAGTATATATATATTTCTGTTGTTGTTAGAATGCTCGTTAGCACATTGCTGATAGAGCCCTCTAATAATTAGAAATGGCTTCCGCGATAGTAGCGGTCTATCAACATGTGAGAGCATATAATATTCGGAGCGTAGAAGCGTGTTGAGATCGACAGTGCAAACGTTACCAAGCGCCAATGAGTGAACAGATAAAATGAATGAAACCGCTGGCTGACGTTTCGATGTGAACGGTATCGCATCTGACCAGCCTTGACATATCTATTTACGTTAACGTGTTTGCAACGCGGTATAACCTACAACATTGGGCGTTTGGACGCATTTCATTGAAGGAAACAATGTTTCCTCACCAGCGGCCCTTTCGAACCTGCATCTACAATAACGTTTGTATGTTCCCGTGTAAAAACAAACCGTCAAAGGAGAATAGTTTTTTTTTTTTTAATTAACATTTGCCTACCTCCAAAATCCAACTTTTTTAATGTCTCAAGCCGTTTTGCGCAAGCTGATCTCTCATAATCATTCTTCGTCATCCTCATCGACAGTTTCCAGCATCTGCTAGGCACAGTAGCTTTGACATTCTAATTACACAACAATTTTTAACAATATTTCATTGCTTTGAAAAGTAATTTGCTGGTATTGAAAGTAATAGCCATCAACAGCTTACTCATATTTTTTTTTCCTTACGTCGCTGTGTCACCAGTAGTTATTCTTTATCGGGATTTATTACACTTTACCGTGGTATTACAGTTAAAAGTAACTGTGGATAATCTAAGCACCAATGCAAGCGTCGCGCACAAAAGCAGCTAACGCACTATATCAATAAATAATGCGAGGTAACGGTTCATCCCTCATGACCGACTCACAGGGCGTACGTCAAGACCTACCGGCAGCCTGTATGGTTTCAGGGCACCATTCTCCCTGCAGTGGGAGAATGAGACGATGACGAAGGACACCAATGTGTGTAAGTGTAGTCGAATTTACTTCATGATGATTTAGGTATTATGAGCACAGACTTCTGTGCAGGCAGCAAAATCAATGGACACAGATCCTACTTACTGCGTCGCTCCGTGTGGAACCAATTTGCAGAAATTATTGCCGCTCTATTTAATATGTAATAGTGTTGTTGTGCGTGTGGTCCTGTTAGGCGTTAATTAGTAAGTTTGTGCAGCAGGTCGCTTGCTGAACTGGCGAACGCATGCAAGGCAATACTTGGTCCTCGACAACCTTGGCTCTATTTTATAATAAGCCGTTCGCATATAGGTGGAACTGCTGCTTCGGTGGAGCGTAGAATAGACGACTCACTAAAAGATACATGATGGCTACTTTTCGTCGGAGGTTGCGTGACAATGACAATAGTAGAAAAGAGAAATACAAAGATCTACAACTCTATTTCAGATCGTTCCGGAACTTTTCAATCTTATGATTATTATTATTTTGTCTTACTTCTAGAAGTAACACTTGCCGTTACCAGGTAACCTCAAAAAATCTTGTTCATTCGCTTTCTCCTAAACTTCAAATATCTGGCTGACATTTTATAGCTGTGACTTTTTCCCGTTGCTTGGCCACAGTGGGACTGAGTGTTCTATCCAAAGTTGCTCACCTAATGTAAGGCCTTTTTGTTAAGAACATAAATTTCTTTAAATGAACATCGTAACGCTGCTTGCGTGATGTGTAGGGTTCCAGAATACATGTCGTTATTTTCATAATACGTTTTTAGACATTTAACCCTGTCTAACAGCTCGTGGAGGAGCTAGAAGGATTTGAATTTTACATTGATCTTACAGGTATCACTTGAACGACAGCCTTCCAGTATTATTCTTTGCTCATCATGCAAAAATCGTGTTTCGCGCGCACGCCCATTGTAACTTCCTGCCAGTGGGTAGCAAGCAGGCTTGATCCAATAGGCTACGGATCACATCATCTACTTTCGAACGTCTTCTAAAATATTCTCTGACAGAAACGAACTTCTGCGCGCAAAGGGCGACAGCTGCAGCCCACACTGGCCCTTTATGGCTTACAGCCTGCACAGACAGAACATTTACAACATTCAGCGCACGCGCAGGTTAAATTTTTGATCGATGTTTAAATTAAATAAGTGTGAAATTAGTTCTATGTTACTTCTAAGCATCAGAGCTTAGAAGTAAACTATAAACCGTTAAGGCATCAAGACGACGTTTGATATCTTTAATCAGCACTGTGTGTTTGGCTAATTTAAATGGCATAGAACAATCGGTCCCGCGTAAAGAATACTAACTGGCGTGCTATATGTCATGCAAGGTCTGGGCCTTCTTAGCCCATTTTCTGCCTTGTGCTTCGCACCTTTTCTGTGTAGCTGTTATTTCAATTGTTGGTTGTGCATTATTTATAAAATAACGCGTACGCTTTTACTCGTTGCAGGAAAGCAGGTCTTTCTCCAGTCGTTACGCTATAGAAATTGACCAAAGTTCTAATACGCGCACAGATTGAAGATTAAATTAATCAAAGAACTCTTAATTCAATTATTCTTGCATGAAGGAGTTCTAAACAAATCATATACTAATAAAATAAAACCTCTGAGAAGACTGGATGAAATCTTATGAGGTTGATACATAGGATCCGCATATCAACATGAATGTGCATTTGTAGGGATACGCTGAACGCTTCGAATACGTTGATGTGAATGAAGTACTCTGTTTCTTCTAAAAATGAGTCAGTATAGTAATATTAATGAGTTCGAATAGATTAAGTATAAAGAATACTTACTTGCAGCATGCTGATTGGTGTTTAGGACTGACGACTGAAGGAAACCCTTCGAGATCAGATCCTGAATCCGAATCATTCTTTAGAAGAGGCCCGTGAGGACCAGGGAACCCACTGCTTCCGCCTGACTTATACACAGCTGATAACGTCTTGTGACTTTTTGCTATAAGTGCATCCAGCTCACGACGCTTCTTCATCTTCTTGCACGGTACCCGAATACTAACTTCATGACGACGAGGGTCGCATGTACCCGCCTCAAGGTCTACCGAGCGTCGCAGCATCGCCATCCACCGCGCGACAGTGTGAATTAAATATTACCACAACACAATACTACGCGCTAGGCGTTCCCTGCGAAGTTTTCTCTTGTGGCTTCGATCTTTCAGAAGTAGGGTGGGAAAGACTAAAACAGAGGAAAAAATAGGATAGATTTCCTTTCGCTAGCTTATGATCACGAACCAGCAGTTAAGCAGCCAATTAAACTCGCCATCGCCAAGCCACAATTCACTTCAAATACATTTTATAGCGCAGAAGCGGCACCAGTGGCTCAATGAGTGGTGAGCAGTGTAGGCAAACCAGCTGTACCGTATAGTCAATGTGCAGTTAGGAAACAGTAACTTTCCGTCCTTTATTTACTGGCGGATTTCCTTTTTCCGTCGACCGCTCGGTGTTCCACCGATACTATTGGCTAATCCTGAGATATGGCCTAGTAAATGGAGATGGCGAGATAAGATGATACATAAAGCAACAAACAGCGGGATTAGAAGTACGGAAACATGAAATTAGCCTTAGTTTCTTGTCCAAAAAAACTACGGACTATACTGCGAACACACCACAGCAAGCCCCACACGGCACTCACTACACACATGCACGTACAGTGGAGGACTGCAGACGCTGGGGCTACAGGGGCAAATTGCTCTGCGCGAATCCGCCCCGGTGCTCCGCAAGGCGGCGGGGTGACGGTAGTAGTAGAATCTTCGATTGACTAATTAATCGAGGTAGCGCGCTAGCGGCAATAGTTATCCTTGAATTAATATTGCTTGTAGAAGTAATCGTATTACAAAGAATATAGCAGTTCTATGCGCTCTGAACCGTCATTGTTATATTCGCCGCCTTCGCCGTGGACTTCACAGCGGTGAGTATGGGTAGTACCCGTGTTACTTGGCTGGTACTAATATTCACAAATACACATACACACATGAACTGATAGATGGGGTTTGCCACCACTGCCGCCGAACGAGGAACTAACAGCAGATCATCAGAGGCAACGCGCGTTTAACGTCGCCGCGCGCCAATCAGCGGCGTACATCAGGCTGCAGGACTTTATCCCTGCGGGACACGACCGCCGTGGTACCGCTGCCTGCTGCGGTACCCTCTGGCCTGGTCTATGGAAAAGTGTGCGCTGTTGACGTCGGGCTCCTGTCCTTCCTTCGCCGACAGAATGTCCGGAGCAGACGACTCTCGTGAGGAAAGGGCACAAAGCAATACGCCTAGAAGCGAGAGGCGGCAGGACAGAGTGATCCTCTGGGGCAAAAAACCACCCATGAGCAGGGTCCACCAAGGACTGGCTACAAAGCCGCTATTATGATTGTAGGCGCTAAAAGTCATATCCCTATTGCTTACCCCTAATCATTTCACTGACACTCCCTGTCTATTGTCTTTCCCACGTCTAGCACGGATATACACTCAGGCCACGCTCTCTACCGTACTATCGCCTGCCTGTCAAATGAACGGAACACGATTGACAACGATATAGCTGATTAACAGAAAAAACTTAGGCTGAGAAGGTCGACATTAAAGAAGAAGCACCTTTTCAGATAAAGACTTTGTCCGAACTGGGACAGAAACGCGTGATGGTGTTTACGAAAGCCGAAGACAAAGACCATCCACAACAAGCTCCACATCGATAACGAGAATCGTAATTAGGTTAAAACGAAAAGCCTATTTTGGATTCTATCCAATATACATTAAATGTACTTGAGACGTACAGACTCATGAATGTCCTATAATAGGGAAAAAATGATACGAAGCAGTGTTTCACGAATGGTAAAAAGGACCAATTAGAGGAGAACCAGAATAGTATCGTATCGTTTATATCTGATTGTGTCCTTCGACTACACGATAAATAAAAACTTAATGTTAACAAGTTTCTTTTTCGGTACCCTCTGCAGTTCGGAAGCAATAGGTGAATATTGGCCATTTGTGAATGAGGTGTTCGCGCAGCTGACGCAGTGCATTGTTGACAAAGAAAAGCTTGTATCATGCATAAATAAATGTCAGCCTTGGCGGTTTCATTTTGTTCAAGAAGGCTTTAGCTTACCAAGTAGTGACTTCGGGTAGACATTCTGGACATACTGTTCTGCACTGGGAATAGGCTCATAAAAGTTAGGATAGGCATGTTAAGAGTTAGCGTGCCCTGCACTGCATCTCATAGACGACGCCTATTTTTCGGAAACTTGCGTTGTGATAAACTCCAAGCATCCGATTCCGATACAGTTCATATACAACGGTAAAATATATATATATACATACATAATAAAAAAAAATTTAAAACAGATGTTTGTAACTTTGTAACAGTGAGAAAGTCAGAACATACATATCAGAACCGAAGCGCACGAACTATACTGAAATCTGGACCAAAACCTAAAATTTTCTCGCCAAAAATAATTGCCACCTGGTGGTATTATGTAATTAATTCCGTAGTTCGTTGCCGACATCGAATTTTCTAATATAGATAGACGTTACCGATTTCCCTCAACATATTACGTTTTACAATTCGTGCTTTCCTCTGAAAGGACAAAAGCGCATTTCTTCTTCAACAATAAGGGAAGACTAAAACACAGCTCTTTAGTTATTGTATTTGATACGTATTACTGTATTATACGAAAGGGACCAAAAGCAATGGTAGATGTTTACATCCCGTGGTAGTAGTTAGTCCCATCTGTTGAGACAAACTCGAAAGTGCTTGGTACCTTAAACGTCCGGCAACAGGCGTCTTGGAAGCAGTTGTCATAATACTTGTAAACCCCCCAATTCTACGCTTCCGACATTTACAATTAGACAATGTTCATATCACTAATGATACATGTATTAGGAGCGTAATAACCTGTGGATCGAAGTTCGTCCAAGAACCTTAAATCACTGAATTAAACAAATGACAATTGTTTGGATTGTGATGACGATTAACGAGTAAAGCAGACATATATTGAAACGAAAATGGTCCTTGGATGCTGCTCGATATGAAACCGCACTGCTCGCCTTGCGGCCTAGGTTAAAGAATCAGTCGACCGAAAAGGCCCTATTGTCGACTCACGCGACTGATTCCGGAAAGTATCCCCAAGACATGGAACTGGGTTTGCTGTCTTCATTCAATACGGCCCACAATCATAAAGTTAAAATGCTTACACATTCTATTATTTCTTTTATTATTATTATTTGCCCAAATTGTATGATGTTATTAGCAATAATGCAAACTCGTTTGATGTTCTATGTCGAATGTGTTAGGAGCGATCATGACCTTGGTGTGCCATGCGTGTAACTTCCTTTGTCCAATTTTCGTCAGAGCAAATCATTATAACTTGAAACTAGTGTAATCAACCAGCTTGTTGCCAAGCAGACGACGTGATTGTGGAAAGGGTTCCATAATCATTATGAAGCGAGAGATCTCGTGTAGAACTGGCCGTCTCAAACCGGCACGATGGACTGACCACCCAAACGCAACACACGCTACTACTGCTACTACTACTACTACTATACTATAATAAGCAAAAAAAAAAACAAAAGTCTGCATAGTTTATCTTTTTATGATAAAACATAAGGACGTAGTGTTTCGACAAAAACACCCATTATTTGGTCACAGATATTGACCAACTTCTTAATAACCAATAATAATAAGCTTGAGCAAGTATCGAGTTTAGTAACCGATTCTAACGTACATGTCAGAAAGTCCACAAACAGCTCAGAAAAACTGAACAATGAACGAAGCTTATTTGATGCGTGTTTCTTATAACATTTGTGTGTGTTTAAATAAAATGTTTTACACGTTTACTAAAACTAGCAGACTTTTTTCAGATTATCTAGTGATATGATTATCTATCTTTCAGATTATCTAGCAAATATGATAAATTTATATCTATCTAAAACTTTATCTTTATAGAAAAGTCGTAATTAAGTATAATCTTAGTTGAAGTATAATCTTATTTATTGGAGGAATTAGTAAAATGTGAACCTTATCAATAATTTCGACAGAGCCCAAAACGGGCTTTGACATTAAGATCTTTTGTTAATAATAAAATAGCTTTAAACTTATTCCTGATAAAGCCTAAGTTTCTCATATTCAAAGAAGGACCTCATGTGTACGTTTGCCTTGTTTAATCTGCAACATATAGAAAGCGCGCTTATGAATACCTTTGAGCAGCCATACTTCACCGCTCTTATCGTTGTCACACCTTAACTCCATGTATAGATGAAAAAGCCGTTTCTAATGTTATATCATCGCATCTTGCAACTTTTATCTAGCACTTTTATAACGACTTTACGTTTCCAAACACAAGCACAATACAAACGTCTATTTGCAAAAAAACAGTTCACTCAGACTTATCTAATGCAATCAGCCCCACCGAAATCTTCGTTTTATTTACCTATCCCACGTCACAATAGGTATTCGATTACTGCAGTATTCTCAAAGGTTCACAAAAAAGTACAATTGACTCGACACGGTCCTGCCTGTGATATATTTACGATACTTATCCGCTCTCTCTTGTATATCTGCACTTTATGCAGTTATCTATATCAATCTTTGAGCAAAGACAACCTGAAATGACTAGCGCTCAACTGGAAGCATTCTATTACGCAGTCTCATCTTTTCTTTTTCAGTGGTCCATGACATTGTCCGCATTTCTGTACCCGCTGTCAGCAAAGCTCGCGTATCGGTCTGATAATACATCTCCATCTACCAGAAATACTACCTTCTCGAGCTCATATTTTTCCACACGTCCTCTCTTTCTCTTTCAATCCCCCGGTTTCTCTCAGGAGAGTGCGATACTTTCGAACATGTTCCAAATTTACGAGAGCGACCAGCGAACAATCCCTTTCACTTATTATTTCCAACAGTTACTCTGCACGTCTCTGTGAACGAACTGGGTCCATTGAATGCTCCTTCAAAATCCGCAACCCCACCCCCTCCTCCGCTCGCCCCATTTCCACCATAATGGAGATCCTGTTGTGAGAGCTGGAACAGCAAAATATAGGCCGACGTCGGAAGCTTAGACCGATGCGAACGTCATAGGACCTTTCCCAGCCTACTCGTGGTGTCTTTTGGCCACGGATAAGTTTCCGAGAATCTACCTGAAATTTCGATAGGCCTCCCTTTTTTCTTGACATTCGTATTCTTGAAACGACTGTGGCCTACGACAGGCTGATCCATTCTCTCGATTTCTTGGTCCGATGTGATTTTGTCAATCGCAGCCTTGCTATCGACAACCTTAACCATAATCTATTATCGATTATTATTAACAGAATTTTTTCGAGCGGCCACAGTTGAATTAAAAGACATTACGAACAAATCGAAAATCATCTGTGGAGTCCGTCATCTAATACGCTCAGTTGTTATATATAATTTCTTTATTTTTACTCCCGATTTTACAGTAACCACTATTTGCCTAAAATCACGAGTCGAATAAATCCTCTAAAGCACCTCCAAACCTCGGCTGCCGCAATGGCAGCTAGGCTTAGGTAACGTCGTGGAAGGCAGTGAGAAAAATTAAAGCTGCTACCACCAACAAAAACCTGTCACTTCCGCTCTTGGACAGTCGTCATGGCTCCCGTCAACGCCGACCGTTGAGACCGTCACTACGCATATTTTTCGAATGGTCGCATGATCCGGCATGATTCAACAATAGGTTTCAAACAGTCAGCATAACGTCGCTGTCAATATTTATTTCAGAATTGAAAGATATCTCCCACTGTATTAATATGAACACTTTGTATGGCAACAGGAGACGAGTTGGCTAGCAAGACGGATAAGCCGAAAACGTGTTTTGTGCGCGGCCTAAATCTGTCGTAGGAGGCTTAATTAAGCTTGTTACACAGCTGGGGAAAAGGCCCTAAAAAACAAGAGGAGGACGAGCTTGTATGACATCTCACAATCGACTATATAATACAATGTGATATGGAGCTTGCTCTCAAACTGACTTTGAACACAAAGGCAGCTTTGTCAAGTATATTTTCATGACACTATCGCGAGGTTTTCCGGACTTATATTGCTAATATTTAACGCAACTCTTATCTCCAGCTGACAATATCTGTTTTTTTATAACGTTCCACCCCGAGAAAAAACAGTGATTCATTACACCAAATAAGTGTACTGCTGTAAAAAATAACACATATATATACATATATATATATATATGTACCTTAAAATGAGTATTCGATTAGTTCATGTCCTTCGGGAACCCTGTAAGACATTTTGCCGAACTCGTTAAGATTACGGGAGTTGGCCTTCAATCAAAGGATTGTGCCTGTCACGATAAATGTATTTTGCTTAATAAGCTTAAGTACAAAAAGTCTTATTGTAATTGGATACTAGAAAATTGATAGATAAATTCTAGACAAAGTAGGTACGCATTGAATACATGAATTTCCGTATTTGACTTTGAAATGAATTTTTTGTCTGAACTTCACGGCGCAAGCGTGCCCGCCCCCTGACTTCAGCTTAGACCGGGCCGCTAGGCGTTGCTTCAGACTTCAGAAGCCCTGAGTGCCTAATGGCTCAAGTGCTGGAAGTGAAGGCTCCAGGCTAACGTGGTCTGTCTTAAAACTAATCTATGAACAATGAAAGCCGCTATACAACTTAAGGCTGCATATTGAAAAATCACAGAATGATCGTGATGAATCACAGAATGTTATCCGTGTGCATACACTTACTTGTCCGTTCAGACGGTTTTTTCCGCAACGAATTCTATGATGAATGTGTTTATCTATCATCTGCAAGATAGAAGCCTTCTTCTATTCCCCGAGCAATTTAGGCCTTCTTTGTGTACAACTACTGAGAGAGATCACTGCGAGCTACCGTATACCCTGTGCGGCTTCAGTCACATAACAGGAAATGAGTACACAGCTTCTCCGTTAGCAACCACATGAGATGTCGATCGAGAAGAGCCATATGCTGCATTAAAAATTAGCACAATTAATATCGATACAATCATGAAACATTGGGCAGCAAGATTATTCGATATTTATTCCTAATATAATACTACGCATAATTCGAATACGATCTGCAGGCAATAGTTGAAGTCAATGCAGGTATTTGCTTAGGCATTATTTAGAATTTTGAGCCCGGTACTGGTTCGCTTACGAGTGGTACCTACGTCCGATTTCGAAACTAGACCATCCCTCACGTGCCCTAGTGATTTACCTAATGCAATAAACCGCTACACTTATGGAAGGAATAGAGCCATGAAAAATGCGCAACTACTTCGAGATTTTGTGTATATTCGTTTGTGAACGTTTCGTCCGACTCTGTTTGCACAACCGCTCAAATGTTTGCTTAACTCGAGTGTATTCGTAGTATTTTTGTCTTTGTCTATCGTCTCTTGGTCGATGTAAAGCTATTTTCAAATTACACCGTTTCCACGTACTTCATATTTTTCTAAAGTTTACTAATATCCTCATATTTCTATCATAGATTGCCTTCTTCCTAGGAAAGAAATGTTTCCTTTTGCTAAAGGCATATTCTACCGTATGGAGCTAGGGAAAATAATAAAAATCAATGCACCCTGAAAGCTACGTTGTTGTTTGGACAAATATTTCCGCTTTTTACCACAATGGCAAACCAATGCGATTTGTAAAAATGTCTTATAAGCATGATAAAATTTGAAAGACCGTGTTAAACCGTCAAAGGCTATGTGTGCCCCATTTTGCCAGAATCATATCATGTGACGAATATCATAACATTGAGTGCATGCAGATCTTTGAGTCTATTCCATATTTGCACATCTGTTCATGTTGAAAATGTTATTAGAAAAAAAAGTAAAAATTGTGTCGTATTATTTACACGTCCTATATATACGAGAATAATTCAGAATCACTGGCCTTTACGGTTAGTAGCCATAGTATCGTTGTAAGATCACACAATGCACCAGATCTGTGTATATAGATGTGTTCTCTCCCCTATGAACCCTTTCATAATTACATTTCCGTATGTACACAACGAAATGAGCCAGTACCGGCGATAGATTACGATCGATGCTTGAAAGTTCTAATACGTATTGTGCCAAAAAAGGGTTCAACCATATCATAGCAGCTCAGGCACACACAGGCTTAGATCTAGAGATAAATCATTTGCCTGTTTGATCTACTATAGACTTAAGGGTCTGTCCTTACATGCAGGGAGTAATTATGCCACAGACTTGAGAAAATCCACGGTCATGATTATGACACCGGCTTTAAAAAGTGTAAACAATACATTTGAAAATGATCACGCGTAGATCGAAGCGTTTCATCAAAAAGAAAAGAAACATACTGAAATTTCCTGCAGTTAGAGATGACGTAAATTCTTATTGCCGAGGCTTATTAAGGCACCATCTGTGCGACAGAAATACGAAATGAAGTTCAAAATTAATAATAGTATCATGAAGTATTCCAAACAAATTATAGCTACGTTTAATGATACCTCTCTCTCCCTCTCTCTCTCTCTCTCTCTCTCTCTCTCTTTCTTCCTGTCTTTCTTTTATATATATACAATGCGTGTGTGTTTTCCTTATTTTTATACAACGCTATATAAATGATGAAATCCACACGCTTTGCCGCCTACTAGGTTTTCTCCGGCTACTTTCCTGCTGGTGTAATGGCCGCTTATGGTGGCGTCGCATATCCAATGATTAGCAAAGAGCACTGTGCATCGTCAACCTTAGCTAACTTTGAAGATCTTGCAGTACCGAAAGAAAAGGACCGCTACCATTAGTTGGACTCGCTTTTTACCGATAGTCTTTCCGAGTTCTTAGGGAACCGTAAAGTTTATCCCGACGAGCAGCGAAGTTCGCACGCGCCCTGTTCCACATTTTCCACGTGTTACATGCCCCTCTAATATATTCAACTGCTCCGAGCGGCATTTGGTACAGTGCTAAGAACTAAGAAAAAATTGATAATAATTTCGTTCGGCTTTTAGAATTTCCAAGAGACACACTTTAAAAGAAAAAAAAATATGTACTCTTGTCGCACCTTGTCGCTCCAAGTATCTGCCTTTGGTTCCTCCTTTGCCCTTGGACCACCTCGTCAACAAGAGCAGCGGCTTAACAGAAACACCCTTCTCTAGGTAGAATACGAAACAAGCAGATAAATAACGATGTTAAGTTAGAATTCTACCATGCGTGCCACAATACCCCTGCTACACTCGCGGCCCTAGGGGCACGGTCGTTGCAATCTCTGACACGAATAACGTGAATGCATCACCACTGGCGCCAGCATCCTTTAAACAAACCCTCAAAACAAACGGAATTCTGCTCACATCGCTAGAACCCACGTAATTCTCGGGTTACCCACACATTTAACCCTTAGAGGATACGAAAAAGCCACAGTTTGTCGTGCTTCTACGAAAGATCCGGCTATGAGAAGAGGCCACGGCAGTTATCCACGCTGATTAACGATGCCGGTTGTTTCACTACAGGCGCAGGCTAAGAAAAAGGACAAAGTGAGATGAAGGAGGGAGGATTAGAAGAAAGGACAAGAGGATAGATGAAGAGCTGGCCCGCATGAATGCAAGCGTCCGAACCTGTACAGGGGAGTGCTGCAAGTCAGACTAATCTATTACATTTTAAATGTTGTCAGGGGCTGTGGAAGACATGTTCCTTTTACATTGAACTATAGTTGTTGTCGTTGTTAGTGCTGTGGTAACCATAGTGATAGGGATAGATCCTCAAGTTTACTCGAAAGCCTCGCGTGCCATGATGTTGGTAATTGTATTGGATGGCTTCTGCAGTAGCCGAGGACAAAGTACGCATTATTTAGTTTTTAATTTATTATATTGAGCGTTGTATCTTCGGCTCGTGGAAGCTCTTAGTGGAATATTACGAACTAATGAAAAAAAATAGTAAAATCATCGTTTCTCTTCCGCCAAATTCTGCAAATCGGCGGGAACGAATTTTACGAAGGACATACATTAGCGGTAGGTGAGCTCGACAATGCATAGTTGGTGGTTAAATAATTAGAATTCGCCAACATTTAAGCTGCCTTTAAGTGTAATATTTTGAAATAAAATCAAATTAAACTAACAAAATTCTGTTTAGGCACAGCTGGTTCGACACTGAACCTCACTACTAAACGATATGACGGCTGAGACGAACAATTAATGAACAAAACAAAAAAATTTTTAGATGTACAGAATATTCACTATTATATCCTGTCCGAATGGGGGTTTATAGCAGCATAAACTTGTCGAGGTGTGCTTGTTACCCCAGAATTCTGCCGTCTGTTCGAACAGCAGCTTTCCAGTAAAGCAGTTATAATTAGAATATGCATTAACGAAAAATTTATAGTTTCGTTCATATTTACATGGTGTGAGCCACTTATACGCTTTAGTAAGCCAAAGTATTTTACCCTCACAAAATAATCAATCTTCAGAAGCTGGAATTGATTATTTTATAGAAAAACACTTGCGATCGTATAGTGGCTGAACTTTAGCTGTTCCCCCAGACCACCTAAAAAGGAGCTATTGCTTCGAGAGCAAGCACGGTGTGTGTGAGAGCAGAGTCCTTGTTGAAGGCTGGAGGTGACTAACTTTTACTCATAACTATAATGAGAAAAATTCAATTAATTTTACATTATAATCACTTTATAGCAGTAAGCTATATGTGCGAATCTCGCAAGATATTTCATCAATTCTCACCGTTCGTAAATTCACTAAATTAATTAGTGCATGGAAAGACATCCTGGAGTGCTACGTATCCCTCCAGCGTAGTCGATTAGAACGCGTGGGGACACTGCTTTCCGCACTGGAAAGCCTTAAGCACCAGACCGTACTCAGCCAGGCGAGTAGTTAACCGTTCCATAGGCACAGGACCACCCCGCCAAGCTGTCGCGCAGCTATTGTAGCTGGATGATTTAACGGAAGGCACATACAAAACGTTATCTAGCAATTGCTGACCTTCGAGTTAAATTTAGCACATAATTCGCCACCTTGCAACCTTCATTGTTGATCTGTAGCTCACTGGTCAGCAATCCACTAGGAAACTTTTGAAATACAATGAATCAATCGACATAGTTCTAGCATCTCCATGTTGGTTGACGCTAGTCGCCTGTATGCGCCAGTAGGCACAAATGTTTTGTCTTCCAGATTCAATTAAAATTTACAAACTTATTCCGCTATTACGGGTGACGAAAGGGCCTTACGATCATGTTTTGAAACATATGAGCTTGTGCCATAAACCAACGCAGATCAAATCAACAATCTTAGTTGCTGCTTCCGCTGTCATCCTTATAGCTCGAGTCTGAATATACAGGTAGCCAAAAATGATCAACAGTAAATCGTTTATAGGCTAACTAGATATGAACGCAGATGCAATCGCGACTCCTTTTAACATCAGATCACTAATTTAAAAGAAAAATCATATCGTTGTGCGGGTCGCATCATCTGCGAGCGTATGCAGGTGTGTATTGCAAAGAGCTCCAGATAATAGGGTTGCATCGGTACAACATGGATACTCTGGCACGCTTCAACCGAGTGAAGCATTTTAAATGTCCCTTCTAAAGGAGGGAGGATTGATTTTTCGCCGATCAGTCAAAGCGTTAGGAGGGGTATCCGGAGTACTATTTCCAAGCGAGCCGCTTCTTGGATCCCTTGAAAATTTTTCTTTTCCATACCACGTTCCGAACTTCGCAGGCGTTATCTTTATTATTGACCACATTGGATATATATATATAAAGCTGAAGATATGGCTGAACAATGTTAGGGTGAATTGATTTTGTACACTTTTAGATTGTGTTTTCGATTTCATAGTGGCCAACTTTAATAACTGGCTTTGAACAGCTCGCTTGCTTTTACGTTCAAAACCTGTAAAATATTATATATAAATAAATGAGGTCTCGAATTCGCTAAACAGAGCAAATCTGGAAACGCTTGTTAAGCCAGAAGGCGCCATCAAATGAACGGGAGTTATGTCCTACATGTGGTCGACAGAGATCCCCTGTATCGTGTTAATATTACATTGGTTGACTTTGTATCTTTCCGTCCCTTCAATCCAGTATTTGTCCTGAATTTTCACCGTGAGGAAACTTTGCTTTCACGTTCCTTCAGCTTCCTGCCCAAGAACAGAATGCGATGATTCGAAGGCCACTATCCATAGGTATGATGAGCCCTCTTATCGACCTGCATCTGCTCTTCACGCTTCTGTCAATTGGAGCTTATCCAGCGGCGACTTTACTCTGTTTTCTTACAATAAAGCTATATCTATTGGCTACCAGGCTTATTTATATGGATTATTCCACGCATTTGCTTTCATGCGACCGCACGAAGCCATTAATGGCCTATATACAAAATGACTCACCGATGAAAAAAGCTCGCTTACATCTATCCAATTCCTGGTTGTTGTACTTTTTCGGCGGCATGCTACCAGGTTGGCTATAACTATTACTAGAGGGCCGTACGCACATCTAATCTGATACCATTTCGCCAGGAACGGGCTGGCGTTATAAGTTGTTCGGCGACGAGTCAAGCTCTACATTATCTTACTTCTATTATGACTCCCTTCGAAAACAGTTATATTGAGGGGGTTTACGTTTCAACTATCCACATAGATTAAGCGACCGAGAGGGAATTCTGTTGATCCTTCATAAATAAGGAGAAATGAAGTCAGTTGTTATGAACTTTTGCCCCGGAAGAACAGAAAAAAAAGTCAACATAAAACGACGAAGGACTCATAAAAAAAGTACGTCGGCAGAATAAACAGCGATAGCTTAATGCAAGCGTGCTTGGACTTCTTTAGGGCGAACACGCAAGGGTAAACATTTTGTAATGCGCGTGGTCGTCGCGCTAACATTGGGAGTACCATTATTTTGTAGCAGGTACAATGGCAGAACCCGCAGAGACCGTTTAAGCATTAACTACGAATATATCAGACGCCACTATACCTTGCCGACTGTTAGAAGCGAGTGAATCGAATGTACGGTGATACCAAGCAAATTTCTAAAAGAGCGACGACAAACAGTGGGAATTTGCGTTTTTAATACAACGATGCTTGATTTATATCTTCGAAATCACATTCAGTTATTTGTTTCAACTCCAATGATTCGATATCTTCTGAAATTTTTTGACTAATCATATAATTATTTTCGTTGGGGCTTTTAAATCTACATTTATCTCTATTTTAGAATTTGGCAGCGTTGCGTATCGAACAACTGAAATTTTCGATAAGCCTGAACACTAAGATGGTCCATTTGCTTTCGATTTGACCAAAATTTTATCATTTAGGATTTATCAAGCTTATAATAACACCGATGCTAATTAGCAGCCTGTAAAAGTCGACCGGCGAATGCGTAAGGTCAATATCCGAACTCATATTAAACTATGCGTGAAACATCACGAAACACATATAATTCAAATAACAGGGGTCGTATGGGCTAGTAAGGATTTTGAAGAGGGCTCTGATTTCATCTACAATAGACCATACTTTTTGACCGTTTGCTGGCAGGCTAGGCAAATAAAGATTAGGATTCACCTGCTATAGAAAACTAATGGGTAAAATAGCCCCCGAATTATGTAGAAGATGAGAAGAACTCACTAGAAGCCGTTATAGGCTATGTTAGAGGGGATTCGTTTCGGTGGGTCACCACCGTTTGGAACCACGTTGGAAACACCAACGTTTCTTCGCACTGGAAACAGTTTCTCTTGGCTACGTCATGAGCGTGCTTCATAATGGTAACGAGTAAGCGTAGTTTGTACGGTTGTATTATGCGATCTTCTGGTTCATTTAGGTGCTATAAATTACTGCTACTGCTTTTTATATTCTTCTCAAAAACGTGCATTGATCCATGTGTATAACGTTTGATTTCGGCTGCTGTTCGCAATTCGTCAACAAACTGAAGGTGGTATGCAGAAGCAGACGTCTTGGCGTCATAGCTAAATCCTATACAACGTAATCGGAGCTGTGCGATATGTGCACGCAGACACCTTCCTTACGGGCTATTTGACGTGAGATGAAAATGTAAGAAGTCATACCAACATGAAGTTCTGCTGAGAACTTCCAAAACTAGACCAAAGCTAGATTTTAAGTGGCTCAAGTACTGACCAGCTGCATCTGCTGGGGACAACCAGAAAAATTGTTCACACAGTATTTCAGAGCCAATCTCATCGCGCGGAACTAATTGTTGCGAAGAAGTTATGCGCGCAAATAACTGGCCGACTGATTGATCAGTTCTGATTCATAAGGGTGATTGACGGCAATGTTGTGTATACATCGACCATATTCTGTCGCCCGAACGATACGTCATATGACTAAAGATGCCATATCCATTCTAAAAACCACAACAACTTACCACAGATTGTTAATATTGTGACATATACGCACTACTACCTAAGCTGAGTTGCACTTTGAGGCTATTTAGCTCTTCTGCAGAGTCCAGATAAAGTCACCTCATCCTGCTGAGGGTATATGTAACAACGTATGGTCCCCAGGGCGGTTATGTAATATAATTCAATGCTATGATTTATAAAATGTTATTTATTTTTAATTTGCCCTGGAGATATAGTTTTGGCAGGCACGGCAAAGGAACAAGCTTGTTACTTTGACACCTTCATTTTTTTCTTGTCATTATTATATTTTATCATTCTAAAAAAAAGTTTAATAAAATGCAACAAATATATAGCTTCTCACACCTTCTGAAATTTAGTGGAATTGGCGCCATTACATGCTTTGTGCATCAGAAACACTTTTCAAAGTTTGATAATATTCAGATTTAAAGCCGACGTTTCCTTGCCCAAAAACGGTATAGCCCACATAGCTTCACCTTTCCTACGTACGAATACAGGTATATTTAGTGCATACATTTGACGGCGTCGTCCTGATCGTAGTTTCCTCTGCCGGCATCGAATATTTTGTGATCGTGGATAATCCAATCCACTCGATTACTAAGCCGGACAAGCATGATGCTCTCGATGGTCAGCGCGCCGACTACAAAAGTTATTACCAGAAACCGGCTAATCCGGGGCACGGTATCAAGAGCTGGCCAACAATTACCCTGCGAAGGATACCACAGCCTAGGGAAAGGCGAGGTCGCGGAACCGTTTGGCCTTCGTCGGCGCTTCCTAGACAAACAAAAACACGCATAAGTACAAAAAAATACTGTGTGATCTTATATATACATATAATATACAATTTCACGAATCAACTGATTTTTGTTTACTAACAACATCCTTCATAATTCTATTTAAGACATATACTTAATGTAGCTAGCTAATATAATCAAGAGACCAATCTTCCCTTATATGTTGGGCTCGTGTCTTGCTATCCTCTGTTACAAATGTTGGATGCGTTTACTTTTCGGAACGTAAAGCGCCCTGGGGCGATGTCTTTATTTGAAAGAGGCAGCTATGGATTGACTTGTAGCAGAGAACATGTTTGGGTAAACTCGATGACGGTAATTGTTACGATCAACAATAACTATAAGCGACCAGCAACACCGCGGGTCGCTTTCTCCGAGTTTGAAAAAGTGCGAGACTAGTAACTGCAATAGCAGGACGATACAATAGAAGCCCGCAAATTTTATCTATAGTATTATAACCTTCGAAAAAACTAGGAAAGGATAAAGTGGCACGTGCCGGTGGCGATATCTGAATATCATTGTTGTTGTTTGCGTCGGCTACTGCGTAACGCTTGTTGGCGCTGATTGCCTAAAAAAGATTTTTTCTTGCATGTCCATGTGTTCCGCCAGCAACAAACAGTTCCAGAACAGCTCACAATACCAAAATACGGACTCATCGAATTTCAATAGTAGAATAGATACATAGGTAAGTAAACTTCAATAAAGATGTTACGACGCAATATATATATATATATATATATATATATATATATATATATATATATATATATATATATAGGAAAAAACGACGAAAGAACGCCAGATTAGAAACAATCTATCGAAAAAAGTGCCGAAAACGAGCTTTCCGCAACTTATGAGTTGTTACGACCGTTAGCCTAAGATACACAAATGTGACAGATATAGTTCTGCGCGGAACACGCCGATCTAACCGGGTTACGCCGATCCGTCCAAAAAGACCCGACTTTGGATATTTAAGATATATGTTGAACCGCTCATACTTCGAGTGGTTCAACATATATCTTCGATGTTGGATGGTTCTTCAAATCGATGGTCGAAAGAAGATCCTTGAGAATGTTGGGAGTGCACATGCAAAACGCGCTGCTTTCAAAACGAGCTAGAAATTCTAAATAGAGTCGGCATCACTGTTAAGCGGATGATCGATCGTATCAGCAAGTACAGCTGAAGTCTGAAAGCAGTAATGATCGACACGACCGAAACACCGAACAGATCGCAAAACAACAAAAGTTAACCAGAGCTTGTAGCCAAAAGTGGTGTATAAGCGACCTACTCCTAAGGAGAGTTTTCTGTGCAGTGCACCAGGCAACCATAAAAGCATACTTGTTATCATGCATAGCTCTATCACTTCATTAAAACCTTTTGAATAAAGTGTATAGTTATCAAAATATAACGAAACTATAGCACGCTTTCCATAAACGGCCGTTGTTGTGTTTGGCAGCAATTGAAAAAAAAAATAGACTGCAGCATAAATCAATGATCAGGTGACAACCGAATAGGTCCCATTACGGAGATCAATTATGGTGCGAATAAAACCGAAATGAGGTCACAAGTTGCTTCACGCCGACGCCAGACATCATTTCATTTCGACATGGGCGGGCGTACCGTCAAAGCTATTTAATAATGGCGTCCACCTACGGCGTCCACTAGTCCACTCTTCGGATGATCAGCGAAGATAACTCGTTTATTAGCAGTATCTGAACTTGATCAAACTATAAATTGGTGTGTCTAGGAAGCGCTAAGAGCATTATATTAAAAACGTAACCCTTACATAAGAAGCGGTCATTTCTGCTTGCCAAAGCAATTATAAGCCAAAAAAAAGCTAGCCTAAAAAATTCAACATTATTATATTTTGGTAACATTCAAGACAAGCGTTGAAAATATCCTTCAATATACTATAACATTCTTATTCGAATTGATGAAAGATACTTCATTTTTAGATGTAATGATTTGATGCCAGTTTGCGAATAGGTAAAATATTATTACTAAGAATTTTTTGAAAATTTAAAAAACACAGTATACGCTCACAAAATAAAATGACGTCAATTTTATTACGCACAAACCATAAGTATTATATCCATTTAACATTGATTGAAGCAATGCGGTTGGCTATAATAACAGTTATTACATGTTACACGTTGCTCGAAAAGCTTCAGTAAAAGCTCGCTTCGACAATTGCAAGGAACTCGCAAGCACACGCGTTGCACACTTTATCTGTCAATGCATAGTTACAGTAACGGTTCGTGTACAAATTCTATGAATATCTTGTATTTGTACGCATGTGCTTTGCATGTTGAATGTGTCGATTTATGGGCAGCCATAGTTAGAAGTTTTCATACATTTTCGAAATACCGCTACGTATTAAAAAATTTACCGCCCTTAGCTATTTCGAGCTAACCAACAAAAATATTTTTCTCAAATTTCCTCTAAGGGTGTATTCCTATTTTTCTGCTTGCTTATTACCTACATCTAAATCTAAATCACTTACTTTTTTAAGAATTTATAAGCTATTGAACATCTTCAAAGCTCCATAAAATGTTTCAAACGTTTTATTTGTTCTAGAGTTTTTCCAATATCTCCTACGAGCCATCACAGCCTTATCGTTAGAGTCGCTTAATTAAGTTACAGTGGAGATTTCATTTGAATATTGGCTAAAAATATCAATAGACTTTACGCTAGTCGAAACGTACCCATTTCAATAATGTCGAGCGATAGCACTTCAGCCCTAAAATTTTTGTCAAAGGGGGCAGGTGGGTGTAAAAGCTACCTTCCATAGAAAAAAAAATGTATTTTTGCCTAATAATCACTCTAAAATAAAGCAGGTGGATTGCCATTGCTTTTAGGCTGACTATGAGTAAGGTTACTTAATAAGCATCTTTTTCGACGGCGTTAACGGAGTCAATCATGTTTTGTCGAAACTTTTTGGGTTTTCGCTCAATAACAGACAATATGTAGTAATTTAGAGGGCTGCAGAGAACAAGTTGTTTGATACATGCTTCTTCTAAAATACGCTTGGATTATCAGCCAGCAAATGCAGAAGGATCAGACTAGTGTAACCCGGAACATCATCTTGCTAGGCAACATGCAGCGATATTTCCTTCATCGACGATGGCGTAACAGTTTGTGTGCGCCCAGACAAATACTTCCTCGCTGATGGTTTCACCTGTCTGCAAAGAGTACGGTGTCATGGCGTTCCGTTTATTGAAGGAGATTTCATACTAACCACAGTCAGCATATGAATATAACTTTTGTACTCACAATAAAGGCATCCTCTAAATTTTTTTTACAAGTTAGTGATCATTTCTGCGGTTGATTTCCACTTGCATTGATGATATTTATTTTACTTTTATGACAAAAGTGGTGAATTAAATTTCTATTATATATATATATATATATATATATATATATATATATATATATATATATATACAGTTTTCTATTAAACCAAATATTTTTTTATTTTACATTAATATTTCCTGAATAATTACACGCCACTTTTCTGATAACACAATCCCATCACTATTGAAGTTCTATTGAAGGCTCCTGAATGAGGCATTGTGACTAGTGATTTTTCTTCGCTTCACTGAAAGTAAACTACCGTCGTTGAAATAATTTCACAGAGAGAGAGAGAGAGAGAGAGAGAGAGAGAGAGAGGATAGTCTGATGCTGTAAGGTCTGGGCTCGACCGCGGACGCATGAAAGCTTCCTAACTACGTTCTCAGTTTTTACCCGCTAGGTAAACGAGAATACGCTTTCTCTGTTCACCAATTGCGGTCGATTTTTTTTATTGACTTGATGTAATCCTGCCAGTTGTTCACAGTAGAATTTCCAATCAATCATTTTGCCAGCCAGTGACAACTCCGTCCAATAATACTAACAAACAGCATCACCTTCTTTGGCGTCAGTCTTGGATTTGTCCCCGATTTTAAACCACATTTTAATGCTTGTTCATACATTGTTGTATGTGATTTATTTCTCGTCATCTTATAATCAGTTTTGCAAAGTAATTGTTTATAGTTTCATAAATAAAACGACGGTTAAAAAAATTACGTTACGTCAACTCGTGTGGTACCAAAACATCGTTTTTTGTAGCTGTCCTTTAAACGGCTCAAAAAAAGGGTGCTCCCGTAACATTCGAAGTAAAATGTATACAACATATACGTTTTTCTCTTTCGAAGCAGCGACAGGTCTCCTCTTTCCTTGCGTATCCGACAGCGCGTGTCGGCCCTCTCCGTTTTCAGGCCACTCGAACTCGGCATAGGAGTTCACTCTACCCGCTGCGAGACAAGTAATTGATTTCAAGTTTTTCGGGTGTTAGCCAGAAACACTAAATATGCTCTGGATTTTTAGCTTATCCAGCATTTTTCGTTCACCCCACAAAATTGAAACGCTTCCCCGTCTTTCCTACAGCGGCAAGAAGTCAAAAATTAACAGGCCATCTAGTTTCCTCTGGAAGGTGGTGGTCGTACGGTACATTCCTGAAGCCATCCAATGTAGTCGTTCCTCACGCGCGCGAGTCGAACCACACTCAGGTCAGCATGCACGTCCCTTACAGGTATTCTTGCGATTTTCGTATCATTGGGTCAGTCAAGCAGTCGCGATCCTTACCTAGGCGCTCAAATTCTTCGACTCTCTTCTCTAGTCGGACTCCACGACCCTCATTTCGACAATGCTGTCCAGTAATCTAGCCAATCGACAAGTCGGCCATACCATTGCTACTACTAAAATGATGCACACTGACTTAGCTTTGTCGTTGGCTGGCAAGGACGACCGCTACAACCGCTTATCCATATGTAGACGTGTATTTATTCATATATCTATATTATAATTATTAATCCAGCACAATATATACATACGGATATATAAATGCACGTTTTTTGCATTTTATAGCTACATGACCGCTATCTTCTAACGCTTTCGCAGCCTCTCTCGTTTGAAGGTCTTAATCGACATGAATCATTGCTTTCCCTTCTAGACTAAGTTAATTTTTATTTACCCTTCTTCATCAATTTATGTTCTTCTCTCTAGCCTTTTTCTGTGTTATCCATTAGCCTTCTCAATGAACTAACATCATTTTTACATTATATCTATCTAGCCTGTAGGACTCACATTAGCAGCTGGAAATTGCGGAACTGTTGCCAATACTTCCAAAATTAGGCGAACATAATGGCCGTAAAGTTTATCCCTGCCATGCAAAGCTTATTTGGGTCTTCAATTGAAACTTAAAATTAGAGCGTTCTCAACTCAAGATGCTTGAGAAAATAGAGAGAGGTTTTTAACAGAATGTTTGTTATAAGACAAACTATGGTACGTAACTTGATTAAATGCACACTTAAAAAAAATCAAGTGAGAAATTGGTGACGTATGTTCACTGGTACTTATTAGTATGATTATTAACAATAGTTTGTTATAGCCTATTTTTATTCTAACTAATGCGCCACATTTGAACAGTAATAAACGTCTCAAATTGTTATTGCCACAATTCATAGAGTCTTATTAAGAATTAAATATATAGTACGACATGCTCTGATAATAACCATTCGAACCTTTTCGTGACGAGTTTTCTTCTAGGCGGACTAAACTGAAGCACCTCACTATCGCTGTTCGATTCGGACAGAGAAAGCGCCAAAAGTGTACATGCCTCCCCGCGTTGCATAATCGTTCTCGTAGCGCTTGCTTAGGACCGGAGGAGTCCTCAGAGTGAGGTATTTGTCAGATGACGCGCGGAGAAAACTTTGGCGTAATAGAGGCTTAAGCTACAAACAGCATTTGTTTGACGAAGACACCAATAACAATGATATTAGTATCAACTAACATCAATAACAATACACCAACATCCTAAATCGACGGGTTCACAAAGCACAATCCACCCGATGAACATCAATGTGCTTCGTCTCCCACTTCGCTATACCGCTAACGCTAGACACGACACACACTAACTGACACAATAGCAACTTTTGTCGCTATAATATATTTGATTAAATTTTGACGTAATCCTCCAGAGCGTTGGCACTTAGCCGACGAAAAGGACGTCATTGGCAGGTCGATTTGTTCATCAATAACTTTTCCTTAGGAGTGTTTATGAAGTGTCGAACATTTCATTCAACAGGCGTTATTATCTTTTTTCAACTTCTACAGAGCACCACTGCTCCTAAACAGCTGATTAAAAATTAAGTACAAGTGGCGCCGCCTGGCAGAACCCACCGGCGACGGATGTATCAGTAGAATGAGTCTTTCCACATGTTTCTACTCTTCCGTCGATGTGTTTGTTTGGCTAATCCCTATCTCAATGTGGGCAAGCGTATCGTGGTGAGCGCGACTTTGCGTCGCTGGTAACTATGAATCAGCCAGTCAGCTTGCTTTTCTTTCATAGGCCAGGCGTCTTTAGAAGGCTTATGGAAGTTCTCTTTGCCATATTATTATAATTTCTTTTTACTAATTCAGATTCGTCGCGTAGTATATATCACTGCCATTTTAATCGGTAGTATAAAATTGGATTAATACAGCTTTTTAGAGATATAACTGCGGTCTCCATTTTTTAAAACGTGTGATTCCTTTTTTGTTATTTTTCCGTGTTATTGTTTTTGTCGTTTGAGCTGTTCAATATAGTTGCCACACAGCATTTGCTCATTTTATATTATTTAACCACGCACAATTACTGGTACTCCACCAAGTAGAAAAACCTTGTGATCGTCAAACGTATTAAATACACTTCTACGATTGGGTATACTGCTATGATGCCGTAAACCCTCGCGCATCAATCTACACTGCATATAAAGAAGGGGGTCTCGGTTAACGATTTCGTGTAATTATATCTCACCTGAATATAATCCAATATTAACCAATCGTATATATTTATATTTCACCAATCCAAACAAAGTATTTTCGAACATAATTATTCGAGGCTACTTGTTACTGCTCATATACGTTCAACTTTGATGCATTGTCAAAGAACGCTATCGTGAATGAGCGCGCTAACCGGCAGGCAGTCTCTCAATTGACTGCCAGTTTTCTGTCAATGTGTATTAGTCTAGTGGTGAGAGTAACTTAGCCTATGCTTGTCGAGCTTGTTGGTTTATCTATCCCCAGTGCCCTCTCCCGCCAAGCTACTGTCGCCCTGTCCTCTCAACTTATTTGAATTTGGCGCGCCTTCGCACGCTACCGGCGACGTGTGCGCCCTCTATCAGGCAAGATCACAGCAGCAGCCATGGAATAAACAAACTGGCCAGTTGTTCGAATGGTGTTTTGTCCGTAATTCTTGACGCGTTTTTTTGGCATTTTCGTTTCTATATTTTGTGTTGGCGCCGCCGAGCCTTCTCCCGGGCGCCATGTCGACCGAAGGTGAGTTTCGCCTGTGGGCGAGATGCTCGATTCAACGATTCCGACGCCTTTATCATTCAGATGTGATCGATTTTACCCACAACGAAACCGAGAAACATTAGCCCCGCAGGAATCGACATTTCGACAATTTTTAGCCAAAAGTGGCACCCGTGGAAGTTCACAGCGGTCTCCACGACCTGGAAAGCGACCAATGAGCACGTATGCAGGTGGCACGTTGTCGACATACCGCGTGCATTGATAGCGCATCCGTTCTGGCGCCACAACTGGCTTCTCATTGTGTGTCTGATGTACGTCTATGGGTGTCTGTATACGAGCTCGTTTTGACCCATTTGCCTGGTCGTTCGCTACTAGTTTCATAGCGGGCCGGCTCCGGTCTTGTCGTGATCAAAGTGCTAGGCTAGCTAAACGCTAGTCTTCTCAATAGTTCGCCATGACCAAAATACCAGGAAGCAACCTCGGTAAAAATAGGATCTAGTTGTGTCTGTGGTAATATATAAATCGTTCAGACTGATCTCATCGGTCATCAGTTTGTCCCTATTCAGAGTGCATTGAGATATATCTATTATATAATAGTTCGTAAGGCATTTACATAGATATCACAGCGCTGTCCTCCGAATGATGTTTCGTACCTTTTCGATCACTCAAACGACACAAAAGAAACATTGCATCGCAGCACCGTGGTATATTTAAATAACATGTACTTACGTATATACTATGTTATCATATGAGGCTACCTTGTCGTAATGGTACGAATCTCGTTAGTCGCTTCCCACTTCACGCCTGAAGCCCGCCCTCTCCATTTTGTAATAGACACAATGAGTCTCGTACGGCTTTACTGCTTGCGGTGTGTGTGTGTGTCAACGGCGGCGGGGTAAGTGTAGGCCATGTTAACGTTTTAACGCTGGTCGTTCATGCTGTCACGTCGGATTGGTTCGTGTTATAGCCTTAGCAGGGGGTGGGAACGATATATCCGAATCATAATATAAGGACTAGTTATAGAGCTGTAATGACAAAGCTCCCTATTGCTGATGACCTGCTGTAAAGATACTGAGCGAAGTGTGCTAGCGCCAATGATGAAAATCTGTGCTTCTGTCATTTTTCTGGTTGAATGGAGTAGTTTGTGCTGAATTAGTGATTGTGAACAGTGAATGTGGTTCCACCGTTTTGCGCCTGTTTTGTCGGTCATTGTGCGTTTGTGTATCGAAAACACAAGAAGAAAAAAGGGTAGTACAAAAAGAAGCTTAACAGCTTAAAGTGTGCGACGAGTTCCGCGCTACCTTTATATAAACGAAGGGGGCCCCCAGCCAAAGAGCTTGGAGGGCACATGCAATACGAAGGACGTATATCGTTGTTTTTGTTCAATATCCAAATATGTGTCAGCATTAGCGTTACTGACAAAACAAGCAATCGCGAGAGCGTTCACCGCACTTGATGAGTAGCTCTGAGTTGAAACTATGACGATTACGGGAATAATAATAGTATGTTTTGTGCTTAATGCCATCACATCTGCACAACATGGTGTCTGGTAGAGCGGGTTGAACACACGGCACATTTCTTTAACTCAAGCGTATAATATCAATTCACTCGATGTCAACTGCATCTATCGTCTTTCTAAATCTTCTCGCCCGAAGTAAATGTGCCTACATCTATGTGTGCTCTATCATTTCGTAAATGTGTGTATTTCATTAATTGCGTCTTAGTAATTACGTGCTGTTACTACTGGCTGGCATCCGCACACAAGTATCTATCAGCAGTCCATTAGCGCGCTACCTTGGTAACTAAACTTGTCGGCCGTCCTTCTGTTGTTACTTGTAAGCAGGTAATAGAACTATGGACCAACAACGATTATACAGCCTCGAATTTTTATGATAAAGGGAGGAAGGTAAGTCTCTGACGGAGACAGTATGGGGAACTTTGGCAATATCAGCTGCAGTAACACACAGGTTGACGCACACATGCACAATGTCACTATTACTGTGCAGTGTGCAGGACACTGGCAAAAAACAAAGACAATCGTTTCTTAATGACATTGTTACCATTAAGCATGTAATGAAAAGCGACACTGTCGTCACGTTAAAGCGACGTGCTTGTCTTGTCGCTTGACCGGCTTGTTTCTGCCTTCTGATGACCCGGCGCCTACTGCAAACACGCCCGTTTATGTCTGAGTACGTGCCTATATATGAATGTATGCTATCCACGTTTCTAAACAGTCGTATATCATTGCGACGGATCAGTGGATCGACAAACGGTGCAATCGGTTGAGAGCGCAGTTGAAAAACGTAGCTCCAGTATGCGCCGAGTGTATCTTTGGTTGTCAAACAGATACAGAACAAAAGAAAGGTGGCAGTCGGTCGCCATGTTCGTGAAAGAAAAGAACGAAAGACTCTGCCGTCACAGATACAAGTGTGCAGCCACTTCCACTAACCGTTCTCCTGGCGTACTTAGTGCGCTTCTCTGTCTGACTTAATGACGAAGCGGGGTAGATCAGACCAGACGTAATGAGCGGTATAGTTTACCACATTATACTTGTTGCTGGAGATTGTCGTCTTATAAACTCCATTTAGATTTCACTTCTTGATCTAAGGGGCATCCTCAACCTGCTCTGCTTAATCTCGACTTGCCTCTTGTGCATATGGCAGTGTTCTTTGTCCAGGTGAACTTTTTTTCAAGTGTAACAAGGAATGATCGTATCGTATCATTTCATGTGTGCGAGATTTGAAAAACTGTGCAGTGTTCTGACGTTAACTTCTCATTTCGTTACTTAATTTAGCAAGCACCCACATCATTGGTCTGCGTTTAAGCAAAATCTATAGATAATTCATAGAGGAGCGAGACATTATATGGAATCAGTTATTAAGTTATATATAGATAGGCCGTTTGTTTGAGCTATATGGCTTTTATCGAAGATCATTTATACCATGCGGTTATAACTTCGTTTTTGTATATTAGCCAAACGGTCGTGAAACAAGCGCAGCTGAAAGTGCACTGGTATGCACTGTAAATGTTATAACTTCTTCTTTCTTTCGTTCTTTAACTTTAAAAGTTATTGTAGCAAACATGCGTGAATTAATATACTGTGTAGTGTTAGTGTATATAGCACGATATAAGGTATTGTTACACTGTTCTTGAAAAATCGGGTTAGTTTGTAATCAAATATACTTAACTATCATCAAATTTCTTCTTCTTCCTTTTTTTCAACATTAAGCTCCATGTACTCATTTTCCTAGCTACTTATTTTTTCCTCTTTATTAATCCATCCTCGCTTTTACGTAATCTTTGCTTTAACCTGTCTCTGCACTTATTTTCGTTGACTTCCTTTAGGCGCTCCGGTCGCTGACGATGCCGTCAGCACGTCTCCAGCATGTGGGGAGGGAACAGCACGAGATGGCTACCACACAGGCAACATAAGCAGAGCAGTCAGTAATAATAGTTACACAACAAATGCGCAACAGCAACAACCTACAACCACAGCAACGGCAGCAACGACACTTGCGACCGCAAATGTTAGCTCCACTGGAGGCGGCCTCTCAAACGGTCACTCCTCTGGTGGAAGCCCTCATGACTCCGTTAGCGAAGGTTCACCCGAATCATCGGGTTCTCAAGCTCTTCAGTCGAGTGACCCGTCTCTACCCAATGGGGAAGCAAAATCTGGGCAGTCAACAGTTGCTGGCAACGGTGGTGCAGGCAGTGAAGGCCGTCCAACTGGTTCGATCGCTGCCGAGACTCATGTCAAAACCGAATCACCTGATACTCTTGCGTCGAGTGAAGCTATGCATAGCCTCGTCGATACTGTGATCAAACAAGAGTGCTTACGGCGATTAAGTGGCGACAATAACGGTGGGGCATCACTTGTTTCGGCGGTTGTAGAGAATGGTACAACGTTAAGCAACATCAATGGGCCATGTACAGTTAGACCAAAGTTAGAAGAAAATCAGAAGGAAATTCAATTGACAGAAAGCACTGCATCATCGCAGACGCCGACGAATGGTGATGTCCCTGAACTATCGGGTCAAAAAATAAAGACATCGGGGACCTCGTCAATAGCAGCCACAACAATAGTCTCAGCGTCAACAACGGTGCCAACACCAACAACGTCAATAGCCATCATATCGAGCAGCGCGGAAACTGAAAAGGCAAAGACAACAACCAATGCAGGCACGCCCACGAAATCATCAAATGAGGCAGTTGTGGTTAATGGGGAGAAACAGCCTTTACATGGCAAGCAGATAGGTAAAGAGGCAAGCGATCAGCTCTCACTGCAGGCAGTTCTCGAGTACCTACGGAAACACAACTTACAGGTAGGTCATCATTTTCCCCTATTGAATTTATGAATAACTGTACGATCACAAGTAAGGAAGTTGTATATTAAAAGAAGTTACAACAGATGACTAGATTAGTACTTTCGTCGATCTTAGATTTGGATAGTCGTGCATGTTTACTACATGTAGATTGAAATCTTCGGTAACACGTAAGATTTTGCGCTAAACTGTTCAGGTCTCTGCTAGCAAATAGTTTTATAATGATAATAATTATTATATATTATTTTTTTGAGAAAAACTAATCGGGTTGATTTTCGGCGAATGCTTCTTCATAAAAAAATGTTGCGCTTCGTACTACGTATTGTTTTTATTATAGAGTATTTGGCCGAACAATGTTGTGCTTTTTTGATTTAACAGTTCATCGCTAAAATGTAACATTTTCAAATGAAATTCATGTTCTATTTTTGCCATTATATAATAATATAGAATACAGAAGTTATCAATACTATTGGCCCTTGGCCATCCATCATTAGGTAATGAATAATGCTTTTCTAATGATTTTAAGTAATTGCGTTGCGCGTGTGACGAACCCATGTTTTTTGTATCACCAAACGTTTTGTGTGTCAGGTGAGATATAGGGTAGGCCTCGTTATCTCTAGCGATCTAAAAATACAGAATTTAGGGTTTTGCGGGTATATTCGTACGCAAGAAAGAGTGCGCCCGTAGAAGGGAAAGTCCTTAAGACGGTAGGAATTAGACCATTGTATAAAGCCAACAGTCCCTCCCGGTGAATAAGGTTTTTCATTACCCCGAACGCGCCTAGTTTCGCCTCGTGAGAGATTTGCATGCGTGATTTAATCACATCCGCGGGAAAGATCGATACCCACAAACATGTACCACCGACACCTGGAATTATTTACATAAATTAGTGATGTCATCATAGTGCCCTCTTAGTGTTTCTATCTAATTTATGTATTAGTGGTTCTATGCCGTACCTCCTGCAATGATGGTTTTCACTGGTCCAATGTCATCTTTTGTTTCGCCTTTTGGCGCTAAAAATGTCCTCGTTAGTTCATAACCTCCAAAGAAAAAAAAATAACCGGGCATTTCTCTAGCGAACGTTGGCGTAAGTCCTACGAAGAATCCTGGTAGGCCGTCTTGATGCCAGATGTTTTTTGTTAGCTGAAAGGCTGAAATTCCCGTAGTCTGACTCGATTCTCGCATAGCTTGAAGACGACATTTAACCAATTCGGTTGGACATAATGTAACCGAGGAAAAAAAAGCAGCGAAGAAACCTGCGGAGGCATTCTCCAGCGGAGAAAGGTCTGTCGCTTTAGGCTTGTTGACAATCTTTTGTACGAACTGCTGACACACTCCGTAGGCACAAAAAAGTACAGAATTTTCTGCCACATTTGCAACTAGAGCAGGCAGAGTGCCAGCATATAGACCACGAAACACGCCATCTTGTTGTAGCGTCTTAGCGAAACATTGGATTGTTGACGGGTACAGTTTCGGAAATGCTTGCATCTTCACCTAAAAGCGGAAACCAAAAAAAGCCAAAGAATTCGAACCAGTCTGATGAGAGGTAGACATGGCTTATGTAAATAAAAAAAGACCTGGCGGTACCTATCGGAAGTGAAAAAAAGAATATCAACAAATGGCTTACTTGCAGAACATGTGAATTTGTTTCCGTGTTATTATTCGTAGTTCTTGCCAGTATATACGTCAATATATACTGGCTGGCTTTAGCCCGAAACAAAGATTTGTTCCAGAAGCAGTCCAAACGGCCTTCGTCGGTAATCCGCTTAACTACTTGCCTTGACCGTGTCCAGTGGTTGTCCGACGAGCACGTTAGCTGTCCCACCTGCTGTGCCTGCTACCAGGTCGATTGCGGCTGAAACCACTTGGTAGTAGGGACTAAGAGTGTTGCCATTGGGAGGGTCTGATGGCGTAGGGTGTGCCATGAGAACTTACCACAAAGATTACAACCACAAAGGGTGGGGTTATATGGAAACGTAGACGGCGGATTTATCCAAGTACTCGGACACTGGTCTCGTAAGTTAAGGTTTGAGACAATCCTCAGATCGTTAGTGGTACGCACGTTCTTTTTTTGTTGACTAGCGATTTGTAATGCTCCTAACGCGACGAATCTGGTTAATGTTCTGGATTGTACACGCAATACCGTCGGTGATCCTTCACGGCTTAATAACGCTTGAAATGATAGCAATAGTTCAAAATATTTGGGCACATGTAATCTGTGACGTTTTTGGTAGGTTAAATTGATCAGTTATAAGTTGACGTAGTTGCTAAAAGAGAAGGCACTTTATTGATTGAAACTGATCAAAAAGCCCACACTTGTAAATGCTCGATCAAGAACCCCATAAATCATCCAGAGAGATCACACATACACACAAAACTGAATTCGTCGGAAAACCAGTTATCTCCGTTCGCTTCTCTTTACAATTTTGACTCGTGTTTTTCCGCTTATGCGCTTAATATCAGCTTATTTCTAGGTTTATCAGTGTTAGAACTAGGGCTTAATCTAACATAACACATATGATTGCTCCAGAGAGATTCACCATCGGTACTTCAAAGCATGTTGCTTTTCTCGCCACGTGCACAATGTAGTCTTTCGTGGTAAGCTTCGCGTTCGAGCTGGTTTAGTCCCAAAAGCAAGGTTATCCATTGTCCCGTGCTCCGTACGTTCTTTTCTACCCGTTAACGTTGCTTGTATGTGTGTAGCTTGTTTCACTCTCCGTAACGGCAATATTTCGTTATTACGACCGATCCTGTTGTGTTTGTGCTAGAACGCAAAAGCGTTGGCAGCCGTCGCTGCTTTTTATACGACTAGAGAGATAATGGTGTAGGGTTATCCGAATGCGCATACTCTCTTCGCACTCATCCAGCTTTGCCTTGCTTTTGAAAAAAAGAGCCCTACCCGTCGTTATCGTCGATTTTGGCTTCGTTAAACAGTGAACTCTGAGCGGTAAAGGGAAAGCGAAAGAAAAACAGGACGATAAGTGATAATACATAATGCCAAAAGTGGTACTGCCCATTTTGTATAAGGCAAAATATGGAGTGAAAGGAAAACAGCTATAGAGTTAAATATGCAACAGATTGAATTGATTCCAATAGGCCTCATCTCGAGTAATTTTGGCGACGGATGACGGGCAACAAACTGATAAACAATGTTAAGGCAATATAAAATGAAGATATTTTTACCGGGATTGCGTGTATACAACGGCCCCAGCTTGATCGAAAGGACAAGGTGGATTGATGAGTAATGCTTTTCAGCATACATGATTAGTTTTCCATTATTTGGCATTTTGTAAGTCTATGAATACAATTACAACACTAATAATCTGAAAGGATTCACTCATTTGTCTCATAGGTAAACGTCTATGCTGTATGTGATTGAAAACTTAATTAGACATTACACTGTTGAATCATGTCATAGCGAAGCACCGCAATTTTTTCAAACCGTATATAGAGAAGTCTACAGAGCTAACTATCCATACTTACATCTAAGAAAAGATTGGGTTCAAGTTAAGGCACCTCATTATGTGTATTGTAAACATATTACTTAGGAGAACACGCCACAGTATGTAAAAGTACTGTTTTTGTTGATATTAGTATTGATGGATGTTACCTTTCGTCTTTCGTTTAAACGACTATATATACGTGTATAATGTAATCTATAAATCGAGCTGATCTTTGTGCTTCATAAATAATGTTTGACCGCCTTTAGGTGTTCCAGTAGGTTTCGTTCCATCACAGGACATTCGAATGTTGTGAATGGTGCTTGTGATCTCAGGCTGTCTGTTTATGATTTCAGATTGGTTGCCTGGTTGGCCATAAGGTGGTTGGCGGAAATTTTAAACCTGCTCTAAAACTAATCCAAACTTGTATCGGCTTATTAAAGTAT
Source organism: Varroa destructor (assembly GCF_002443255.2). NCBI lineage: Eukaryota > Metazoa > Arthropoda > Arachnida > Mesostigmata > Varroidae > Varroa > Varroa destructor. The sequence continues at coordinate 22,329,757 of NW_019211457.1, read as the reverse complement.
TAACTGCTCGTCACTGATACCATTATTATCATGTGCTCTTTTGTAATAGTCGTATATACAAATCACCTATATATTTTAAGAAACTTGGCCCGTAAAAGTTCTTGGTTTAACAAGTGGGCTAGGCTTGAAAGATTCCAGTACGTTACAATAGATAAGAGTTGACACGTCCACAAGGTCATTGTTCCATTACTTTTTACTTATATTACATTTCCAAACAGAGTAGGACAATGATTCAGGCTTTTTGTTCAGCTAAACTACAATAAATATGCAGTGAGGAGGAATTTTGGTCTAATTCTGTTTGACATTTATTTTTGGTGCATATATATTTTTCAAATATGTAGGAAACAGAAAAAATTTTAAAACGTGAGTCAAAGGTGTCTGGGGGCGTAGCAGAAAGTGAACGCGATGAAGGCACTGCGGGGGGATTAAGTGGTCGTGCAGGCGCAGAAGGCGACCCTGATGCTGTCGAAGGATCATATGCGGCGTTGCGTTCGTTTGTTGAGACGTCGCTGGACTCGTACCGGCATGAACTGGCGGCTATTCTTTACCCGTGCTTCGTGCACATGTACCTTGAACTTGTCCATAACGGACACCGCAAACAGGCGGACGCCTTTATTGAGAGGTATGAACCTATAATTTTCTAAATCACCGCAAAGACTAAAAATGCATGTATACAAATTTGATGCGTTAGTAAGAAGTTAGTTAATGAAGTGATGCCGAAAAAACATTGATTTTTACAGATAAATTGAGCTATTCAATCCGTGCTTGACGTTTGACTACCTTGCTCCAGCAGCTTTTATTTCTTTCGCAGCATCTTTCAAGTACTATCCTGACGAAATCCATAGAACAGATCTATATCTAGCAATTGTGATGATGTCTGTACAGGTTCGGCCCCTTGCAAGAGGAGTACTTCCAGGAAGATATTCGACAACTGATGTTCGTACATCGAAAAGACCAAATGGCTGAATCACAATTGATGCAAAATTTCCGATCTGGTCAGTACACGGTACGCATGTATCGAGACACATACAATGCACTCAAACGTTTCCTTCAGGATAAGAAAAATGCAGCAATTCAGAACATCGTTCAGGAAAACATCTATGTAGATGTCTACGAAGGCATTGCTAGGAGCCGACAACAGGTCGACGCGGTTAGTGGAAGTACCATGGGCGAAGCCAGTAAGCAGCTGAACAAGGCCAAGGTTTACTATGGCCTTCCAAAGGTAAGTTTATTTATGAAACTTATCTTAGCCATTACATAACCGCCCTGCAATTCAAGTTATGGGTGCGTACGGTACAGTATAGATCGAAGGCTAACCCAAATAAATTTTTTTTTTATCCAACTTAGGAGCCAACAATTATCGTTGAGGAAGAAGATGATGCCGGGGGCGAGGATGGTGACGGGAAGCCGAAAAAAAAGAAAGCAAAGAAAGACTCAGGCTTGTCAAAAAAGACGCGAGCTGATCCAAACGCACCTCCATCGAATCGGATACCACTTCCTGAGCTGCGCGACGCCGACAAACTCGACCGATTAAATGCGTTGAAGGAAGCGGCCAAGAGAATACGACTGGGTGCAGGAAATTTGCCTAGCATCTGCTTCTACACGCTCATCAATAGCCACCTACAAGCTACCGGTTAGTTGGGGTTATTGTGAATGTAAGAAAGTGTTCTATGGAAGCTGAAGTTTTTTAAAACTCAGTTTATGAATTTACAGTTTAGCTAGTATATCACAAATGAGAGGAAGCGTAATATTTCTGTCGACGACTCATGGTCATGTCTAGATATCCTTTATCTAGATTGTCTTGGTATCGAGCCTATTTTTCTGTCTGATACTATTTTTCTTACCTGTCGTCTATTTTTATTGTTCAACTATTTCCAGCGGTGGAAATCAACGACGAAGCGACCATGATGGGCATTGGCCTTCAAGATAGCAGAATAAAAGTGTTCTCAGTAACCCCCGTTAAACTAAAGGCAATGAAGAGCGCAGGAGAATTAGAAACAATTGATCGCGAAGCAGACGACGTCCTGTACCGAATGATGGATGAAAGAAGCTCAGCTGATTCCAAAGTATTGGTTGGACATCAGGGACCCGTTACCTCTCTTAGCTTTAGGTAGGTCTAAAAATTTGCATTTAATTATAGATAAATCAACGAGAAATGGCATACATAAAGGAATGCAAAATTTGAACACGAAATAGAAATACTCAACAGATGCCAGAACTTTCAGTACGATGCCTCTCCTGATGCTTGTCTGTACTAACAGCCGCGTTATTGTTAGCCGCGTTACAAGTGATTACTAATATTATATGATTACCTATTCGGATTTACTTACTTGCTGTAACGTGATGCAACTATAATTGATCCTTTGAAATCGACTTTAACATAGTTTTTTTTTTTCGTTAACATTTTATTTTTATTTTATTATATTTATTATATTTATTTTATTAACATTTTCATGTTAACATAACATGAAAATTTTCATTCCGTCTTTGATTCTCAGTCCAGATAAACAGTTCCTCTTGTCTGGTTCGGAAGACGGTACGATTCGATTGTGGTCTCTGCTGACTTGGAGCAACGTTGTATCATACAAAGGTCATGTGTTTCCTGTTTGGGCAGTTCAGTTTGCTCCTGTTGGCTACTACTTCGTGTCATGTGGGCACGATCGGACGGCGCGATTATGGGCCACAGACTCGTATCAACCTTTACGAGTGTTTGCGGGTAAGTTGTGCAAAGGGCAGAGAGCCCTTCGCCATACACGAAACTGGCAGCTTAAAACTACTGCTTCGCCTTATATGGGATGTTGTTCTAGATTGGTCACACATGGTTCATGGTAATTATTTTGGTTTGTGTATATTGTAATATAAGGCAGTCGCGTACTATGGTCCGCAAACCATAGAAACTCATATACATTAATGAGTTTGACACTAATCGGAGTTTCTCATTTTTTTCAATAGGTCATTATGCGGATGTGGATTGTGTGCAATTTCATCCCAATTCCAACTACGTAGCGACAGGCTCTACGGATCGTTCTGTTCGGCTATGGGATGTGTTAAGCGGCGCCTGTGTCCGACATATGACGGGTCATAAGTCAACAATCTATGCGTTGGCCTTTTCCTCCTGCGGTCGCTTTCTGTGCTCGGCTGGTGGTGGGGGTCGTATTCTCGTCTGGGATGTGGCCACTGCTCACCTACTTGCCGATCTCTGGAGCCACACGGACACGATACATCGGCTGACATTCTCCCGAGAGGGCACCATACTGACGTCGGGCGGAATGGACTGCGCCGTCAAGCTTTGGGATTTTACGAAACTAATGAGCGAATTTGATCTCGACGAGGTAGCATCCAACTCGCCGAATGTCCGGGTTGCAACGGACGGTGCCCATGACGGTCTCCTACTATCCACTTACCCCACTAAGAGCACGTCGGTTTTGGCTCTGCACTTCACGAGAAGAAACGTGTTGATGGCGGCCGGCTCGCCCGTTTGACGGATCACTGCTCGAATGGCGTCTTTTTGATGAAGACCCCACACAGCCAATATGCCGATACAACACGCCCGTGATACATTCTGCCGGCGATATAATTTTGATGAACGGTTGGCTCCACCATGGTGAAATGTAACGACTTCATGGGGCTTATTTGGAATGTTTTTCAACGGGTCCCGTATGATGTAGATGCGCATGTACAGTTAGTCCTCGTAGTCGTGCACTCGTGTTTCTCACGAGAGGAGTACCACCTACAATCCAATCACAGGCCGCTGTTTGTACAGAAAATTCGAAAATGGAAAGATAGAAAGAGAAAAATAAGAGCCGTTAAGCCAACCCTGGCAGGGCAGTACGGCGAATATGTCGACGAACACTGTCGAAGGTCCAAGTAGCTAGCAGGATTCTCCTCGGATCTTGCGAGGAATGATTTTTAGATGCTTGTGAATCCGACCCTATGTCCTTGAAATAGCTGACGACACTGTAAAGCACTGAAATGAAGTGAAACATGCAAACATTTCGTTTTTGTCGAGTGACGTCTTTAGAGGACAAGCGCGGCCAAGTCAGGAAAAGCATAACAATAAGGTGGCGATTAGGAACATAAAGGAGGGCAAAAAGAAGTTGAAGTAGGCGATGGAGGGCCAACTAGATAGAGATAACACTAAGGAATGCAAGCGAAAAATGGAACATGAAACGATATAATGCATGGAAGACACTAGTTTTACTATATATATATATATATATATATATATATATATATATATATATAGATGCGTGTGTGTGTGTGTGTGGGGGTGTGTATTGTAAATTATTAAGAGTTGATGAAGAGAGGGATATTAGCAACACCGGTTGGCGTGTGCACGCTCTGATCCGCTCTGGTGCGTGTGTATGTGTGTGTGTCATATATATGGGAGAGCAAAATAACAGAAACAGAAGCCACGGAGCAGAAAAGCTAAAGCACTAATTGACGTGGACATGTGTGTGTGTGTGCCTCTGTAGAAATGTCGAAAATGCACGACCACAACTGCTAAATTGCAAAACAGCGAAATCCTGAGAATCATAAAAACATTGATCCATGAAGGCGTTAGCGAGTCAGTCCTGCGTCCAGAGGAGAATAGATACAGCTGTGACGAGTCAACAAGAGAAAGATAGCAACAGAACTGAGTAAACCGTGGACATTACGAACACGGGGAAAAAACCGAAAAGAAGTAGGACGCTCGTCTTCAGAGTTCTGCAGCCTGTCCGCCGCATTCGTTGGCCGAAGTTGTATGCGGTTTTGTGTGAATGCGCGCTTAGTTGTATAGTATAATGATAGTTGTTTTGTGAATGGCTTCCTGCGATAAGTGTCTGTTTCTGTGAGACATCTAGGGCAAATTGCTGGTGGCTCGCGAATAGCCGAAGCGTTGGACAGCTGTACTTTGTCTCTGCTGCCTCTATATTATAATGATTATTATTAACATGTCGGCATATATGGCTAATATGTGCTGTATGCGCAGTGTGCAACTGTGCATCCCCAGCTGGAGTAGCGCTCGAATATGTTAACGCCCGGCTAACGACCCGTTCAGATCTCGCCCAGTTGAACCGAACAGAGGGGCTCAGGCCCATGCGTTTTTGCGCTGCTCCATCACCCTCTTGTATATTTGTATATGATGAATGATATAAAAGAAAACAAATAACAATCTACTATCAATGTATGTCACCGAGCTAGTTATAATAATAATAATTATTATTATTAGATCATTACAATGATGCTTCACTGAAAGGAAAAGAGTCCGTACCGTAGTTAGTCGTATCTGGAGCGGCATGTGACATCTACGGGCGACACACATTGGCTATGGACAAAATCAAATGGTTATGACGATGCCACTGGAAAAATAAAAACATGTGGGAGGGGGGTTTACAAACACAGTTTATCAGTTTATCGCGGCAAAGCAAAAAAGCAAACATCAACAAGGCATGTTAACAAGCAGTTGCGTTAATCGTCACTAATTGCAAGCGAATGATGACGTGGACACCAGTGAATCAACCATAGAGTAACTATTACCTCTATTCACTAGGTTCACCGCGAGTGACATATGAATTATTATTAATAGCAATTGTTGAATTGTTGCTGCTGCTGCCACAGCTGTCGTAGCAGCAAAATAGGGAATGATAGAAGACGAAAATGAGGTCGGTCTGGTCAGCTGGCTAGGCTGTAGTAATTAAAACAAAACAGTTCATTGCATAACTGGCTTTTCGTATGCTATCTCCTATGTCATGTAGATGTATTACTATGTTGGTCGTTTCACTATTGGTATTGGCTAGACATTCATCAATGCGTCCATCATCTGTTAGTGGAACAACCCCAAAATGATTTTTCGTTCACTCACGTTTTTCACTTGAGCGTAGTTATTACCTCGTGTAATTTATATTTGCATTGTCATTGTGATGGTCCTAAAATCATCTACTAAAAGTCTACCGATGCCGTATTGTTACGAGATATGTAATGTTATTTTTTAGGCTAGTTAATGGTCGCCGAAAATGACTCTAAAAGTTTCGCTCAAGTTCAGGTAGTACTTGTATATGCTGCTAGCAACATGTTCTGCTAAACTAGTAAATTTTGAAATTATATCCAAAATATGGCGTGGGACGTAACGAATTGTTATTTATTTCTGCGTTGGATTTGAGCTGCCTTTCATAAGGAGTTATTAATCATTTTTTCAGAAATCGTTCCACACACTATAGCGGTTGTGTAAGAATAAATACAGCCTCCCCAGTGAGACTCAGAATGACTGATTGTTTGCGTACGTTGAATGCATCCGATAAGTCTCCTTCCCTCTAAATTAAGTAATCCGTTTTATCTTTCTTAATCAACTTGCTTACGATGCACTGTCACGAAGGACTATCAGCATTAGAGTAATTACTATCATCATTTATTCATAGATCACAAATTCGTGAAGCTATGTGCAGGATATTCACATGAATGCTAAACTTAGTTTAATTATTATGTTAAATGCGCATTTGTATGTGTGTCCTATTATTATGAGCAATTCAAATTACGAATTATGGGTTAACGTTCTCCACAGGATTGTAAATTGTACACTAACTTGAAACGTCCGGAACTTTGGACTAGTAACGTACTTCATCGTTTTCTATATTCAACACCATTTGCCTTTGTACATTAATATACGTTCAAAAAAAAGCTTGAAAATCCCCACTTAGATTTCTACTATCCGGCGTATATAAGTTCCGTATATCTAGGATTCCTTGCGAGAGTTCTGTCTCGAAATCTTTTTAACTACATGAACTTAGTCCTTAAAGACCAATCGTACAATCGTTGGAGACCTATAACCCGTGATATCAAAAACGTGTCAAAACTTAGAAATCTTAGAAATAACCGAAATTTCGATTCTCCTGAGCCGAATTGAATAACATGCTGATATGATTTTGTACATGCTTAATGGATTGATGATATAGTTCTTTAATCAATTGATTGATAACTGGCTGGCAAGGGAAAATACATCATGGCATATAACTATAACTAATCTCTTATTATTATTGTAATAGCATGTAGTGTCTTTAAAAAATCAGTCAGTTGGCCATACCGGTGATAACGCTGCTCTTCCGCTGTACAGAATATATACATAAATATATATACACATTATGATCACGAGCATAAATGGTGGAAATAGTACTAAATATATGTACGTATTAGAAGTAATAGTGTTTCTTTTATGATGAAGGGGACGACCACCAGTGGCAAGCAAAGCGAAAAACAGAAGGAAAGGATATGAAAAAGCATGGAATATGTAAGATTAGATTAAGTAAAATTATTATCTAATCCGAAAGAAGTATCTTTCGTGTTGGCTCTATTGTGTAAGACTGAGCACTTTCTCTAACGGATACCACAGCGACGCAGATCGTCACAGTACATATACTGAAAATATATATATATAGAGAGAGAGAGAGAGAGAGACCTGTGGCGCAAAAAGCAAATAAGATAAGGCGGTGAAAACGAGAAAGGTTACACCATTTTCATTATTCTGTAAAAAAAAAAAATGAACAATTACACCAGACAACAAACCACATCATCTCTGCATATATATATATATATATATATATATATATATATATATATATATATTGAATGCAAAAAAAGTCAAAACATTATGTAATTGTCTCGTTAAATACAAGCGCGTTTATTTCAAAGTTTACTGTGTATTCATTTTCGTTTATATGATGTATTCCTTACTGCTTTCTGGATATTTTCTAAATATATATATTGTTTTTTGAAGTATTCAGATGGAATGATCATCTTGAAAAGTAGGTGTTGGTAGGTAAATTTTGTGGAAATGAACCGTACGTGGCAATCTTTCAACATTAAAGTTTGGAAGTATTTGGAAACGATGTGCGGTTTGACCAAAAGACAAAAGGAGATTACTTCGTGTTGTTTATTAACTCATTATGAAAAGCTTTCCCAGTGTGCACGTATACGTTTTAAGAAAACTGTTTATATTATTACAACGGACAGCAGATTAGCGGCCAGAAATGGTTTAATTAACACTCGACTCGAAATGAACATATACAGTATTTGGATATCATGTCGTTTGTGTAAAGATTGTGTGTTTATAATTTTCTACTTTAAAAGCTTATATGTAAGTAATGACAGTTTTTGCTGTTTAATTTAACGCAAAATTACTACATACTTTGAAAATGCACTGTATGCACTGCGTTTACTAAAATATTGGGCTTGTGGTCAGCGCTCTATCGTAATTCGATTGTCGATCCTGAACGTACGCTACGCAGCACACTCGCGGGCTTCACACACATATACAGCTACGAAAATATATGTTATGTAAAAGCAGATAAATCAGCGCTTTTTTGCATCAGAATCGGGCAAAACTGTTTATTTCTCCTTAACCTTTTATACTGCACATAAATCGCAATTGTTCTAACAGTGTGTCAAATTTACAAAAGCATTTACATTAGGTGCTTTTTATTACCGAGACACCCAGCATACGGTAGTGTGGTTTTCCCGATGATGATCTCATATCGAGATCATAATGAGCGATATAAATATATAAAAAGGTTTCACGTCTTGTACATTTGGTTTTCCATGGCCACTCCTACCACGAAAACCATTGTTTCTACTTAGTCAACGGTTATTTTCTCAGGAAATTGCTATCCATAATACGATTAGCACGTTTTAATCCCTTTAGGTTACTTTTGATGCGTCTTTCGACATTTGATTTGTCGACAGCTTTAGAAAACATTTCCGCTCCCCGGAATCCGCTTTCCTGGTAGCCCTCGACAACGACGGCGTCACATTTTGTATGTCGCCTTACGTATTCTTGCCTTTGCGCTTCCCGTATAACGGCATCCTCCTGCATTTCTCGAAGCCTCGCTTCCTTTTCTTCTTTTGTCATCTTGTGGCTGTTTCGGTTTCTGCAACGTTCCTTCAGCTCGAGGCGTTCCCTCTCCTCTTTCTGCCTACGGTCCTCAAGCAGAAGACGGTAGTCCTTCTTCGCATACCCAACGTCTTCTGATGTCTCTTTTACCTTGATTAGGCCATACCCTTCTCTCATAGGAGAAGGTGACCGGCTGAATAATTCAACGCTCTCGTAATCTCTTGGTCTATTCCTCATCAAGGGCTCAGGGCTTCGTCGGTCCTTCGCCTCGGTAAGCCCATTTCTATTAGGTTCTTCGGGTTGGCTATGTTCTGTTCTTTCACTGTTACGCTCTCGTCTGTGAGTGATATCTTTCGTACTTCTTGTTCGGTCAACGCTTTCGTCTTGCTGTGGACTTCTGGAGCGATTTCTTTGGGAACCTCGATATCTATGAAGACTTCGGTTGGATTTTCTCTCGACACTATGCCGTCTTCTTCCTAAACGACTGTTTTCTCTATACCCAAACCTGCTGTATGGGTTTGCACTCTTGCCACGGTCTCGATTCGGCGAGCCTCGCTGTCGGTCATCAAAAGATTTCGATTCTTCCTTGTTTTTGTTGATAGGGATACGGATGTCCCGCTCAGGGCTGCTGTCACTTGTGCTGTCACCTCGCTTTGGATTTTTTTTGTTCTTCTTCTTCTTTTTTTTGCTCTTCTTATGTCTCTTACATTTTTCCTTGTTGATCATTTCTTGGAGCATTTTCATTTTTACTGGATTGCTAAGAAGTTGCTTTTTCGACTCGTATTCTTGTTTTTTGATAATGTACAACGGGTCCTCACGAACCTTAACAGCCATGTCCACCGGTGTGAAGTCCGCCTTTGTTTCGCCCCTTTTGAATAACTGGCTAGGCAATCCTTCACACTTTTCGCCATCCTGTTGCGTCGTTTCTGATGCTTCTTCTGCGGCCTTGATGACATCGAAGGTTTTGTCGACTTTTCGCCCCAGCAGGTAATCCTCACGATCCACCAAGGCGGATACACCCTTGTACATCCACTCCAACTTGGTCTTTGACTCGGTCGAGCCGCTTGCACGGTCAGCGATATTCTGAAATAGAGCAAAAATATGAATTACAATACTACGTTTAAATACAAATGGCATGGTTTCTAGGAACAATCATTTGACGCTTACGAATCACATCGCGGAAAAGTAAATCACCCAGAAAATGTGCCGAAAAAGACCATATGATATCGAAAGACAGCACCTTTCGTGTTTAAAAATCAGTCTATCCATGCAGTATATCCAAAAATCAATACATGCAATGTTTAGTAGCCTGACAGAAAAAATCTGCTTTGTCGACAGTTTCCCCGTAAAATTACATTGAATAAATATCGTACGTTTCTTCATATACAGGTAGCTAACTTTACCGGTCTATTTTGATACCGTATGAAGCTACTGAATGAGACTGAGAATATATTTATTCGATTCTACAAATGTTTCAAATATGCCTATTATTTTTATAGGTTTTCTCATGTTTTCTCTTCGAAGAAGTTTGTCCCTAGTGCTAATATTCCGGTAACACCTCGCTACATTGCTCGCGAACCCTGCAAAAATAAAATATATTTAAAATTTTCAAGGTAGTTTTATGTTTCTCCAAATGGTTAATGAAAAAGCAAGAATATCGTAGCGTTTTTGACATAAAGTGACGATAATCTAAGCAATAATTTTGCAAAAAAATACGTCGGCAGGGACAAATATGTAGCTACAACGACCTTTGAGCTCACTACAAAACGAATCAATTTTATTCAATTATGCAAATTCTAATGTTCTAACGATTAGTAAATCAAGCAATAGACCAAACAAAGGATATTTTGTCTAACATGTTTAGTGTTATGTTATATGGCCTATTTACAAACCTGAAATTCCTCCTTTTCTCGTTGTGCCTGTAGTTCCTTTCGAAGCACCTCCACTTTCTTTTTTTCAGATTCATCTTGCTGTTGTGCTTTCCACACCCTCTCTTGATTTCTAAGAGTTGACGGATGCCAAGATTTTTTTAAATTCAAATTACCTCCACCCATTGTTTAACTGGAATCGATGCGCTCTTTGTCCTTAAAGTTAATATTGAGTGTAGCCTTGGTTAGGAAAAGATTAGATATATAGTAAGGTCATTCTGCATTCACTAAGTATGTGTAATGAAGTTTCCCCACTAGTTCGCAGTGACATGGATTGAGAACTGCATTTACCATTCCTAAATGGCTGTTAAATGATCGAGCCCTTTGTTAAGAAAATATCGAATAAAAGTACTGATATTTAACCAACCACAATCTATATATACACTTTCCAAATATTATCATTTTATAATAAGTGTTGAGTTTTGCATTTCCCGAAAAATAACTTTTTTTTTATTCTTTCCTTTACTTGAACGTTTTTGCAATAATATATTGATTATCATTTGCTGCTGTTAGAATTATCAAAAACATTAAAATAAGGCCTGCGGTTAATTTGGTAGATGCAAGCAAACATATTTTTGGTGCGCAGTGTCAGATAAATTGTCAAATAAATAAATAAATACTGAAGTTACTTATAGCTTCAAGAGAAATAACACGAAGCATATATGAGCTTCAAAACGTTTTATTTGTCTTATATAAAAACTAACCTGTTGTCAGCTTGTCCTTGTTTTGGAACGAACCTGTAATTCAAAGGCCTGAACCCATACGGCCGAACGCTAACCTAACTAGCACCAATTAGCAATTAATTGGAGGTACATTGCAGTTATAATTAAATCTTCGCGATTTTATTATTTGCCATATTTCCTCACAACCGTCTAAAAATATCAGAAAACCGTATTATTTAGAAGTTCTAAATTCGCTTGTTTGACTAATACCAATTGAATCTGTCTTTTTCCGTGTTCTCTATTTCCAAACAGCATGAACGCATTTCGTATGAAAGCACACCAAATCAAGAAGCCATTTTAAAATTTCTGCAGGCTATTATAAAATATGGGAAAGGGGTGATTAATTCAGTTAGCGGTCAGTACACGGGATTACTGTGAGGTCTGTTTTTTTGTCGGGTTTTGCCAGAATGATCTACTTGCTTGAATTGACGCGGCGGTAACTGTTCGACATGCGAAGCGGGGGGAGGGGGAGGGGGGTCGAGCAAAACACATGTGCTTCTGATTGCGGCTCAGCTGGAGAAGACTTTTCTGCGTAGGGTGGTAAAAGTGCTGATAGCTCTAATCATTGCTTAGCCAAACAAAGTACCCAGTTTGATCATAGCCCAAATGTTAATAACCAATGTTAACGATACTCTGCGTTCCAATTAATTGATTGCAACCGCAATTCATAGAGACCTCAACAGGCGTCGTGAATGTTTTGAAATCAGTCATACGATGCTCAGTAAACTATTGTTGTGGCAGTCATGCAGACTGAAGTCCCGGAGTACGACTACAATCATCGCTCGACTGAAAACCGGCAACAGTCCATTTTCAACCCGTGCTCTCGGCTTACCGCCGTCACCAGTTTTTCAAGCGTTATTGAGGTCACCGTTACGACAATGTGGCACAGCTTCCTCCTCTAAAAAAGTGAAGCATCGATCAGACTTGAGCCGGCTTCTAACTTACGCTATTCCCGAACGAAATACCCTGTTGGCAGCTGTTGGCCTACTTAGCCTAAGTTCCCTAGCTACAATAGTGTTTCCGTTTCTTATTGGAAAAACAATCGATACAATATACGGATCAGACAATAAAGAGACAATGAAGGCGAGACTTAATTATATCGTAGCCATTGTTGGTGGCCTTGCGGTGATCGGGGGCGCGGCAAATTTTGGTCGTGTCTACCTGGTTAATATTGCCTCACAACGAATAACGAATCGTATTCGTGCACAGGTTCATCGGGCTATAGTTCATCAGGAGGTGGCGTTTTTCGACACGCAAAGAACCGGCCAGTTGCTATCGCGTCTCACTAGCGACGCAGCACAGATCGGCAGTTCGTTAACGCAGAACGCCTCTGACGGACTGCGCGCTTTCTTTTCGATAGCCGGTGCAGTCGGTATGATGACGTACACTTCGCCCCAGCTCAGCCTTGTCGGATTGGGTATCGTGGCTCCTGTAGCCGCGGTTGCCATAGTTTATTCAAAGAAACTGAAAAAAGTTGCAGCCAGTGTACAGAACAAACTGGCTGAAGCGAGTGGTGTTGCCGAGGAGCAGTTCTCAAATATACGCACCGTGCGAATGTTTAGTAAAGAGGACCTAGAGCTATCACGTTACGCGAAGACTCTTGACGAAGTACTGGCGGCGAGAACGGATGAGGCGAAAAGACGTGCAATCTTCTTTGGGACGACTGGGGCATCAGGCAATGTCATGATTATGTCCGTTCTTTACTACGGCGGAATGTTGATGGCCGACGGTCACATAAGCGTAGGGAGTCTTAGCTCGTTCCTCATTTACGCCGCTTACGTTGGCGTCTCGATGGGGAGCATGTTTAATTTTATCTCAGAGACAATGAAAGCGCTAGGTGCCTCTCAGAAGCTCTGGGCAATCATGGACCGCCAACCAGCTGTTCCGCTCGACAGCGGCAAACTGCTGCCGAACGTAGAGGGCAGAATAGAATTTAGGGGGGTTAGCTTCCGGTATCCTACGCGCAAGTCCAATATCCTGAACGGGTTAGACCTTGAGATCCTGTCGGGAAAAGTCACGGCCGTAGTTGGCCCGTCCGGTTCTGGCAAATCGACATTAGCCGGCTTAATACTGCGTCTCTACGACCCGGACAGCGGCGTAGTTCAGCTTGATGGCCATAATATAGCTGAATTAAATCCCACCTTTCTACGAAACCAAATCGGTGTTGTAGCTCAGGAGCCTGTTCTATTTTCGGCGACCATTCGTGAGAACATCGAGTACGGCAGCACGACTCCGGTGACAACCAACGATATTATGGAGGCTGCCCACGTTGCCAATATCTACGATTTCGCTAGTGAACTTCCTCAAGGATTTGACACTATAGTGGGTGAGCGCGGTGTCATGCTATCTGGTGGCCAGAAGCAGAGAATCGCGATAGCTCGCGCAATCCTTCGCAAGCCGAAAATTCTTATTCTTGATGAAGCGACCAGCAGTCTTGATGCCATTAGTGAGAGGCTTATTCAGGATGTTCTCGAGCGTTTCTCAAAAGGACGCACCGTCGTTGTTATTGCCCATCGTCTATCGACAATTCAACGGGCTGACAATATCGTCGTTTTGAATGGCGGTCAAATTGTAGAGCAAGGCCGATTCGGTGACCTCGTTCGTATTGAAGGAGGTATGTTCAACAACCTAGTCACACATCAAATGAGGGCGTAAACGACCATGACTATCACGTCAGATAGTAAGTGGCCGCTGAACGCCGCGAACAGTTAGCCTCGATGTGTGTGTGTGTGTGGGAGCATATGTACGCCTTTGTGCAGTCAAGCGTATGTATCTCAATGCAAAGACACTGTAGTTCATGTTCGAACGACCATCATTGCCATTATTATTATTATTGAGTATCAAGTGATGTTAGTTCAATAAACGCCTGCTACACTTCCTCTTCCTGGTCAAAATTACAGAGCTGCCCCGTACCTATCCCGCGAACGACTACCATTACAATAGTTTTCACCAGTTGACCCTCTTCGATGCGAAGGAACATGAAGGGATTCATTACTATTATTCGTGACTCATGCACGGCTGGCGGTGTTGTTGCGGGTTTGGTACGTGTGCCTTACAGTTATAAATAAGAGCAAATGGAACGGAGGGGAAGGGGTGGGAAAGTGACACCGTAGAGGACGAACTATACGGTATTTTAGTATGTTGTAATTTAGATTCGCTTGGGCTACGTTTATAAGCCAGAATTGATTCTGTCACCTTTGTAGGATTGTCTTCCCATGAAACCATGTGTTCGAATACAAAAAAAAGCTTGTACAGTAAGATTTGACATTATCGCCTATCGAGCGTCATGAACCAGTCACTAACCATAATGATAGTGTACTTTTATTCACTACACGTATGTTGCGTAACGTGTTCTTCATTAAGTTTACATAAGGAAACATTAGAAAATGAGAATGGGAATCACCTAAGTTGGTATTAACTTGCATTATCCGAGTAATTTCATTGTTCAACACAATTTTTTCATGACGCTGACAGAAATACGCGTGCGAAGTATTAACAAAATATGTGGAAAATATGTTTCCTAGCAACATTGTTCTGGATTGTTGTGAGCTGAAGTGTCGGAGTTTTATGCAAGAGCAACATAGAAAATTCAAATTGTTTATATGGAAACGCAAAACGAAGAGTATTTAGAGAAGGCATTGGATAAAAGGCATAATATAATTATTAAAGATGTTTCTTAATAAATTATTTACATTTTTCTAAAATCGAAACTATTCGTTGATTTTCTTCCGGTATGTATAATACATTCTATGCCTATTTTTTGAGGACTTTGTAAACTTCTTAGTCTACTGGCATGCGAAATTCTACAATTACTAAATGTTTGATTTATTTAAAAATTTGTACCCGTACATGACATAGGTTGTCGTATCCTCCGATTTATATATATCCCCTAATACAAGCAGGGCTATACCGTGTCAGCGTTAAATCGAATTTTTTGTCTAGCAGTAGCTTTCGGTTTGCCTTTCCCTTGTTTTATTACCAGTTTAACGTATAGAAGTTTATGTTGAATAATATCTTTTAGTATATTTCACTGTTTCTGCAATGAGTTTAATTAGTTCATTACTGCAGATTTCCAAAAAAGCGTCTATGTAACCTTTAGATAGATTAACAATGTTGCATTCGTATAGACTAGTACCACCAATGAGCTCTGTACCTATGCGATAGGAGAGGAAATGCGGCTATGTTTCGAGTTTTACGTCCGGTATTGTCGTTAAAAAAGAAAGTGTCTGACTGACGTTCAAAGGGAGCAGTCCTAAATAGAGGAAAATAGGCAAGGTATATTATATAATAAACGGAGTTTTGAGCATTAATACAACGTTATTGAATATTGATGATAGTTAGATAACGTTCTAATGTTCTAGAAATCAGGCAGATACAATTGCGGATTGAATGTTACGTCACAGTTGATTACATTTGCGTATGACAAATCAATCTGAGCTTTTATTCTATTTAATATTACCGCTAGATATGTGGGAACTTCTATCAATGCAGAAGTAAGTTGTCTCTCGAACAGTGAAACTCAGCTGTTAAAAATTTTAATCCGTTTTTCCCCCTGATGTTATCGATAGTCTAAGTATGCCCATTGTACGATGTTCTCGGTCTCCTTTCTGCTTGATCGATTCGATTTCGATATGTTCCATAGCCCTAACTCTTCTTCTATTTGGTACAGAGATATACATTTCGCTTTTTATCACCAACTATCACCATCGAATCGACGACGACCTAAACACTGCACAATATCGCGGCGTACCTCTCATGCGAATACCACATATGTCCTTAATAATGTGACACCTTTTCAAGCGTCAAACGGTAGCCCGCTTGCTGCTTTGACTAACACACATGCACGCGGAAGTAACGCTATGCTTGTCCTTCCTTCCCTCCCTCTTTTGGATTTTGTTTTTTCCCTACAGGGAAAAAAGGTGAGGCGGAGCTGGAGAAGAGTGTATTGCTCCACTGCTGTTGGCTTTTTGGCCGAGACCCCATATGGTCAATGTCGAAAGCTATTCCTACTTCTCTTTTCTCGCTCCCTCTGAGTAGCTCCGAGTTTGAGTTTTCATTTCCCGTTATTGAGCTCATTTTCTGGATTTTTTCCATGGATGGATTTTTTTTTGGCTTCTAGTTGTCCTGGCGGGAACCCTTGGGCATCGTTACAATACAATTTATTCACTTATTTCTTGGCCTTCGCTACTGTTTTCGGCAGGCAGGCAAGCAGGCAGGCAACTAAAAGTATGGTAAAACGGAGCAGAGCTTGGAATCCCATTTCTTGCGGTTCTCAACTGCCAGGCCACAAAAGAAAAGTAAAAGCTCCATTTGTTAGGTCATTGGCTGGCGCGCCACTTGCCTGCTCCACTTGCTGGCTCCATTCCGTCATTTTGCCTGTCAAATCGCCTTAGTTTGAAAGGCTGGCTTTGCTTATGTAAGCTGTGGGCTTATACAGTTAGATGGGTCGTGGTGATCAATTTTCAGTGGGTTTTTGAGTGTGAATTGCTTCGCGTAAAGTAGAGATCTGTAGCTGTGCTCGAGTGCTTGCGTGGGATGTAAGCGATTAGTGAAAGGGCTGTTTTGAGATTAAATAATTTGAAGAAGAGTTTGAATTATTTCCGACAAAATTGATGATAGTTGATAAAACTTGTTTTGCTAATTCTGTTTGTATCTATCGGACGTTCCTGGAAACCATGGGTTTTATGTTCCGCTTAGGAGGGTAGCATTTGGGCATGCCTTGGATAATGAGTATGAACAATGTAACCACCCCATCTTGAAGCCAAGCCTGCAACTGTTTAGAGTGATTCATATTGGCTGCATATATGGTACGTTATATGATCCGACGCGTGTGTGATCGAAATAAAAAAGCCAACATTGTATATTCGTGTGCGCAATAGGGGTGGTAAGTTGTATAATCGATGTGTACGAGCGTCGAAAACTTAAGACGAAGTAGATACGTCATTGATAAATAACGGTATCTGGCAACAAACACAGTCATGAAGTAACGTCTGATGGCAGTGATGGACGTAAAATTCAAACATTCATTGACCCAGATACAATTAAAATGTTCCATAGTGGCTAACTTGCTCCACTGGCCAGGATAAATAACCTTACAATAGTGCGCCACTGAATCCATCCAGGTCAGTAATTTGACTATATAATGCCCCTTTATGGCAGAAGGGAGTTCTCTTGTTTTAAAATATAATCGTAGTTTGAAAGTAATTGTCTCAGAATACGCGACAGACCGACCTGATCAGATCCGAAAGAAGAAATTCTCATCCTCCAGGTGCATTGTACCATTTGCTGCATCCGCGGCCTGTTAGAAAACTTGCCCTTTGTCTCAACTGAAACATAACGTTGAGTGAAAAAAAAATTGAGAGTAACGTTATTGTCGACTAGCCTTGTATATGGTGCGCTGAATAAGTTACGCCAATTTCGTTTGATATGAGACAATATAAGCTCTATATTATAAAGCAATTGCAGTCCGCTGTGTATCAACAGCTAATGTGATCATCCGTTTAGTGCACAGCATAAATGTCAAACTAGACGAGGTATTGAAGTGGGACTACTGTTTATGCGTATGGTTACCTAATGCCGTACTGTAACATTGCTCACTACGACACCAAAGACCGTACTTCATTTAATCCTTCAGACAAACAGAAAGCTTCTAAAGTCATTCGACTTCTCCGATTCGCGTACACATACATTTTTCGGGAATTATCAGACTTCCAGGAGATTAATGTCTTCGTTTCTAGAAGGATGTATATTTCTATCAGGACAAGTCGTTGTATTAGACATGGAACAGGGTTGGAATATGCTCTTGTGTACAGTGCATCGAAAACTCAGCCACACGTAACAACGAATTGGCCTCAAACAGCAGGGGCAATTTTGTTAAGTATAACAGCATTTAAGAAGCGTCCTTGCGCGCCACCGACGCGGCAGGGTGAAGTTTTAATAAAATATAATAATAATAAAGTCTTATTTATTGTTGACATCTAAAATTACAATGATGCGATTGGCTTTTGTTGCTGCGAACTCCGAAGCGCTGCGGATTTCAGATCTTGTTATTACAGTTTTAATTCACGACGTTTACTGTATTTATAGAATTTAAATGTAGCTTTTGTCATTTGCACAGATTAGGTAGTAGTTACATCATGACTCACAAAAAGAGATCGGTGTTGGGTTATTAGCTCTGACTTAAGCGTGTCCCTAAAGTTGTTACTGACTCAAGAGAACTTACTACACAGATGCAATGTCTGTCGAGTGAGAAATGGCCGCTGGATATAGGCTGAGGTATGCGTGGTGTGGAAGAGCTTTCGTTCTATTCCAACTGGGTCGAGTCGGGCAACTTATATCTAATATATATAATACTCGTTCAACCCGGCCGAGCTCTGAAATTATAGAGTTCATGTAACACAATTGTAAGCAAAAAAATAAAACAAATGCAAACATATTATTCTAATATTTGAATAAATCGAATCAAATAGGTATGGCAATCGTATGTTTCAGCGTAATATCAGCGTATCATGTAGATATAACAAGGGTATTGTCTGCCGTGTTGCAGATTTAGGATTTTACTAGAAATGATCAAGTGAAACAGAGGCAGAAATTGGTCAGGAATCATTGCGTTCTCGTATAGGACTATACATGCGTATAGATCTAGACTAGGTATTATGGTTGATACTTAGCTTACAGCAGAACTGATCTGACCGAATACTACTGGGTGGTTAGGCTACTAAGTATAATAGACAAACGTCCTCGACATGAGACATTTCTAGCTATTTGTATTCCACTATATTTCCGACCTCAGAAGATTTGCCTACCTTACGTATGTGAGTGTATGCTATAATTTAGAGCTCACTTTAGTTGTGGCTGCTGATCAGAAAGTACATCTGGATCCCACGACTTAGAGGACCGAGCTTGCAATGTAGAGGTTCGCGTGTCATTGGGTAATCTTCTGTATAGTCTTATAAGTACAGTATGGCACTCTATATCAGCACGTGTGTGGAACGACACGGAAGAACCAGAAAGGAAGTCTTTCAATTTTATATGTTTTCGCATGAAACTTGTCAAATGTTGACTAACGTGCTACGGCTTCATGATCATATCAATAATGATCTAGTCATCTGCTAAATATGAGCTTTAAAAAGCCTTACTATGATTGTGACACATGAACATAGCAACACATCTTATGAAAAATATGGGTTTCAATTACACTCATATTATTATGTGTAATTGCAATACCAGCAAAACGTAGCGGGAAGTAGTTTAATAGTGGTTCCGCAGTCAAGCATATATTAGAGGTAGTAAATTATGATGCCTGACAGACCCGTTCAGTCCTTCGATCTCACTCGTATCCGCCCGTGTGCTGCTATTCACTGTCGAACAGAACGAGGTCGTAGGTTCAGAAAGCGTCGAGCTTGCTCCGAAGCGCGAGGCACTCATTTTGGTGTGTGAGGGTGTGTGTCAGCATGCGTGTTGTAACCGTGATTGTCGTCCCTAGACACCGCCTCGACGTGGAGGGCGGAGTGCCTCGATGCACTACCGACCGACCAACCCCTCAGTCATCTCCCTCATCGCCACTGTAGTACTGACCTCGATAGGGGCAGGGGCCGAAGGAACTCACGTCACTAGAGACCCACCGTAGGAAATGAGTGTCTGCAACGATGAAGCCGCAATAACAGAATATGCAGCGCTATTTTAATAACCGATTCCGAAGAGAGTTACCCGGATGCTGGAGCGATCGTGCTGGACGGCCAGTTTACGTGGTGATTTCAATTGGTAAAAGGGTTGATGTTGCTGTTGTTGTCACTGACGTTGGTCGCGTTCGCTGACCTCCGGCAGCATTTCGAAAGGAAAAACAGGTTGTGCAAATCACCATCAGCTATGCCGACTATGTGTACATATACGCGGCTCTTCATGCGGGACGGGGTCTATCGCTTATCGCTTAAGGAAAGCTTGATATTATTTTGGTTGAAGTTGATCGTAAGCAAAGTGTAAAGTGGACGGAGTAGAGCAGTGTGAGTAACATCAATGAAATATCATACGAATACATTGCGAATAGGCAGCTTCTTAAACGGCTTGCAAAAATTTTAGCCCCCGTCATCTGGGTAACACCTTCGTGACACGTCGGAGGCATTTTTTATTTGATTCCCCAAAAAAATTCTCAATAAAATTATAAGTCCAATATTCACGTAGCTAGTTATAGTTTCAGTATTAGTCGCAAACTCGCTGTTTTACTTAGGACGAAATTGTTTACACCTATCAGAGTACCTAGTGTTCGATCTCTATGCTCATTACTCTAATTAATCACTGGGGTTTTAAGCAATAAGCAAATTTGTAATTTCCAAACCTTGAACACATTTATGACCGTTACGTAATTAGAACGCGCGAGTAATGGCAGCCGTCGGCTAAACATTGAAAAACTAAGCGAGATGAAGGAGTTCACACGGCCCACATGATAAACGTTTAGGCAGTTTCATGAGAATCTATTATACTACCACTGGTCCTACTTATGTTGAATAGGCCTTCAAACAGAAGCATATTAACAATGGCTATAAACCCCATTTTCCTGATGCAGGGGATACGTTTTACCGTCATGTTAATGTGGCTGTAATTTGGAACAGAAGGACATTGCGCAAGTCACGTTTAGCGATCCGATATAGTCGATTTCGGAAAATTAGATAAATATTTTGTGTAAAACTTCAACTACGGTAGAATCGTTCTGTCTTTTCAACACTAATAAAAAAATAGTAAATATAGATTGAAGGTGCACCAAATGGTTCGAGAAGCTGTAGTTCAGACCATTAGATTTTTTCCAGGTAAAAATTAAAGGAAATGCTTTGCAAATGGCTGATGATGATAGGAGTCACATGAGTATATATTTGCCTGCCGACTGTGCAGAGAAGTGAAACTTAATAGCTTCTTTCACGTATTATGTAAAGACGAAGCTATATTGGCGTGTCTCGCTCTCTACGTATTTCCAAGTGTAAATTGTTTATAGTGAGGTCCTCATAATAAGAATGAAATTATTTTATGCAACAGGATCTAATTCCGCAACTGCTATTCGAATCGATTAAGCTTAACCGTATCGTCACCCTTATACGTACCTCGTAGTAACTGCTTTTATGTCCAGACCCACTTACCTCGCGTTCTCCAGTATTTACCTGTTTTACTGTATCCAGTTAACTGGGCTTTTTTCCGTTGTGTGTTCCACATTCTCCGGCCACATTTACTCTTGAGTCAACGTTCACTCTAGTTGAAATAGAGAAACGGCAAGTTGTTTATATAGTGAACGAAACAGAACGTAATAACAATAAATAACAGTGAGCATATAAAAAAATCGAGCCAGCTAAGCGCGCTCCCAGATTCGTGCGCAACTGCTGTGCGTTTGTGTATTGAATCTAATCCGACCAGCGGGACACAAAGCTACGATATCGGTTTTTGTATGTATGTATATGTGTATTGTCATGTATGGCAACAGGCCTATTGAGACGATGCTGTCGATAATGTACTGAGCTTGTGATCGTGACTGGCTATTAGGCACTATATTTGTCGCTCTCAGAGCACTCCGGTGTCCACTTATCTTCAGGTGTCTGTCTATGTCTGCTTGTATTTAGAAAATCAGGTTACCATTATCAGATCAGTGATAGCAGGTCGGAGTTTAAACTTCGAGAATCAGATCCAACAAACTTGAAGTTTAAGGATGCTTGATTCATTGCTAATCGACATAATTATTTTTAGCATCGCTCATTTCACCAGCCCGATCATAGCGAGATATGTGTTTTCTATTATGAATAGGAAATGTCTCGAATACACAAAATGTAATACAGCCTACGGTAACAGCCCTGAACGTGGTAAGTACAAAAAACGTCTGAACCGTAAAAATAGTTGTTAATGTTGATTATAAAAAGCATTATATCTAAAATTACCAATACGTTTTAATAAATGAAGCGTAGGTTAGTAAAGCACTGGGCAGATAAGTAAACGTGAATTTGTCATACAGGGCTAACTGAATAAGTATGTCATTAGCCGAAATAAGCAATAAGAAGTTGCAGAAATGGGTGATGCTATGAAGGAAGGCTAGTGTCGGATGCATGTTTGCGTCCAAAACAGAGTTACACGGAGCAAATGGTTGGAGAAAAGTTGGCTCGATAGCGGTGATCCGGGCACAAGCTAACAAGTAGCCCTATAATGTGAACAGCACGCAGAAACAAAGTTCCATTGCTCGGGCTGAGTAGTTTTGATATACGATTATACTAAGAACTTTACTTAGAAGGTTTATGAGGCATATGAAAACTTTTCAATTGTTGCCCATCGGAAGTTGGATAAAATAAACTTGATAGATTATTACGTAATATAATTATATATATTAGTCCCCAGACGGATTTAATGCGTTTTTGTGCAAATTGTAAATTATGTCACAGGAATTTGTTTGGACGTTTACAAAGCATTGGTCTCTTTTTGGCCTAATCCATATTACCTTCGTACGGGTGCCCGTTGTCAGTGTGTTGGTGCTGAAAGTTGAAAAGCATTCACATTATAACTAAATTAGATAGTCGAGTTCCTCAGTGTAGCTATTGCACAACAACTATTTAATATCTACTCGGTTCAATCGGACCTAAGGGAGGAACTTTAAAAGAGAAGTGGTCGTTGATTGCTCACCCAGTAATGTTCCGATTTAAACATTTATGTTGACAAGTCATGTTCATGGTCCAGCATAGGACTAACTTCCAGTTCTAGCACGACTACAACTCCAAAAAGTAATCCGAGTGTCTCTACGAGTTGATTTTAGAAAGCGATTTTTGGGGGAGCTGCAAAGAAAAATGATCCTATTTTTCCTCATAAAGGCGATATACTGGGTTTAAGATTTGCTTATTTATAAAAAAAAAATTCGATGATAACCCGAAAGGCACAATTACTCTTGGTTAATGGCCTTCTACAGAAGTCTAATTAGTTCTTAAGTGGCCACCTTTAATTAAGGTGACATTGTTTTACCCATTGTTTCATAAGTCTGCTCCATCTAATTACGAGAATCTTTTTCTTTGAACAGTCACATAAATAAAAAAGCTGAATCAAGCAGATTCGCTTGACAGGTTTCCGCATCTCCCGTGATCAGAAGCACTGGAAACCTAATAAGCAACAGCCACGCTGTTATGACGAATCGCCGGACGAATATCAGTGGCTTATTACGAAAGATCCGAATTTCTTGAAATCTAAATTGGCGAATTGGGTCTGTAGTGATGGCAAACAGTAACTTTAACTGTTACTGAACCAGTTAACTGTACGTGGTTAATGTAATTGTCAGTCTTGATTATCTACTATTAATTCAGTCACTAACCTAAACGGGTCCTGATTCTGTTCCACGTTTTCTCAGTTTTACGATCTAATCAGGTATGCTATACGATTTTTTCGTTGGGAAAAAGTGTCGTGGTTAATATCTTCACTTTCGATCGACATTTTATAAATGTACTTGCAGATTTAGTGGCTCACGGACGTGCATATAGTTCAGCTCAATCAAGGGCCTGCCAGATCTCAGTGGGAATATTTCGAATTGGATTGTGTTGTTTTTGAGGAAAAACACTAGCTCATTTCTGTATTTATTGCAAGTTGTCATTCCGCACCGGATATTATTCCCGTGGCTTCTCGATCAGTCGTTATTCACCAAAATACGTCATAAAAGGTATCTTGCACCGATTTTACGCGTTGCACTTACTACACGTATTTTTCTAGATGTTCTTCCACGGCTAGAGTATGATCTATAAACCTCACCGTTTAGCACATGGAATTGAAGTAGGCGCAGGTCTGGGTTTATTAGCTTTGCTCTAGACACTAAGGGTCTCGAGTGCGGTCCTTGAAGGAACCATTTTCGAAACACAAAGGTTGTATGAAAACTATTACCGGTCACACGTTT
The DNA here is from genome assembly GCF_002443255.2 of Varroa destructor. Lineage (NCBI taxonomy): Eukaryota > Metazoa > Arthropoda > Arachnida > Mesostigmata > Varroidae > Varroa > Varroa destructor. The sequence goes on along the minus strand of NW_019211457.1, from coordinate 22,305,349 downwards.
TAAGAATTCTTTTATACAGGATCAAACCCGAGGTATTTCGCGTGCAAGTCAGGCGCGATAGCTTTTAAACTACGATATTGAAACAGTAAGAACATTCCGGCGTCGATTGGGTATGTCTAACAGCCTATGACATATATAGTCAAGTGATTATAAGGGAAATTTCAGATAATGATAGTAAATATATCTGATAGGAAGCAATCAGACATACTAAAAACCTGTCGTGAATAGCTGTTTTGAATCTAATCATTAGTGGGGCAAGAGTGGAATATGGTTTGATGAAAACTTTTTTCCTTTCGGTCACGCACGCCAATGGCACTACTGTTTAGCCAAGAGTCCTAATATGTACGTGATCTGTTTTGTGGTTATTACTGCGTAATCGCTCGTCGGGGTTTTGACCTCAAATATTTTAACGCACACATGCCAATGCTTCTTGATATTCGGTAACTCATTCAGTTTCAACGCTACTATTAGTTCCATTGTTTCTGAGTACATATTATGCAATTTCAGGGTTGTGGGCCTCGTTAATATAGACTGAATACGATATTTATGTAGTTGTCAGAAGAACATATAGATCACGAGGGATAAAAGGGGGGATTTGTTCAGTTTGCTATAAGCACATGGCATATCCGGGGAGCGCTGAAGCACAGCTTTCAGTCGCTCAATGTCAACTGGGCTAGAATATATAGGGCATCTATTGCAAATAGAATGGCGACTGGCTACCACTACACATTAACATTAAAAACATACGAAGTGTTTGCTTCGTGGCCTTCTGTCAGCGAAACAATCCACAATATCATAGCATTGTACGTTTGTCACATGTAAAATATACTTTATAAAATTAAACCGTAAATGTAAGTTTTGTGATGGGCTATACTGGTATTGTTCATGAAGGTGCATTCCCATTTGAAAGACATTTCCATTTGTCATACTTAGTTTTTATACTACTACTACTACTACGTTAGACTTTTACACAGAGCTACCTATGTGTGGACAGTATATTCATTGCAGAAACCGTATTTAATATATGCACACAAGTGCTTGCGTCCAGTTGATGTTTTCGAAAATTAGATAGCGCACTCCATTTCGGCTGTGATCCGGGAGAACGGCCGTTATACTATTTTTAGCTTGCCCACGGTTGGATTATGTCGGGCACACATTTAAGCGTACACATTATCTATCATATGACAGAAGCTATAATAAATCTGACCAAAGGCTTATATGCAAGCTTGCTGCCAGAAGAAGAAAAATTGCTTTAGATCGTCGCCGGTGCTGGCAAAGTCATCTAAAGCCGGTTTTACCATTAATTCACTATGGGCTATGACGTAACGGTTGTTGTGTCTCTCTTAGGTCGGCCCGACCCGGTTGGAGAGTAAATCCTATTTGACACTGTTTGTACCCAACCCAAGGCAGTTTACTGACAGTTGTACCTCGAATAGGTGAAATTACAATCGAGGGCGGCGTGTATGTGCTTGCCTGAGAACGCCACCGAATGTGTGTGTGTGTGTCTGTGTGCATGTCGACTTAAAACCAAGTGCTATTGTTGCAGGACTGCGGCTCTCGTGTCTAGCTTTCACAGCGGATCTAGGTCCCTTAAGAAAACTTGTTAGGCTGACTAACTAATTAGCACTTAACAAGCAGGCTGGCACGACCTCTACGATGGCCGCCGTTACTCTCACTTTTGCCGTCAGCGCCACCAACACGGAAATAATGAAAGAATGAGTCGATGGGCCAGGCAAAATCCCAGATAGGTCCTACAAGTCCGCCTCGTGGACTTGTCCACATTTGGTGTTTATGTACTGAACGGCCAAGCGGACCTTGTGGCCCATTTAAATTATATAATCCATCAGTGGCCTCGATCAGAAGACAATTATAAAGACGCGGAGGGAGGGGAAGAAGGGCAGGGAGCGATACGGAGTTTACCTTAAATCAAACGAATGATGAAAATATATGCGCATTGTTCATAGATTGATATATACAAGATCGACGCCAATTGGGGACCTACGATGATGAAGGCAAATTGAACCCATATGCATTATGTACACAACAAGTTGTGTATATAATGCATATGTATAAATAGAATTTAGCGCTATATTTGTGGCTCGAATAAGAGCTGTTAATCCTTGTATCTTTTTTTTATTAGCTTGTAAAATATTTAAAAATATTTGGTACTCCCTGGGGCTTTAAGTATAACCATAGAAAAGAAACGCTTTATAAATTTCGTAGTTATCAACCATCATAGTTGTATGGACAAAAAGGGAATAAACGATGTCTCTGTAATCCATTAGGCGATGAACGCATAGGATTAAAAAATCAAATAAGGACCCGTAGAATTTACGACACAATACCGATCGCTAAATCGTATGCTGACAATACAAACGTGCTTTCCCAATCGATCCAGAAAAACTGATAACTTAAACGGCCTGCAATTATTAACAAAAGCAGATTTTTAGTCAATAAGCTAGGTACTGTTGAATGCAGTATCACATAGGCAGCACCCGCAAGGCTATTGCTTCTATTCATTGCAGATTACCGTAGCAAAACAGGGAACAATCCATCATCCGCCAATTTTATTGACAACCTCTGTTCGATCGCTGCTTTTACTTTTAATTTACTTCGGTATTTTCACTGGTTCATCTTCATTTTTTTTAGCGCTGTACATAGCTGTCATAGAGATTTCTTGTTTACCCTTAGCTACTTAATAATTATTATAACTGGTAGGCTCTGTGGAAGGTGGAACGGTGGCTTTGTTTGTCAAAACCGGTTGAAGATCACTAGGTCTACCTGGGTTTATGCCAGCTGGTGCAAATCGTCAGGGCGGTGGCGTCCACCTCACTTGAACAAGCTCCGGTGATGGAAGTTTGATTCTAGGAATAAAGACAACTAGCGATTGTTAGCCAGAAGGCGGTGATACGGTAAATGTGGTTGGTGCTGACACACAACAGCGGCGTCTCGTTTATGTGTATGTTTTTTATAGTCCAACTTGTTTATTTCGTTGCACGCTAAACGCAGAGACGGGCAATTGCTACATCTAGGCGTTGAATCACTTCGACTAGTTTCTACAGCTGCTTCTTCGATGAATTATTATTGTTACTTCAGCTTGAACATTGCTGCTGATCGCATTGGCTAACGAAAATAGCAAAATGGGCAAAATGCGCGGACTTGCAAGCGCGCAGAGACCTAACTCTAACGTACTCACACTCGAGTAAACACTCGATGTATTTGTGTGTGTTGCGAGCAAACTAAAACGTTTAAGGTTTACAGACAAGATTTCGGCTGACAATCTGCGTGAGACGGTACACTTTGACGCTTTCTCCATTGTTTTTGGTGCGATAAGGGATGGGTAAGAAATCCGTTTCGAACTGACCGGATCGAGGACTTACTGTGAGAAAAATATTTGTTACTGGAAGAAGAGCTTCTTTTTAGAGAGTTGAGTACGATGGTTCGATAACGCACTATTTTGTTTGTCGTCTCGTATTTTTCAGCCAACTTAGCCGCAGCCTGTTGCGGCTAAGTTGGCTGAAATTAATTAATTACTAATTATTCCACCATTGATATTGTTTTATTGTACTGTCAGGTACTAAAAGTAGGGTATAAATGGTGGCCGATGGTGATACTCCGCATAATTTTTCCTTCGGTAATGATGAATCTTGCCCGCCATAGCTTTTATAGACCCCGTTATCAAATCGACAAATGTATGCAGAAACCATTAACAATTTATAAGTATTGTTTGTACTCTTGACACACGAGCAAGCACTTTTGCCTATTTTATCTTTTTTCTTTCCGCAATCAATTCCATTATCACATGAGCTGGCGATACGATATTGCTATAACAAATTGAAGTACTTTCAAAGGCAAATAGGACAAAACTTTGTTCGCTTTGTAAACTCGGCAGGTGGAGAAACTCTTCTGTCTCGACCCACGTTGCTCTAAACGTACAGCGGCCTGTCGATAACATATTGACTGAAACAGTACAACTTAAATTTAACTTTAATCAACAAACTACCAGTTTATGAACAAGTTATAGCAACACTTAAAAGTACCAAAAACATCATTATTCCATTTGACTGACAGATCTAGAACAAGGAAAACTACAGACAACTCAGAATTGTTCTACTTTTTCTTGCAGATGTCACACAATTACCCTTTTCTGGTAAAACATAACAACCCAAAACAACATATTGTATTTCGTCATTAGAACGATAGCAAATAACAGTTATCCATTGATCAGTTAAAAAAAATGGGCGTAACGATTTTTAGTTGAAAATAGAAAATTTCTCTCCCGTATCGGTGTGACTAATATATTTTACAATAAAAATACATGCTAGTATGTGTTGTACGATATTTACTTGCCCTTGGTACAGATGAGCGTTATTGGCAAACCGACCCATGTAACCAGTGAAAAGCTTCAACTACACGCGCATTTGGGGGCATTCGATTTATGACCTGTGAGTTCGGTAGAGACACGTAACAGCCCTATGCTTGTCGCTGATGGCTACGCTAAGCACTGATTCGGACTTCTGGTACAAGAAGATGTGTGTCCACGCCCGTTTTCGGACAAAGAATACCACACTAAATACCTCTAAATTTAGTACGCAGATACGTTACCGCTAGATAATTACGGGTACCGATCCTGTAGTGCATGGCTTATTGTTGTCGTACGCTGTATTACGAAGTGCTATTAGTAGTGTTTTCTATGTCGGGAAAAAAATGTCACGAAAGAGCAAAAACAGGTTAGCAATAAATAACCTGCAGGTCCCTTGGCTGAGTCGCCGTAGCTCTCGACTCATATAGTACTGTGTTTTTTGTTCGTTATTTTTCCACGTAATGCTATGACATAACAATGAAATTCAACGACCTGTCATATGTCAGTGTAGAGAGGTAATGTCGTCGACAATGGGCCTCATGACTACGTTTTGATTATTAGGTATGAAACGCACAGGAGTAGAGGTTCTAATAGACACGTTCGCTTACAGATATCGTATTCAATATGATCCTTGTTTCATTAACTGCTCCCACATTTCAATAACAGCAATATGCGAGCAGATTATTTCAACTTTTCCAACCAGCTTGAGTTCAAGCTTCGTCGCGTGCGTGTCCAGCCTTTTTACATTTAGCCATTGATTTTAATGTATCTGTATGACCTACGAAGGCACGAGTAGACAAACCTAAGTGGATGAACAGTACTACCACATTTTGACTGTTCCTACCATTTTGCAACAGTAAATCGCCACGCTGCATTGCGACGAGAAAAAGCAAAAAATACAGGTTGATTATTTATCTGGTTTGATCTAAAAAATGTCGAAAAAAGAAGTTGTGTCTAAACAATAAATATAAACGAACCTTGTCGATGCGCTTCGGACATCTACGAGTGCAGTTAGCTTTTGAAAAGGGTTTTTTTTTTTATTTGAGGTATTGATACAAACTCTATATCCCTTGAGTTTAAATAAAAGGCAAATACTGTTATACCTTTTACTCTAAGACAACATCATATGACTTCTCGGTTTCTAGCACTGAAGTTCGACCGTATATTTTTCCTAAGACACCCAGTGTGATTCTGCCTTTCGTAAGATTAACAAATAAAGCTTGTTATTAAATATGTACTTTTCAACAATTAGTTTCATAGCTACTATTCGCAGACTAACTTCAGAAACAAAATGTAATTGCTTGTACGGAAGTTATGGGACATTTTCGAAAAAATCGAAAATATATAGAAAAATCAGATATATCTACAATGTAAATGTGGAATATTTCCAATTTATTTTCTAGAGTTTTTTGTGAGAGGAAAAAAACCTTTGAGTAAGGATGCTTGCATAATTGCGTAACTTGCGTAATTGCATCATAGCAAGCTGAATTGAGCTGGCCTGAAAGTTACGAAGCTGAGTATCAAATCTAGGGCCTCATCAATACGAGTTCTTCTCTGTACACATCCAACCACTTTGGCAATAAATTTCTCATAAATTTAGAAAAAAAAAAACTTTTCTAGCGCGCTTACTCGCATGGTTTACAACGTAAACGTCAAAGTAGCCAAAAAGCGACTTCTTAACATCAATAGAGATCAAATAGGTAAACGCTCAAACATGTATTGTAGCACGAGAGTAACTATCAGTTAGTGTGACAATCAGAGTACAACGGTGAGTATTCTTCGAAATAATTAGTCTCAAACGTTAGCCCGAAAAATAAGGAAAAAACAAGCCATATCGGTAGAAATGCATAAGTTTTTTCTATAGCAGGATGGCTGAGAAGGTCGCTTATTTGTATTAAAGATGTGTTCAATGGACCAGGTGACGAACTCCTTTCCATAGATAAAAAAAGGTATCTTTAAATAATTAGGTGCTACTTTGAGTTCGTGGACAAATCGAGCACTGTTTATTTCCTCAGCCTCACCACTGTAGATATAAAAAATGGAAGAGATAATTTTTGCATGCATATTATATGTTATACATCAAAAGCGTTGAGAAAGATACGCAATTATAATCACTTGGGAGGATGACTACAATTTGTAGATTTAAAAAGTGTCTTCCCTGTTTTTCTCTAAATACAAATTTAAATAATCACGTAATTAAAACAAAACGAAAGGGAAATCGGTCAAGAGAAATGTATTTTCGTGTTTCTGTGAACGTTTGTATGTAGATGTGTATTTACAGGGTGTTAATTACACTTTTGTATTTAGTTTATATATATATATATATGTATTCAGTATGAAAAGCAGAATGGAATGTATGCACTGTTGTTTCTAATTTTCGCTTTCATGAGGAGATTGCCAACGCTGTGATCGTAGGAACGTACATTGTTTATTATGGGCATCATATCGGAGAGTCAGCGCGAAATAGGGCAGACATGCAAACTGCATTTGGCCACTCAGAGCCCAAAAGCGTTTAAAACCAATGAGGTGGTACAACTAACGAGAACGTTTCATCACCAGCGTTCGCTAATGCAGTACACGGCAATCTGACTGGCGTTCAGTGGATAGTGGATTTAACGTGTCCGCTGTGGAAAGGTATCCCCCAGTTTTGAGCAGACTAATAAAAATTAGGCTAGCTTTCTTTATGTAATGACTCTTTTTTTCCATTTTTCTTCATGCCAGCTACACATGCATCCGCACCAACAATACGAATGACGTCACGAAGAAACACTAATTCATTTTCAGCGATATACTGTGCATCTAAGTGGTGACGATGGACGTAGCGGCGGTTGATCTGTTAGGTTATGCTTTGGGCCTTTCCTATTTTGAACAATCGGTGTGATCCAATTGTTAGCTTCCTGTATGTTATAAGTCTCGCTTAACGTGGCTGCGCTTCAGTGAAGAGGTACCCGTCCTCATCTTTTATGTATCCCTCAAACGATAGCACTGCTGTTATAATCATATAACCTTGTGTGCCTACCATTCCGATATGCGTGCGTGATACGATCAACGGATAACGGATGTAATTTTTTCGTCTTATTCTTTCGTGAACGGATTCGCTCTGCCTTTTAGTTAAATGCACGCGGACGTTTCACGTCACAGCAAATCCTACTGATGTCGTATAACGATTATGGACACACTTGTTTATAGCTATCGGTAAGTTCTTAGCCAAGGACTGGTTGGTGGGTTGGCCCAAGATAACCCGCAATACAACAGCGACTCAGATTTTTAGAAAATGCCTACCACGCCCCTGTGGGTTGATGGCAAGCTCGCGAATAAAGGCGACAGGTGGAAGAAGGAGCGTTACAGTAAAGTAGGATGAACTTTTCGGCTTCAGTTGAAACCCACAATAAGCAGACTGTTAAGTTATTACCTTGTGAAGCAGCTTTTTTATTGCATTATATAATACAAATGGACACGAATAACAAGGGCGGTAGATATGCCCCACTCATGTACAGGCGAGTCGTCTCTTGAAAGGCATCGCTGACAGCGGGAATTTTTAGAAAAACAGCTTTTCTTTGTCAAGAGAAAAACAAAAAAAGGGGGCTTTCCTCAACTAAGCTATAATGCGGGCAGGATATCCGTCACTCCCTCTTGTAATGCTTTTTGAGCATTAACCATATTGAAAGTTCATAACATATCCAACACGGAAAGCTAAGTGTTCCAACGGGAGCAGTAAAGTTCATTGAACGACAACAATGAAGCTTACGATGCAGCTAAAACTTCGCTTATATCGTGGGAAATATATAGATAGAACTTCGGCCTGTGTAAGCACCGAAGAATACATGGTGGTATTATATCGAAACAAAAATAAATCTGCTGACCTTATGCATGAATATCGTGTTTTGAGCAAGGCAATGTCGGGCAGAGCGTGCTACATCTACATCTCACAAAACAAATGTGCTAGTTTCATTGCAAATGTTTTTTATTGCTCGCTATTTTAACACGCTTTTTTACAAAATTCCCATGCTAGTTAAGTTAGATTAACTAGGTTGTCTAATCTATGCCCATATTGCTTGGCCTGTGGCCACAATTTAACAGGACCCATCGTTATGATGATTCTATTACTGCACACAAATGATCAAAGTGGTTATGTAGAAGAACTTTAACACCTGCATCTTCGCTAGTAGCTATAATACAGATTACTGTTATTATCTGGCAGAACAGTTTAAATCATTATATTACACACTGCGCCACAAACACTTCCCATGACGACTACGAAAAAAAGAAAATACTAGGTAACATACATAGTTTCGTACGGACGCCTAGTTAATAATCGATATCGAATGTTATCAATCGTGTTCAACCAGATTGAAACGTTCCTATTAGTCAATATTGACGAGAACGCGGTCTGCTACGTGAGAACGTGTAGGTTGAAACCGGTAGCAAACATCGAGATCTGTTTGATGTACTATATGACATGCGGGACGGCCCATCCTGGGTAGATAGAAGCTTCGAATGAAGATATCAGCGTCAGAGGAAGAATTTTCGCGCCGAAAATACATTCAGTTGATGTGAAAACAGGACTTCCTGACATAACAATGGCGTTTAACGAATAATCAAACAAAATATGTACCGCTGTTAGGTAAAATCCTAGCTGAAAGGCTACTAGTATCAAAAGGAAAAACTCACTCACTGGGATTATTATCGTTAATTGATGTTATATAAATTTTAGCCGGAGCAATTTCTATTAGTTAGACATCCATTGAATTAACAGTCCGGTGGTACGGTAACTCATCATTTTAGTGTAAATTCAAAGGCTCAGGTAACGCAATATATGTCATGAACTGAATTTTAAGGGTTCCTATTCAGAATTTTTTTAAATTCTACTTTCGACAAACATTTGAATGTAATCGAGTACGAAGGCATATTTAAATGAAACAGTCGACCACATGAATGAGCATCAATAAATTTCAAATGAAAGGTGTAAAGAAGTTAAACCGTACTTAGGATTATATATACTCAGAACCGTAAAGAGTACTTAGGATTATATATTGATCTAGATATTTCGCACAACTTGATGCCCATGTTTAAATTAATCACAGACAAAAACATGCATCTTTACAAGCTCATCCGTGTCCCAAAATAAACCAAATCAGGTTACTAGTCCCACTGTCGTGCGTCTACGGTTACGGCCTTTTCATAACGGCGACCCCAATATTGGCAGCATCCGTCCAACGTTGTCGTAACAGACATGATTATTGCTTGTTTGTTGAACCTGTCTAATCTTACAGCAGGACGATTACGTGACATCGTATTGGTGTCAGGACTCTGCCGTAGCTTCTTGGCATGGGTTACTTAGCCCCCTCTTTTTTCTGCCGTTACTACAGTTACACGTGCTACTTCGCTAGTGCAACAATTCAACGTGATTATCTTGTCCCCAACAGCGGTGATTATACCAACAAATCCTCTAACGTCAACTTGCATATCTTCCATTGTCCACAAAATAACATGAATAGATCGGATCGATACACGGGCGAGACGCTGGATACGCAAGCAGGACGACACGGGACGTTCGGACAATAAGCATGCAGCTGTTACGGTTGCTGTGGGCCTCGGGGTCTATCATCTCATCGTCACCGTCGAGAGGCTAACGATCATCGCTGACTCCGGCGGGGTCTGCACGTACTATAGCATATTTATCTATCATTGGTGTTACAATGATCGCGTGCGCTTCGACGACAACAAAAAAAAAAGTAAAAACCGGCTTACCGTCGGCATCAGAGTTATAGCTGTAGCTATCGTATATGCTATCTTGCGGCTGTTTGATTTCCCTGTTAAACAGCTAATCAGCCAGCTGATTGAAGCGAACTTCGATGCTACCATTGTCTCTATGATTATGATGACCGAATGCGCATCTTTGTGGTTAGTTAGAACAAGGCTCGCAGTGGGCGATCTGTGTGTGTCTGTGATCCGCTTGGGAACTCGGGACCGCTAATTCGGTTTCACGAGGAACAGCAGATTGACGCAAAGGAAAAAGAACCGCGGCTTACAAACAGATCGAACAGAGACAAAAGACGGCAGCAATCGGAATCGCCATTGACGAAGGCGTGAAAAAAAGTGGGTTTTGACAAGCTTTCCTTTTGTTAGTTACCTCGATGTGAGGCTGTTCATGTCTTGCTGAACGCTGTCTGATCTCGCCACGTATGGCGTTCACCGCAGTGAGATCGGTCCTAGACTTTGATCCCCATATATGCACATAGTATCGTAGAGTAGATATAATTGTTGTATTCAGTTCAGTCTCTCAAATCAGATTTAGGTCTACTTCATGGGTTGTTGTATTTGAGATAGTGATTCGCCAGTCCTAGATATATATTGTCGGGACTTCTGGACCTTGTTAGAAAAAACATCTCTTGCCATTTGTGATGATTGAAAAGGTCAACAAATCGAGGACCTGTTACGCCTTTAGCTTTACTCACCACGTGCTAGACTTGGTTGTGACTACAGTACCACAAGCTCCAAAAATACAGCCGCTAATGGGCATAAAACTCGTAAAGCATCTAGTTTACCTTTTCATTTAGTGCGTTATATACGAAAAGTGTCGTCGAAGGATTCCACGTTTTCACTTTATTAATCCGGAGTCAAACGGGTAGTGCATCTTTAGCTTAGAAGTTTTGCTGGTAAAATCAGATCGATATTTTCCGAAAGCGACTGCAGTTATGAAACCAGGCGCGTGCACTCATTAGATTAGAACGATCTAGCATTCGATCGTGTCAAAATGTTCCTTTACGTTATTTTGTGGCGAGAAAGCCTCACTTGTTTCGCCAAGAGCTCGTCTAACTCGATCTAGAAGGAAAACTATCCCATTTGCAATGGGCACATTTTATAAAATTGTTGGGTTACCTGTCGAATGCCACGATAATGAAATTGCCCTCACTATAATAGCTCATTACAGCCGGATTCAAAGCTTCGCTGAAACACTTCTGTTCCATTTGTCGTTGCCCCAGACGTGCTAGCAGCCTCAACAGCAGAAGACAAAGGGCCGTTCCTTAACGAATAGTCGCATCTCGGGCAATCATCTCCCGTTTGATACGGGGTAGAAGATTCATATATCACAGACCATTAAAGCTAGATCAAATCGTTTGTTCTTTTTCTGAAAGCCCCTTTAGTTTTTTCCATATTTCTAGGTAACAACAAGGTCTGCTTCCTAATTATTGCTGCCGTTTCTGGTGTTGAGCCCCGGGACCCTGTATTCAATTTGAACCATCTTTCTATGCCCCACCCCATTTAGTTAAACGCCTTCTGTAAATTATACGCACATATACTCGCAATGGGAGCCGATATATTGTGATTATATGTCATAGGTGACCACGGCGTTATTTACACGAAGCATAACCGGTCATTTTTCTCAACGATGCTATAACATAACGCAGGCAGAAGTCAGGGAAGTAAACACCCTCTCATTCCGCAGCAGCTGCACGATGATTTGTGGCATATTTGCATATCTCTATGATTTTTATCTATATCCGTTTGGCTGACGTGTGGGCATTGTTATTAGGACAGGGTTCGGGATGTCTACAGTATATTTTTGTAAAATTCAACAAAGTCAGTCAATTCGAGTACGGCTGATTATCACCATCTTCCTTTACTCATCCGCTTGAATTAATCAGATTTTGCGATACCTAGATTTTTTTGTCCAACTGCCTATCAAACTGGGATGCGGGAAGCTTCGTATCACCGTAGTGGATTGGTGAATAACGTAATAGCCTGCTAATTTTGGAAACATTTTATGGGATGGGTTCGAATTTGGGCGTAGATGGTAAGACACGGTTCGTTTGGTGATGGCTGGAGGCCAGTCGATCGTGTCCGTTTGATGAAATGCTTGACGGCGATGCCGAACGTCGAGCTCAAAACATAGAGGCTACACTGGCTGACTATTACCGTTTCTGCGACTGCCGCTCGCATCGTTCATATGATTCCTGTCGTTCCGGGGCATCCAGTTTGCTTGATATCGAACAAAACTGATAACATCGTGTACACGTTCGCATTCGTTTTAGTGGCGAATTATCTGTCGGCATCGGAAGTGCCCTGAGTTCCATTATCGGAATGATGAGCTACATCTAGCACCGATCATTGTTCAATTCTCGCGTCACAGCTGCTGCCGCCGCCACCGCCAGAACGATTATTGCTCTTCTTTGATGTCTTTGTCATTGAAGTTATTCAACCGCTAAACAGCTTACGGTTTTGTTCGCGACGATGCCATTCGTTGCCGACTAACGGCGGTTGGAAGCGGTAGACGCGGCAAGAGGGCCGACAATTACGGCTGACAACGATGACGGCTACCGCTGCCAGCGTGGACACCAACATCGAAAGTGAAAATGGCCAAGAAGTTGTTAGCCGACGTTGCTGTGACTCGGTCATTTCGACAACTTAAGCGATCATTTAAACTTCTCTGCGTGATACGTTTGCGTGGAACGAGCGGGCGTTCATCTGTGTTTGTATGGGTGGTGGTATTCAATTATTTCTTTGTCGTCGCTGTGCAAATGGTTTGTCTCTTGAGGCAGAATGGGTACGGTTCGTTCGTTTGTAGCCGGAAACAAGGTGATTTTACGGCAGGTATATGGCTGGTCTTTCAAATAGGCGGCATGCGCGAAAGGGGGACAATCATCGAGCTTTGGTACGAGTACTAGCTGTCGAGATCTAATACAATTCCTATTTTCTATAATGGAGATTAGTTTTAAAACCAATCCTCAGAGGCGCATCTACGCTGCCTACAGACAGAAACATTCATTAATTAGAGTGGAAAATACGCAGGGCTGGAAACATGCTACCTACACTTTGAGCGTCAAACCATCTTGTATGAGCCATGTGGCAATAAAGTGAAATGAATGAACCTGAACTTTTGGATCGTCCGTACGTAAACTAGTTTGATGTTCGCTATTCGTTCTTGCGATAGCTGTAGTATCATTGTTATTTTCTTTGCTCTAAATAGGGAAGCTCGTGCGGGAAGTCAGCGTAGGTGTGGATGGCAACAGGGGCTTTGACTGCTTAGCTCCAAGTGGCTCTTCTGGAAGGGTTTTTATTCCGGTTGACCTAGTTCGTCGGCCAAACTGGTTCCGTCCTATCAGATTAAACACAGAGACACTTCTTCTTAGCTCCCAGCTCCCCGACCAAGCACGTTCCGGCAGTGACACTTGCTCCAGCGTTGTCACCATCGCCGTTACCAAACCTTTTTGCTCTGTCGAAGAAATGGCGCGCGGTATTGTTCCCTTGCTCCGCATGTCACCAACGAAGCGATCGATCGATCAATCAAATGAGGACGCCAACAACGTCAGACGTGAACCGCACCAGCCGCAGCCATAACAACATATTAACACAATCATCAAACAAAGTACAACAATAACAGAATGGCAAGCGCATACGTCCTAATATGCAAGAGCACGTAATGTCTTATAACAAGAACAAAAGAGCTGATATAGCAGCCGTTAAGCATTTTCGGAGAGTCGTCTCTGCCTCGACAGCTACAACTGCCTTTGCCAGAACCGTTACATCGTCGGATGGAGTTACAACGAGCGATAACCTGATGACGCTGCCGATACGCGGAAACGAGCAAACAACAGTGACAGCCACAGCAGTAGCATAGAGACGCGTCGTGAAATGTAAGGCAGCGGACAAAACAATGGCACAAAAAGGGGTTCCGGGCGAATCTGCACAGCATCGACAAATGCCGAGGGTCGCCAAAATCCAATACAATCTACGAAGACACCAACAAAGTGCGAAATCGCAGTGGGTATGCAGATGGAGATCACTATCGGCTTCAGCGGAAACGATACATGAATGACAGCTTCTGTTTATAGAACTAGTACGCTGGTATGTATTAATCTTATATAATGCGGTTGTCTAGACAACGATACCAATTGACTCTTTATGGCCATATCATTATTCGCATATCAGATCTGGTTATTTCTGTGTGCACTGTTTAGATATGTTAGGCCTGAAGGTTGCAGCTGCATTGACTGGTATGTGGGCGAAGTAAACACTCAGGCTGTTCAGCTGAAGCTAGCCACTTTTTTTATTACCTCACGCTCAGTCTTCCTTAAAGGGAATAGCCGCTTCGTATACGTAACGACGCGCATATCATGGAGCGAGGCCAAATTTAAAAATAAATTGCAAAACAAGTTCTACTACAGCAGACATTATCTTCAACAACAACAACAACATTAAAAGCAACGATAAGCACAGAACTTGGCAGATAGACTTTATCGAATATGCTGGATGATGACAAATGACGCGAATCGGTTTAAACTAGACCATGCGACGGTCCCAAACGACGATACACACGCACAGGCCATCGTACGTAGACACTGACGCTCACATATTTTGAATAGTTTGTATCAATAGCTAATTATCATTATTTCGTTAGTTGGTAACAATGTTGAACAATCATAATCGTTATTTGTACGAGATATTAATGCAGGGTACGAAGCCCGAGCGTAGGGGCAAACCGGCGCACTTTTATGGCCGGCCGAAAATTGGCTATCGTTATCCTCTTTAGCAGCTTTTTTGTCGACCTACGTTTGCTGCTACTGCTTGTCAAATGACGTGACAGATGCGAGGCGGATCGAATCAATAACCGACGGGAGATAGCGGCAGACGCTAGCTAAATTGTGATCGTCTGGATCATCATCGTTGCCGAGGCGTTGTCGTCATCGTGACATGGCGGCGGCCATCATAATGTATGTATGCATCTATCTATGTTGAACAACATTACAGCAGCTGATTGAGCGGTGCGGCATCGTCGCCGTTGGCGCGACTGCTGCTGTTGTTGTTGACCGACTCCGATTCCGGACATCTTTTGTCAGCAGCTGCAGAAGCAACGTACGCTCAGAGCAGCATCAGCAGTAACGGCGCTAAAAAAAATTGGTCACTGGGCCACAGTTTCTATAATAGTAGAACTATATTCTTATCAGTATTAGTACAGCGGTTCGCTATTTCGCTGTCTATCGTGAACTGCAGTCGGGGTCTGCACAGTCCAGGCCAGATCGCAAACAACTAAATCTGCCGTCCAAACGAACGACACCAGAAACAACGTTAGTTACGTTATAGAGCTAAAATGAGACCACTAGAAAAGTGGTTAGACTAGGGTTGACTAATAATGAGGGCTGGTGGTGATTAACAACGTAGGCGTGAACGTTGCGTAGGTGTTGACGCATGATGCTGTAATGTAGACCAATGCATCGGAACAGATCATAAGCTATGCCTTGTGGTCGCTTTCTGTGTTACGTCTGTTGCTAGATCGATTGCACCTAGCGCATAGTAACAATATAAACATACGGTCATAGTCGTAGAAGCATGATATGAAAATAGGCAATATACTTAATAATAGGTAAATACTTGAATCCAACTAGAGATGTATAGAGAACCAGATCAACGAAGCCAACTTTAAATACAAAATGGAATAGATGAATGATTCACAAAATGATTATACCGACAACTATAACGGTAACATAGATGAAACGCTTAATCATATAGGTCGTTTACTATTGGCCGGAACACTCCTGCTAAATCTGGATGGAAGCGGCCCTTCAAGCAGACCCATGATATTATTTCAGTGCATTCCCGTCGTTAGCAGCGCTGCTAGCGACGTCGTGCTTTCCAGAGGAAGGGCGGAGGTCGGAGGGCGGGGGTGTAAATCAGATCGTTGTCTTGTCTTGCGATCGCGGTTCATTGAAAACCAACGAGGTAAAACGTTACTTAGTCGTGACTGCACGGATTACATCGGTGTATTCATTTATGTCGTATATTTGTCCGTTCCTGCCTTGGTCTCATTTTGCTTCTCATCAGCATGTGCTGCCTTACTGTCGGACAGATTTAATTTTCATTCACTTCATTTGGCATACGTCACGCCGTTCATAAGAATGCAAGTCCCCCCTACTTCAGGATAGCGGTGTCCTGATGTAACCTGTATATAGTATTGTGTAGCTGCTGTTTTCGCTGGGAGTTAGACATTGTTGATCGCCAAATATGCGGATGATCGAACGAGGCCCGCAGCGACAGCGACGATAGAAACAATAACGAAAATAGTCGGCTGACGTCTTTCTTCCTTTTGCTAATTATTTTATCATCAGTTGGTTCATATTGGCTAATAATAACTACTGTTAGGTGGTACGCTGTATGTCCGTGTCGAAGGCCGCGTGGCAAAGGAAGTTTCAGCCGACCGCATAACGACATTGTTGAACGCGCCAGCTTAGTCCAACCAACACAGCACCGACAGCGTCACCAGTACTATGCAGTCTTAGTTATGCTCGTTATACATTCCCTTCTGTTTTGTTAAATATTGAACGCTACGAACCCTGAACAAGCATGAGGGAGCTTGAAGATGTTCGAAAAGGCTAGTCACTGGCCACCGGCTTCCGTGATAGCTGTGCCAGGCAAGGGGCTAAGTCGTCCAGCGACTCGTCTGCGTCAAAGCACCGACACAAGCATCAAAACATAGGCCTACAGCCGCAACCCCAGCAAACCGCTTCGCAGTGCCAAAACGTGACGTAATTTGTGATGCGCGTTATTTGGTGCCAACGGAAATTCTGCTTATGTTAATGTTGATGAAAACCAATGACCAGACAACGGCGATGATTGCTGTACGGAGATGAGCAGACGATCCCGATCGTGGTGCCGATCACGGTGATGCTGATGATCAGGTCGAAGAACACGCGGATGGCGTTTAGTTAGTTATCTTAGCCTTAGCTGCTGCTATCGCTGCTGCACTAGCTCTTTCAGGCCGAGGGCCTTTATGAGTCGGTAGAAGCAGACAAGAATAGATAGCACATATGTGGTAGCAGCGTTGACGCAGGGAACGCAAGTAAGCGGTACACGTACAATGTATGGCAACACATACATGTATCTGTAGCGATCCAGGGGACAGAAGATACGATGGCGGTGCCCATACAGTCATATATATACGGCGGCCCACAAGAAAACAGGTCAACCCCCGTCAGTAGAGCATCACACATGCACATAACCCATTTTGTGCATACGTATAACTACTGTAGAAGAGCAGGTTGATAATTGAAATATACGTAAGCTTCATAGAGGTGCTTTTAGACTCGCCAGTCAGAGCAAAACGGGAAAAAAAAACGCTGAGACACTGAGGTTGAGAAATTTGTTCAGAAACGGGGCATTTTATTGGCTCAATGACTGCTAGCGAGGAAAATGCATACGAAATGTGTGTAGCTTGCTACATTAGTATAGTCCACAAGGGACGAGAATTGACCAACAGAGCAAAGAAAACAACAAAAAAGATAAGTGCATTGGCACCTGCAGCGGTGTTGTTATTTCGCCATAGTGATGATTAAGGATTAGCAAACTTTTGAGAAAAGCGCCAACATATACCTAGACGTGTGAAATAACTGTACCACCCGAAATAATAACAACGTCAATCGACGCTTCACACGTATATAAGGAATCTTCCCGTGACGTCAAAATTCCCAAACTACTATCCCTAGCTAAAGCCAGTTATTCTCAGACTAGCTTGGATGTAACGGCGTGTAATGGCTGTTTGAAACATTTCCCCGTAGTTCGAACTTGCTCACCTGATATACGCTATGTTTTCGTCTTTATATATGCGAAACCATTATCTAATAGAATCGTTGATCTTTATTCAAATGAGTTAAGCAGAGCAGAGGCAACTGAATGACAATGACCAACATATAAATATGATAATTAGAACGGGCCTTCAGTAGACTTCACTGGATTTCCTGTGCGGACGGATATCCGCCGGTGCGATTCTTCAAGGATATAGGCGCGCATTTAATTTACTCTAACTATCTCTTCAAGTTTTTGCTTGGCCGAAGAAGTTATTGGAATTACTATTAGCTGCTCTGATTCGCTACGAACAATGCGTAGTTCGTTCATGTGAATCGTAGTACAATTTCGGTTCTTTGCAGATGCTGATCGTTGCAGATGGCGGAACATGCTTTTTTCTTGCTGTGGCAACCACTCCCCTAATGAATATAATGAAAGTGCACAAACTGGTTCCTTAGCTGTCCTTAAGGGCCATCGTAATACCGTGATCGCCTCGGCTGCTCCTTGATAGCATCGTATCATACGAAAAATTTTCGTGACGACTACCGAGAGCAGTTCCATTGAGAACACATGATCGGACACTGGCAGTCGAGGCCTTTGGTTAGCGGAAGTTACCTTGTGGCGCGACGATTTAACGAAAACGAAAAATGAGAGGGTAATAGAAAATCGGAGAAGGAAATCGTTCCCAAGGGACATGATACGTGAAAAAGAAAACTATGATTTTTTCAAAAGAAAACCGATAACGCCGGCAGAAACTGGCTTCCCGGGAACCATAACAAGCTATGTATGTGAACAGCATATGAATTATTACATGAGTATATGTGTGAACAATTTGAATAATTATTTTTATGGCCCTTTTCACTCGCTGCCTTCAACCTGTATCGAGACCTACTTCAGCTGCTTTAAATGCTAATCAGCTACAATGTCAACGACCAAGTACTGAACGATACATACTGATCACTAGCTAGAGCGGCTATCTAAGTATCAGAAACGCATGTACATAGACGGCATACAAAATCACAGTATTTTTACGGAGTAATCGACCCTGCTAACCTAAGTCACGCTATCAACCAGTTTATATTAGAAATAATTAATGTCAGGATATTATAACAATAATATCCGTCTCGGATCCCGCCTATACTCTCAACTTGTTACAATCATATAAAGTTGAGCCAAAATATGTTAATACATAGAAATATCGAAAAAAACACCGCCACAAGCTAAGCGGCGTTTCGTTTTCGACTTATTTTTCGTATCCGATATTATGATGACGTAACTTTCATTAATGCGACACGAAAATCAATCATACGACTGTCCTTATCAGTTTCTTTTTAACAACGCTGGATACGGAAAATTCAGACAAACGTTGTCGGCTGACGTGTCTGTGACACCGGCATTTTTACGCTCCTGACCCCATGTGTTTGGGAGTTACGATTCAGTCCATTTTCGCATCGTATTTATACGTGTTTCGATCGTCAGCGCGATAGATGGCGCTCCGTCCAGATTTCACCCGCATGTTAATTAATTATTTAAAAGTTACGGGTCATAATCATAATACGTTTGCACGCCTCTTATCTCATAAGTTATTTTAGCATTACGAGGATTTGAAGACAGAAAAACCGACATGGACAGCAGCCGGCGACACCAGGTGTTTGAATGTTATCTCCGTTCGTGTCTTAATGAACGTGTGCGTGTTCAATAATTTCCTTATTATCGTCATTATCTTATTATGTTACAGTGTGCACAAGCATAGTTACAATGTTTACTTTTATGAAACGCCGGTCTATTTCTCTTGATTATTTTTTTCGTCCATCAGCGTCTACCTTTCTATCTATTTGATGACTTTCCAATTGAGCATTTTTTTCTCGACACAAATGATCTGGCTCCTCGGCTTAGCTAGTCTTACGATTATTCCCACCTTATCTCAGCATGGCCGCCTTCCCATCGCTACGCCATTGTGGCGACTCGCAAATAATGATTTTATCCAGTACCCCGCAAAGCGGAATGGGTAAAGTAAATAAAAACAAATCGTTCAGATCTATCTCATTTCTATCCATTTTGGCCAATGCGTGATTAACCAATAGTACTGCCAACGCGCTCAAGCAGAGGGGCTGTCGACAACCCCACCAATCGACAACGACGAATTATAGTGCAGATGCCCCCACTGTGATCGACCGCTAAATCCGTGCTTATGCACAGACAGGCATCGGTACGACCACCTCTACGACTTGCACTTCTACAACAACGTCGACAATCACTGCTGCTACTGCTTGGCCCGCTTCTGATTGCATCACTACAAGTGCTTACGTAGCTGTCGCTCGTATCCTTCGCCAACTCCTCAGACACTGGCCGTCGCAGGTACCATTGCCCTACAATAAACAACCGCCAGTGTCCAATATGGCGAAGTAAGCGCTTTGTGGCGGGGAACGACAGTTCTACGGACGTATTATTACTGAAGAATTAGTAATAACAATAATGGTAGATCTCGATAACCGAGATGACAGTGACGGACGACAAGGTGATAGCGGTGACGTAATATGAGCGTTGGCGGGAGAGAAATAGTCCATTGTCGTCTTTGACTTAAACTTAACGCAGAAACTGCTGTTACTCCCGCTGAGCCTCGAAATTCTTTGCAATGGAAGCATCGAAGCACTAGGCCAACAAGCAGGGTCAACTGTATTGATAAACAGCAGGTTGTTTGCAGCAGGATTGTCGGACTCCGGCATATGAAAAAGAAACGGAGGCCGAAAAAGATCGGGCATCCGTGTGACAATAGTATCCGGACGAGTTATTCAACGAGCCGTGATAGTATTCCCCTATATGACAATAATGGTAAAAGTTACAGTGAGAAATCGGCTGAGAGATTATCGCTCCTTCTAGCGCTGACCTAGCGCCCGGATAATGCCCAGATCCCTGCTACCCATCGTTTGACATTTCTCGCCAATGGCTCAAGAATTATATTGTTGCATCGGTGCGAAATCCATACAAATGTATTATTTGGTCGTTATGGCTCTCCGGCGAAAATTCGATCTTCACGTTGCGGACGTATACTATTTAGCTCAATGGTGAATAACTGACTGAAGAGAAAGAAGATGGTCGTTTAATCAGATTTCATAATACACCGATTGGCTGGTTCGGACATTCGGATAACATATTTACCCAGACGTTGAGACATTCGTATGTACTATTACAATAACATTCGTCGTAGACCTTTCTCCACCCTGATACCATTGCCTGTTTCGTGATATAGATTATCGTAGTTAGTGTTAACGTTACTGATCATTTACATTACGGCAGATCGATAGGACGCCGTGTTTATCTTACGATTGTAACGGGATTTAATAATGACCTCGCGATAAAGTGCCACAGGTTATAAGTGGCAATAATTGATATGGACGTGGTAACGTTGGCAACCGGATGCTGAAACATGTGATTCGCATTGCCACATTGGTCAATGACAGCGATGACGCAATGCTCATGTAAACATTAGTAGTTATCATCTATTTCACGAAAGAAAAGAAAAAAAAACGCTTGTTTCATACACATACTGCAGACGGTCGAATCGAACTCGTATAAACGCCGTTGTTTCCCAACGTTTCCGTATGTTGCAGCTAATCTATATCGATTCCGGATGCACAGCATTTCTCAAGTGGGCCTTTCAAATACGACCGGTGCTCCGCGTTAATATTCTGTATGTATGATAAGTAGACGGACATGTTTGAATATACACACAGTTTCGAATGGCCAGTATTCGTATATTTATCTTGCTTGCCTTTTGTCTATCTTGAAGCCTGACATTGCTAGTTAGTCATGGCATTAAATGTTCGACAAACGTCATATTTCTCTCAACTTATTTACGCTGTTGACCCCTCTAACACCGTTGGATAGGTATATTGCAGTGCTTAGTAGTTGTCAGTCTGTTTGGCAACCGGGGGGTATATTCTTTTTTGAGCTAAATTGTTTTTTCTCCTCGTCAGGGTTATTTTATCAAAAGATCAGGCAGCTTATCGATTGAGTGCTTACACATTCAGACTCGCGTCTTCCTTGTAGTACTAATTAACAAGGCCAAATAAACAACAGCCGTTCGGGTAGCGTAATCACCAACGACTTTTGATGCGTTCTTCGTTTATTTCGTTGGAAGAGCATCACCATCTTGGCGACTCAGGTAACGCACTTGCGCCTGGATCGACGGAACGCTTGTCCTGTGTTTCCGCTGTTGATTCAGGACTTTTGCATATATAGAGAAAGGGTCACACATCGGGTAACAGCTCATGGCGGAAACCGGACGCGCGTCTCCAAACTTGTTTTGAAATCGATGCGGGTGGCGGTTCATCAATTAAAAATCATTCCCATAGCGAGCGACAGGTTAACGCCGTCAGCATCGCTCCGTTAGTAATCTGCTCTAGCTCTGCTTTAACCGTACTGGAAGCGAGTTACAGTGTCGCTAGAAGTATCAGACCGCCGAACCGCGCGTATATGACTCTGAAAGCGCATGCTTGATTCTCGGGGCGAGTTTACCATTATTTTTGCTGTCCGTTTTTGTGTTCCGTTGTCGACGTGCAAAGAAAGCCTTTAGAAAAAAAAAAGAGAACAAAAAATAGTTCGGGTCCCGTGGCGTCCTGGGCGATCTTACTCCTCCTAATGGGTGAAATCGATCTGATCGTGCGTCGCGTCACCACCGCTGACCCGTACACAAACTGAAGGCGTCTTTGAAGAAGCCACAACAGCAGCTGTGTAAACAACGACTCTCTGCTATAGCTTGCTGCTTCTGCTATCGTCTTACATTTTATCACCTCAATGACTATTACAATGAAGAATGCATGCTTTTCGTTTTTCAGTCACCGTTCTGTTGCACCGAAGCGGAGAATCAGGTCAGTGGGTTGGCTAGCAACGCTTTCCCTGACTAACTCGTTTAGGAGAACGTTCTACCATAGATCGATTGTCCTTGATTTGACTCCACTTTACTCTTTAACTTCAGTTGTCATCAGTTGTTCTCTGACTGTTTTCTTCTGCGAGTGTAACAGCTTTATCGCCAGCGCTATTCCTGCTACAAGAACGCCATTTCTTGAGCACTGGAATAATCCCCGTGCATGGCCCACATAACCAGTATCGGCATGAACCGCCGCAGTAACATCAAGAGCAACTTGCTACTACAAAACGCACTGCGCGAGACGCAAACTCCTGTCACCCGAACGGTCAGCTGTTCCGCGCCATTCTCAATCCCGTACAGCAGAATTCCCCTAACCCACGCAGTCCGAACGCTATGCAAAAAAGATCGCTAGTGTAACATGGACGAAGCGACAGGTCTAAAACGATGAAGAAGTTGAAAAAACAGAGAAAGCTGACAGTAACGTCAGCGGAAGCAGAACACAAAAGGAGAACCCAAAGCAGATGATTGCACGTCGGCGTTAGTGGTAGCTTGCGCCACGTAGATTAAACTATTGGACAGAAAAAGCTTCACTGGAAAGCATATATTGGCACGATTGGCATATATATATATGCGCAGCGCACCGTTGATCAATATACATCACTGTCCCATGATTAAAATCGTGGCACTGATGTACGCAGCGAAGTTACGATCGATCAGGCAGTGTTGCTGTTAGTCCTTTTTGTATTTCGCTAAGTAGATCTAATTACTGGTCCGATGGATAGAATAGAAGACGTTCATGGGCGGCAAAAATCGATCATATTGTCGCTGTTCGGCTGAATTTGCGTCATGATGAGCGTGCGACGTCGATGAGCCAGCGCGATACTCTCAAGTGCATTCGTGCATGCAGAGACACTACTAGCAGGAGATCGAATAGTGTCTATGTACGATTTCGTGAAGATTGAAAGAACGGTTGTACTATTAGTAGACTTGATGTCTAGCGGCCCCGGGGCAGCGCCACAGCTTTATTCATATCGGAGTCTAAAACATAACACTACTCATTGTCTATGTATTTCTATACTAGTCTAGCTCCTATCAGCTCTCGTTAGACGAGCCAACTAGCATACCAACGCTGGGCCGATGGGCAGGATTCATCCTCGTTAGAGAAAACCCAGATTGGTGCTGTCACTCGCAGTGGCGGAAGAAATGACCAATTTCTATTACGAACGTGGGAAATAATAACTATAGCATGAGTCAGCGTGACGAGTGCACCCAATTAGGTATCTAACATTAGAAAAACTTGTGGATAGATAATGCAGCCTGTTGTTGTTGCTGCTGCTATTGTGAAGCTAAATCGGACGGAGAAGCATTGTCAATGGTCATCCTGCACAACTAGACAAATACAATATTTGTTGCAGATGATTGTATTATACGTGTTTGGTGCCGGTAACAATATTAAGCCCTGCTGTTTTATCGGTTCTGTTTGGACAGCAGTAAGGGAACGGTGAAATCTGTACCCAGTTGTCACCGTTATTACATATATATAATAAACATGTATAAATGTATAAAAAATGTATGTATAAAAAACATGTATAAAAAAAACCGTATATAATAAACATGTATAAATAATTGTTATAATGTGTAGAAACATAGCCAGGAGAAACCGTTGCAGTTGTTAGTTCTATCCATTATCGCAGTGGGGCTAAATGTCAGACGGCATGTTTTGACAATGTTTTGTTTACCCAGCGTCATGATGGTAACGGCGATCGACAAGCAAAAAGATTGACTGCCAAGCAAGTACGCTAGCAAAAATGATCACCAGTAAAAACATTTCAGTTTAGTTCAGACATCAAAGTGAGCGGTTTGACCTAAAAAAAAATATATATCTATTAATTAAATTAGCATTACTATTATTGCGTGCCATTTTAAGGCGTGCAGCTGTTAATTGGTAAGCACATGGTATTTGATACACGTCTCGTACTAATGACTATGCAAATTCATACTCTGTTTGTCGATTCGAAGTTATTCTCCGACTCAGGAACCTACTCACTAACTAAGCGAGCCTAATTTTTTTATTTCGATTATAAAAGCCTCTGTAACATGGCAACTGAAGTAGCACAACGGATAGTGCTTATCTATGAAATAAAACGTAGAGATAATGTTATAAAGTAAGTGATAATAAAACAGCTAAATAAATTCATTGTGTTGTTTTTTTTTTTTCGTGTTCTCAATACTTTGCTGGTCCTGTAATTTCTTATATGCCTCTAATGTAAACCAAAACAGGTCAGCGTCCACTCAGTAATCACCATTCACTTATTATGACTTCAGTTATTTCTGTTTGCAGAATAGTTCAGCTCTTCTGGTTTCGTTACTGCCCTCGTAATAGGTACACTGTCGATTATGCTTATAAGTCTTGGTTGTTGGATATTCACCAGGATCCTATTGGCTGAGAAAGAAGGATACCCACGCATTCTATAATACTGCGTAGAATCCACATGGTTGCTTCAACTAATAGCAGACAGTTTACACTGCGAGCTACATCTTCGCTGTTATCTAATAACATTGTTACTATTGCTGTTGCTATTGATGCTAGTGGTTAGTTTTTAATCCATAAAGCCAGCACGACTGCCATGTAGAACGTGGACTGTTGTTACTGTTCATCCTCATAGGGCTTGCTCGCACCTTTCCCTAGGTCGCCTTTGCGATCTCTCACTGAAGAATTTGTCACGACCACACATTTGTATTATCTAGCTGTCGCAATAATAACGGAGCCACCAGCAACCATAATCACTGAGGCAACATCAGCGCCAGACGAACCAGCGACGGTAGCAATAACAACAACAACAACAATACGACGACGACGATGATGATGATGATGATGATGACGACGCCGTGTCACAACGGAAACAAAATCGTTATGTTGGAACACTACTAATAACAAGCATAGATGCAGAGTTACGTTTGATTTAAAGATGCCAGGCTTTTTCCTCACTCTTTCGCTCCCGTTCTCTTGCGTTGTGCTCGCGTCGTTTATTTATTTTATTTGTAACTCTTTCATCTTCTTTTTCATTCATTCATCCATGTGGAACTGGTGCTGGTGGAAAGATGACAAATGCCCGCCACTACCCCATCGATGCACACTCCAACTAGGTGCCACTTTGGTGCTGGCCACCAGAAAAAAAGAAGCTCCATTCAACCCAGCATCCGACCCAACGAGAAATATTGGGTTAACGACTAGTCAGTCTCTTCTTGATGGAGAAGAAAAATATAGAAAAAATAATATATATATATGTATATATCATGAAATAGATAGGTGATACCGTCGATGCTGGGGTGGGGACAGACGGGCAAAGGGGTAATACATACACACATGAATGGCCGAATCTCTTGTCATTTGTTTTGTTTTTTTTCTCATCTATAATATAATGGGAAAATAAAATGAAGTATTGGCGAGTTTGATCTAATGTAAAAGTGCTGTTCGTCTGCGCGTCGCAGTTCCGTTTAGACAACGCTCCAGGAGGGTGTAATAATCGAAAATAGAAAATCGGAACATCCTATTTAAATGGGCGATGGAAAAAAGCAAAGTATCGCATTCTGTCTTAGCGAAGAGAGAATCGACTTTGTTTCGGTTCCTGCAAATTACCTTCAAATTAACTGTTGGACCGTAGCGTTGCAGGATCATGAAATTGTGCTGAGCCGTGAAACTGATAAGCAATTCGGTAGAAAAAAAGATTTGTTTTTTTTACTTGAAACGTGAATTTGCATTTTTGAGCCGGTCGCGCGGTTAACAGTATTAAGAAGCATTGTCTTTTATCTATACAGTGTAGATAGAGATAAAAAGCGTTGCCATGGCAAAAATGTATTGCTCGCTCACAAGAATTTACATGGTAATTGTATGAAAAAGCCGGTGCTTTACGAGAGCGGTCGTCTTTCCGGTGAATAGTATGGTACATAAAGTGAAAAGATAGGTTCATTCGTACAAACTAAATAATCGCATAGATACTCAGTCTATTTTTTGTGGCAATAAAGTTCTATAGTAGTTCTATAGTGGAACGCATCAGTTCTCATCTCGCTAACCTTTATTCTCATTTAGCAGAGATTTATTGTCGCTTATCATTATCTTACCCGCATTGTAGTTAAGGAGATTATCCTAGTTAATTAGGGTGATGTCCTTACCATCATGCATAATTGAAGTTGTTAGAAAATAACGCTAATATTATTTTCTATAGGGCTTGTTCCGCCAAAGCTTCCTGCGTGTTGACCGTGTTTGACTGAAGTTACTGCTGAATTAACTCCACTTAAGTTGGCCACCCGGACTTACTAAAGGCTAAGCCGATAAGTGACTTGCCAACCGCCTACCTGCCTGTCCTGCCAAAGAATCTGGTCTATCTATTAAGGCTCGGACTGTCTCATCGCCGCCATTCAATCTGTCTAGTTCTTTCCAGTGATTTCCTCCACCTCTCTAAAAGTGGCGACCTTTTTTCAGCAACGCAGTCTTTATTATTCGCCATAAGTATCCGACAGTGTTTCCAATCGACGGTTACTCAGAGGGTTCTCAGTCTAGGCATCAAAGAAGGACGAAAAGCAGCAGCAAGTAGAACCAATCAAAATACAAAATTATCCCAAACAGTAGTAAATCGTCCTGGAAATTTGTAAAAAACAATCTTCTCGGATCCAATACTTTAGTGCCTTTCACCTTCTGAAATGAGTCGGCTTATGACAAATCCCTCAGCGACAAAGTTAATTGTCCATTAGCCTACACCATACTGACGGGTAAACATTAAAAAGGGCCTCGTGATTAATCAAATAGACGGATATCGCCACGACGCGTATAAAAGAGGGAAAAAATAATGAGGAATTATCGAAGATATTTTAGATTAATGTATGCATTGTTATCTTTTTTACATAAATAATTCACACGCAATATAGCGCAACTAAATAATTTTTTCATTCCAATTCTAACAAAAGATGGTGACGTAATGGGTCTTGAAACATTAATGATAACCTGCTTGCAAAAATTCCTGGAATAGGCACGCGCTGTAAATATGCAATAGATGAATCTCTCTCTGTAGGTCCTCGTTTAGCTGGGCGAGCTTATTTTAGCCATTTATAGGCCATAGATTGTCGAGCTCTGTCACGCAAGCCCTGCAGTTGAAATAGTCCGCATCAAAAAGTTATGACTTACGTATAGATTCGTTTAGGTACTCTGAACTTCGGCAAAACAAGCATATTTCTATTGAGAGCATTTGAAATAAAATGGAAAATCGTCCAAATGAGGGAAAAGCACAGCTACTAACACAGTTTAGTTGTCTAATTTATGTTGCTCGATTCAGACTTATCGAGCCATATAATGAGATTTTTTAGGCTTTACCTAAATGATGTAAACTATGTTTGAACAAAAGGACAAAAATGCATACTTTCGCTTACTGAAAAGTATCAGTATTAACAATCTTCGATAAACATCTACACTGGTTTAAAAACGTTTCCAGTCAATACTGAACGTTGGTGCTGATTCTGACTACGGTTCACAGTTGTGTTCGTGTGGTGCAGCTAAATATAGTTTCACCGACTTTTAACGAAAACGAAGTATTTTTGGCACTTAATTTGATCACACATCTGAGCATAGACTCTTCCGGAAGTCTATAATATGAATAGGCATCGAAATACCGAATCGCATCTTGGCAGTTTCTCTAGCCTACTGATTGGCCTTTGGCCTACTGCCATGCGACTCAATTCACTTTCCGCACAAAATCGATACATGGCTAATCGTCAACACGTTTTCTACAACTATCACTGGCTGATTACTAATCATCAGACTTCTTAACCTATGGAGACATAACCTTAGCATGGCAACACTTCTAAAAATCGCAGCTGTTCGTAAAACTAATCTTTTACGTGTCACGTAATAACGTAAATGTTTTGGATTACCCCTAACTCAATTATGGAACACATAGTTAATAACAGGATGCATGTACTATATATATGTATGCTATATATATATATTCATAGTATAATGTCTTGTTCTGCGCTACAAGACAACACGTATAGATCCTCAACTGCACGAGAGACTATAATATATGCTTATATTTGAGAGAAGCCTTTTTTTAATAGCATGAACGCTTTGTCAATCGGAATTATTATGTTTTCAACCTGCTTACGACTTGCAATTTCTGTCTCGATCCTACCTTAAGTTTATGAAATTTGCAAATACTTAAAGTACAGAGAACTTAAACTATATCATTCCTTGTGATTACATTACATTTTCATTAAGTATATAGTAATCTGTACAAAACCAGCATGTTTTCAGGGAACAACATAAGTTTTTTAACAAAAACAAGCAATTTTTTTGGCCGTTATGCCTATTAATTAATTAGTGAGTAGTACTATGACACTGTACAGCCTCGATACATATTTTTACAGTTCAAGTTCCTATCATACTACTACCCCTACCTCAAAGACACCGGTACATATTCCCTAGTACGGCGCCAGCCTGCGCACGTCGTGCCCCGCTCATTCTTCTCGGTCTTCCCTTACGTAGAATCTCTTCTCAGCGGAACTGAGTAAAACCAGAATTCGTTGAGCAGGGATGACATCACTTATCCCACCTGAGTCGGCGTCCTCCTCTGAAGCTAACGTATAAGTAAGTCTATATGAGTAGGCAACATTATACTGCCTTTTTGTGTATAATCCTCGTCAGGCTGTTAATGGCTTGTTCCATCGCAGCAGCCGAGACCCCTGCAATCGCTTGGTTTGCCACCGTCGTCACCTCCGTCACAACTGACTGTATGCCTCGTGACGTGGACAATATGATGACAATGCGTGGGCCATCGAGTGAGTCACGGAAACGTGTCAGTGATCCGCATCGGTTGTGAACGAAGACTAGCAGTGATCCAGACGCGGCCGATCTATTGCGTTGTAGTTTGCCATTGTTATCTCCTTATGTAGCCTAGTTTCGATCTGCGGTAGTAAAACCGCAGGTACGAATGAAGAAATGAAACGGGTAGCAACTAGAATAAAATTTTAGAGAATTAAATTTGAGAAGAGCTAATTCGATGTCTCGATTCTATCTATAATTTAAGTGTTTATTTTACGTTAGTAAAAAAAATACGAGTCAATCACCCCAAGAAGATTTATGCATGAAATGGAGATAACTATAAATCGTCATAGCGTGAATATTGTTCTGCGTGCCGTCGATAACGCCTTTCTGAAACCTAGGATTCGATTCGTATAACTAAGTATTTGTACGAGGTTACCGGAACGTAGTGTCCTGATCGCGCAAAAAACTATACACTAACACGAATTATCCTTTTCTATTTGAAAACAAGATTTGACATTTTTTCAGTTTGACTACTCAACACCACAACACTGTTAAGCGTTTAGCGGAATGGTAAAAGTGGAAAAAACTGCTCTTTTTTAAAGCAAACATAGATCGAGGAAAGGTAAGTGCTAGTAGCTGTTTTTGAAACGAAAGCCTTTGCAGTTTCACGCAGGGCCATAGCTTAACACTACGTGTTTCTATCGATAGCTACTTACTGCTCATAGAGGCATGCGTAATTGGTGAAGGCTTGCGGTTATCAACGAAAGCTAACACGAAAATGACAAAAAAACATCCAGGTATTTTTCCATTTGAAAATTTAGTCTCTTTAGAAGAGCCTACTTACATAATAGCGACATATATAAAATAGGTACATCTAGAGGAAGATGGGCAGAACTGGCTCACAGTTTTAATTTTGAATCAAACTAAAAGGTTTGTAATTAGAAGACATAAGGTTCCGCTTAGCAAAAAACAGGTTAACAGTTGAAACAAACTATCATACTAGAACTGTTTTTCTTTAATTGTAGTCGGATTTTTCCTCCGAAGTGAAAACCTATGTTCGGTCTATTTTGACGCTATTTTTACTCTACGTTGCTCTAAAAGAACCCTACTTAACACAATATAAGAACAACAAGTTAAATGTACGCAATACCAAGTTACACATTTCCCTTTTAGTTCACCTTTTTTGTGCAGCATCAGCTTTCTCATACGAGGTATTATTCATCCAGATAGACGTCAGATAGAATAAACAAAAATGTGTTAGTTAAAGGTACATTTTAGGCAACGTTATTTGTTTTCAAGTTCCGTTGGGCCGCTTGCCAGGAAAACACGATGTACACATTTAAATGTACACGCTATTCTTTCTATGATCAGCTAAAGAACGATAAAGGACAAAAGCTTTTTTGATTTCTAACTTCAAGTTTCAATATTCGTATCGTTTCTGCTTTACCCCCCAAAGAAGACTACTTCTAGCAACATAGTTCTCCCGCATCGTCACTAGCTACATAACTTATTTATGACAATATAGCTGGTGCATGGGATCTCTACGACCTATGGTCGTCAACAAAAACAATATTGTAAAGGACGCCTGACACCATCGTAATGCCAAAATCACCGAATATTTAAATGGTGTCTCCGGTCAGCCACTACAACTATTACTAACAGTACGATTCCCTTGAGTACGCTAGTGAGCAGAATAACGTCGGTTTTTTCGGGAAAAAAAGTAAAATCTATATCTAAAAAAGCCGCCGCCGCCGCCGACGACGACCACGACGTGAAAAAAGAAAGCAAACAAAATATACTGGCGCGTCCGACCAAATGCGACAAAACCGCTAGCGGCGAAACGGTTGCCTGAATTGGGGCGTTCAACGACGCTCTTGTGGACCGCTATGCCAGGACTGGGTGTATCGGGAGAACGGCATTGATATGTAACTTTTGTAACAGATAGTAATCTGATGATGCTACCCAGTGTCCTAGGATCCCCCAACGTGATGCTGTGTGTGCCCTGTGTCGCCTCGTTACCAGACGTCGTCAATGATGGCGCGAGGCGCTAGAGCAGTTATTCTTTTTCGTCCCCCTCCTACATCAAACAGTTCCGATAGAACTTTTCCGGAAGAAAACCAACTGCAATAGACAACGGCTATATTTTATCGGCGCCCGAACGACTGATGCTGTTCGCTTTGTGGACGTCAGTAGTAAATGGCGGGTCACGAGTGACGACACTACGTCGTGTGGGCGACGCCGTCCACAACTTACCTGTCTGTCTCTCTGCCTGATCAACGTTTTGCCGGTTTTGGTGTAAATGGCAAGTTTAACTTATGACGTTGGGTGTCACCCGCGTCCAGACCTACATGTATATATATATATATATATATAATTACAAATACAATGATGCATCCAGAGTGCCCTTATGAATAAACAACCTTTTGCTGGCAAAGGAAAACTGTTATAAAAATACTCGTGTTTTCCTATGAGGATCCAATGGAATCGCAATAAGAAGGATAGTCTAAATTTGTGACTCCTAGCCTAATAAAAATAAGCTCCGGATTCCCGGGAGTGTACCTACGACGGTTTCTGTTGTTGTGTCCAAAGAAATCCCACAGCCGGAAGTTGTGCGATACCTCCAATCGATAATTCGTCAAGAATAAACGTAAAAAAATTTTTAAAAAGAACCTTTAAAATGCTGGTTTTATTATTACTATTAACAGGTAAACTAATGTGAAACACCATTTTGTCTTACCTTCTATATGTAAATTTTGACCCAAGCATGCTTCGAAAACTATAAGAACTATATAAATGGAAATGATTTCAGTTATTGTAATTGCTGAGTACCTGCATAATTTACTTTAGGTAATCGAATTAATTACCTACGGTAGGCGCAACCTGTCCTCTAGGATATTTTTATTATTCTCACATTTGACACCGAACCCTTTGAGAAGTTTTCGAACTGAATTTTCCAGCTCCCGCTCATATGATCTTCAATTTGTCGTTGCTGTCAATTATTTAAAAATGAAAAAGCCAACAGTAGAAAAAACAATAATGGTAGTGTTATAGAATAGGGTCGAAATCTAAAATTTCTATGACTCAATAATCTACCTCACTGTGAGAGCTGTACTGCAATCTATAATTATTTAAATTTAAATCAGCTATCGATACCTATGGATATCCTTGCGGTGAATTTTCCTATTGCGCCTATTATTGCCTATTATTTGTCAAACGTGTTAACTATATAGCTATAAAATATCTAGTTGGTTGTTATAACCTAAACTTTTGCACGAAACGGATTTTTGTTTGTTTTAGCTGATTTTTACAAGTTGCTGCAATGCGCTAGTAGCCGCTCGATACGAACGATCGTATGCCCTCGTTCTCTTGTTATTCGGCAATGATATATATTTTACAATGAGATATGCCGTATTACAACGATGGCATTATTTTCTTACAGGCGTGCTGCTGGCCTTGTCTGCTTTCATATGCAACTACTGATCCGAAGCGGCTTAACTAAGCGTCCCTGAATTTGCTTTATTTGAGCTGTTGTTGTTGTTGTTAGCGTTCGCGCCATTTTCATGCCGTCTGCTTCTGTCGCCGCCGCTAGTGCCACTATTGTCGCTACTGTCGTTGTTGTCATCACAGCTTTTGATAACCACAGCTGAAGTACACGTTTCGACTAGTTATTGCTTATTCCACTAGCAATGTCAAACTAGAATCTAGCGACGTCAGACAGGGAGACTTTGTTCTTAGAGACAAACAATTCAACATATCCTCTTCCTGTTATGCATCGTTCGCGACCCATAATACTAGAATTTACTTCACTCTTTGATTTATTTCAAACCATGACTCCTGCGATGGACGCCGCTGTTACGGTGGTTGTGCAATGTTAGACGCGGATACTTTCTCTCTACTTTAGCTATTGACCCATTTGAATGCCGATTTTGCACTTAGCAATTGCACGAAGTGATTCTGGTTGTTGTAGTACTAACAGCAGCACCAATATACAATAACAATGGCCTTATATCAAGCATAACATACACGACACACCCAGAGATACAATACTAATTACATATTACGGTAACTATGGCAACCCATTCGATGGCGCATCGCAATGACAAACGGATAGCATTACTTTGCCTGCTTTTGTTGCACGTTGAAGTTACCGCTATTATGACTATGTGGATATTGGTCACGATGCTACCAGCGGTGATGGGATTGGTGTCTAGCGGTCTAACGGACACAACAGCCTTTATCATTGCTATAAGCGTCGGGGGGGGGGGGGGGATAACCGACAAGACCCACAATCAACTAACGACAGCAATGGAACGATGCAATACATCAGGAACAACGGTTGAGCAGATAGATCTGAAAACAGCTAGCGCTATCGTCAGTTCAGCGAAGCTTAGCCTCGCATCAGACAGGTGCAAGCGGCACCGACATAAGCGGCTTTCAACAGAGATGAAACAGCGAGTACGGCACAGGGCACCTGGATAAACTTGCAGTTATACATTGGCACCGAGTTGATTCGTGTCAACGGCTCATTGGTTCCGCTTTCGCCCTTTCAATCCCCCGCTTAGTCATCATTATCATCAGTACTAGCTGCAGCTGATGGGTGGACGCGTCGTCGGTGGACGACTGCACTGTGGTGTTTGCAACGGCATCGAAGTGCGGATATGGACTGGTTGAAGAGCGTCTCCAAACAGATTGATCTGCTGAAGCTGACGCCGAAGTAGAATTGTCACGCTATTTGTTATCGTGGTCTACTCGTTAACTAGACTTTTTAATCATCGTTTTGCGGTGAGTTTGGCGTCTCTGCGTGCGTGCGTGTACGCCTGGATGTAGGCATCATCAAGGCGTTCTGAAAAGACGCGCTACCTTAAGCCTGCGCTAGATCTACACTCGCAGTGCAGTTGTGGCCGTTGTCAACCTTAGCACCGTTTTAAGATGATCGCAGCGATCATTGTTCGGGGTGCTGAAACCGTTAGCAGGTGTTTAAGTCGAGCGAAAGGGCTGTTCGTTGCTGGGACAAACCCATCGCATAGCATGCGTAGCTACGCGGGCAGTACAACACTTCACCACGGGTTCGACTCTACCAGCATGCGATCGTTAAGCTCTTTTAGCATTTTCCGTTTCGCTTCCGCTGCTGCTTCTTACAGTTATATTGCTGTCGCCTGCTCTGTTATTATTTATGTTTTAGGGCGACTATCAATGGCGCTACTCCTTCATCGCACATTGGCGCCGCCGCTGTTACTGCTAGAGTCGGTCCTTTGTGTGACCATTATGTGGAACGTTTTGGGGTGACAGTTCCTGCAACTGCTTTCCACACTATGGGAATTATCGTGAAGCTCTATTGTTGTTTTTGTTGCTGCGGTTATCGCCGCCGACGTCGTTATTAGCCTGCTTGCTCGTATAAAATGCTGGGTTTTTTTAGCGCCGATCGATTCGACCTAATTTTGATAACGCATTGAATTTCGTTAGGTTATCAAAAATATCGGTGGCACCAGCAATCGATACATCTAAGAATTAACACAAAAAATCAAATGTAAAATTCTACTTCTAGAAGAAAAAATGTCGTTATAGCTCGATAGCTCGAATCAGTTCCCTTGATAAAGCTGTAAAGGTAATTACGATTCCACCACTAAAAAAAACCTGGCTCTATAACAAAGTGATCTCGTTTGTTGTCTTTAACAAAACGTTTTAGATGGGTGGCAGACCTGACTTGAGGCGATGGGAATCCTAATAGCATTTATGTGCCCATGTATGTTCAGCGGAAAACAGCGACTTACTGACTTTGGCAATGGACATTTCTGCTGCAATTAGGCTGATAATACATTTGTATGTGGTAAATATAACAAATCTGGCAAGATTTCAGCCCGTTTGGTCGAACAGTTTTTTTTTTGCTGACGGCAACATCAGGAGTGGTTTGTTTGCCTCGTTGGAACATAGCTCATACAGACAGGGGTATTTGGAAACCGGGACATGCTTGTATTTACTGTTTGGTGTCTACCATGTGGGCCTAACGTGCTTTCAACTAGATAACACGAATGTAACAGCAAGTGGTGCCCGTCGGTAAAACGGTCGCTATTCAAATACACAATTATCAAGTTGCAATGAAATACTGTTAGCTGATTCCACTTGCATTTTCTCCCGTTCATAGAAGTCGGGATTTTTAAAATTAAAACGCAGCCATTACAAT
Organism: Varroa destructor; assembly: GCF_002443255.2. Classification (NCBI taxonomy): domain Eukaryota; kingdom Metazoa; phylum Arthropoda; class Arachnida; order Mesostigmata; family Varroidae; genus Varroa; species Varroa destructor. Next base: position 22,269,561 of record NW_019211457.1, on the reverse strand, counting down.
GTTTAGTTGTCTAAAAGTAATGGAGAGCCTGTCGTGGGTCGGGAGCTCGAGCCCGTCTTATTGTGGCAGCATAACAAATTGCTACAATAGGAAAGTTTCGCGCAATCTAACATAGCTTGCCTTCATAGGGCTTTCTTTTATGATTAGGGCTTTCTTTTATTATTATTAGATGACAACGGCTCTAATCAACCATCGATAATTTTGCCAAAATTGACCGTGTTTGACTTGACCTTACACTTGACTTAACTTTCGAATTTTACATCTGGCACTGCCGTTATGCATTTCATCAAATGGCTAGCTTTTAGCACGAAGCGAAACGTGTCTACACTTGAATTCTAAACTAGACCATTACGTATCACTAAGATTAACAAGCAAGTATATTACCCGCCAAGTTATCATGAAGGTCAACCATATAATCGAGCAATTTCGTGGATATTCTTTGGTTTGATACATCTATATAAGTACGATTTTTTACAAGGTTCTAAAATAGACATCAAACAGGAAAGCTAAATCTCCGAGTTGTTCGATACGGCAGGTTCCTGATTCCGGAACCTATTATATGTAATGAATTAACAGGAAAATTCACCCGCTGATTTCCATCAGCGCCGTCCGTGTCAACTCTGCAATTTGTAAATTAAGTTGTTCTTACTAGGTTTTGGGCGATGCTGACAACAGTACGGTCCAATAATCGTATTTATATCCAGTATCGTATCATTCTCATGCAGAGGACCAACGTCTACTTTGGGTTATTTGCGTTCGCTTATTTAACTGCAAGTCGACCACATTTGAATGCAGTTTTTTTTTCTGCTTTTTGCAGTAAATCAACTCCTAGCAGTTGTTTCTTCCAATATTCTATTCGTTATCGTTATTGTTTTGTCGACTTTTCAATTCTAATTCCGTCTCTTTGCTTGGCGTCAATGCGCGAGTGACACCTTGACTATCACTATAAAGGTATAGTTGTTGTGGTCAACACTACCACGCACGACCTCGGAGAACCTAAGCATGAGTTGTTAACCAATTATTCGCTTCTGCATTTCAACGATTTTATCGTTCTGGTCGTCGCGGTCCATGATAGTTCAGCTGTTGACCACATCGGCCTCATTGTCGCTGCAGCTGTTGCGTATCAACTTGTGCTACTGTTTCAGCTGATTCAGCCGAGTTAATAGCAGCGTCAAAATCAAACCAAGAAACGATGCCAGCGACGGTGGTTTGCCAACTACAATAACGTGTTACCTGCACCTCTTCGTGGAAATTGCCGTTGTATCGTTGGTTGCCCGTCCTTCTCGTTCTCATAGATTCAGTACAACAGTAACAACAATAGAAGCTGCAGCAGGTGTCGCCTGCGATCGCCGCTGCTAACCAACGGGCTGATTCCAAGACGTCATGCATTACTAGCACTTAACGAAATTCTTACCACGACCATGTCAATGGACGACGACGACAACGACGATAACGGCATCGACTTCCCTGTGCATAAACAACAGCAGGTAGAATACGCTTAGACCGCAATTCGAAATGACAATGTATTAATTGCAACTGCAAATGTGGCCATAAGAGCAGAAACAATAGCAACAGTAGCAAAAACGACGACATTAGCAGACTTTACGCTTCAAAACTACCACATCGTTGGTTCCAGCGACAGTTCCTACTAGGATACACACAGTCTCTTTTTATTCTCAAGTCAAACGCGTTTGTTTCGTCTGTGGGCATGAATGAACGGAAAAATGCAAGAGCCAGAGGGTGACAGCTCTGGAAGCTTAGGAGGAAACCGTCATAAATTACAGTTACGATACTGACGTCCGACACAATTTTCAATGCTGAATTTCTATGGACGTTCATCATACGCCACCAATACAGATCAACGCTGCCAAACGGGTAATAACGACTGCGCTAAGAATAACTGCGACGATGCTTATGAACAAGGTCGTCTATATGACGCAGGCTTTAGAAAAGGCTTGGGCAAAATCAATGTATATTTATTGGCTAATGTAGAATGCCAAATTTTATTACGAGTTTCACAAAATACCCCCTGCTTCTTTTTATATGCACGATTGTACGGCCCGTCAGGCCGCATCGTTATATTTCATTTTAGGTAATTTAATGGCTGATTGAAGTGCGCTATTTTACGTAGAATACAATATACAGACGTTTAGGAGCCATACTATGCATATCTGTGTACCCGTAAACATAAAACAAATGACCGTGCAATTCGCGCAGAAGTATCAAGAAATTATACAGCTGACTGGTAAATGCTAATAGTTTTACGATCTACCCACGTACGCAATATCGGCCGTTAATACGACGCAATGGCAATAGCAAACAAATGAAAATCGACTTTCAGCTTTACTTCGGTTGCAAAGTCGCTTGACTGATATGGCGGACGCTTGCACAAAATGTTTGATTTTGTCAATGAGATTAGCCGATAGCCTGGACAAGTTGGTAAGGCCGAACAAGTGAAAAGATCGTCTTGATATATGTGCTGTCCTGTCAAACTATATATATATACGCAGATATTTATTAAACCACACACAGCACAGAAACGTATTTTCGCGTACGCCCCCATCGACATGAAGGCTCCAATATAGTAAAGATGAAGAATCCACCTAATCCAAATACAGTAACTGATTCGAAATCGCTTCCGCGAAAAACTATCTTCGCCTTAAAGGTCAATAGCACCGCCTACATCATAGAGCAATAAGCCACGCATCAAAAACAAATGCAGCCACACGTAGAGGAAATGTTACGTCAGTTTAGTGCTTCTAATATCAAAAACGGACGAGTGGCATATCCGGACATGAGTTCAGTTTGTAAAGTCGCACTTGGGCCTAATACGAGATGAACAAACTCAAAACCCGCTAGATATATTCTTGTAAACGATATTCTATTCGAATGATACAATGGCTAAATATAGGTTAGTGCGGTTTCATCAGTGATCTTGGCTACAGTCGAACCGCCATGTGACGGTTGGTAGCTCAGTCTCTACATTTTGCTAAGCACTTAGATTTGTTTATTATGAATGTCTCTATGTGGCTACATTTTAGACCGGGTAAAAATTCGCCATTCTATCCTGCTACGACATGCCGAAGGCAAGCCAGCCGTGACCACTGAAATCAATTTGGTCTTCTTGTGTGAGTTTTTCCGCCCAGGACACTGCTTTATGTGGTCAGCGTTTCTGGCGAAGACCGTTTCTCGTATTGGATTAGATTCTGCAATACTCAATCGCTTTCTTTGTCGTTGGTAAAACCTTTTCACATATATGAGTAGCCATGGATGTACTAACCATGTCTGGTTTAAAGCCATTCATTGTCATAATGGCTGTTTCAACCGTTTTCTATTGGTCAGCATCACAGAACACGTAGAACGGTAAATTATATGTTTTCTTTTGACATTAAGTTTTGCCTGAGTGAAAATAGGCCCATACAGATAGCCTTTTTCAGAATGGCGGACTAGAATTGGTAAATATTTATATGAATGCAGGTTTTTGGTTATTATTTATCAAACCTTTCCTATTAGATAGTAGAATAGGAGCTGATCTCAAAGTCGGCTAAAGAAAATAGTCATCTTACCATTTTTATGCTTACTGCGTGCTCGTTGTGGTCTAAACGTATATGATTTAGGCTATCTGTGCTATGTCTTCGCAATCTTCTGAGAGTGACAGCGAATCATATATATTTAGAATATTCTCTTGTTTAGTACTGACTTGTCACTAATGCTCAAAACATAAACCAAATACAGCTTCTAGAAATAACCTAATAACACTTGAATTCTATGCTATTTTATACAACTATATATGTCTGCTATGTTTATAACGGATTTATCACAGCAAAATACAGCCTATCTAGCTGAGATAAGATAGTCTCGTTAGCAACAAGATAACTTTTAACATATTCTTACTTCATACCTTGCACTAGCATGAAGCATTTAGCAGAGGCTTATAAGAAAAAGAGTGGGTATGGGGCAAAACTTCGCCTATATATATATATATATATATATATAGACTTTCTAATGAAATGGTTCGCATGCAAGTGTATCTTTCTACATTGTGTTGATTTTTGTATCTGAATGATATCGTATATGTAGCTGCCCTTAGCTTAAGCATAGATAACAAAGTAAGTCTTCGGTGTCACGAAAATAACCTAGATCATCCCTGCGGTGACTCGTATTGCTGGCGGGCGATTATCAATACTTTTCCATTGACTGACGTGGCTCTTGCTATCATTCGTTACCTCAATAACTGAACTAGTTGATCCGACTTCACGATTTGTAGATAACAACGCCATCAACTTTTCGCTTTCGACGACGTACTTTCGTATATACCGACATGCGTATATCATACGCACATCTATACACTTTGCTTTCTCGGTACTCATCCGACTCACATATTGTCGTTTTTATACACACACATATGTATACAAAAATAGATGGAATCAGACCTTTGGAACATTGAAAGCGATTCAGTGGACATGGTGGACTGGCACAAGGCCGGTGATACACATATCGTAAACACATAAGTTAGCAGACAAAGACGGCCTATAAACAGACTGCTGGGCCACTATGACGATAATATTACAATACATACAGAGGGCACGTATCCCGTAAAGGCAAATTTGCTTTGAAATCAGTTAGCTAGCAGTAATAGCAATAATAGTGTCTTTGTCGCATGCACATACAAATAGGTCTTTGTGCATATATACGTATATATATATATATATATATATATATATATATATATATATACATAAATGTCTATTATGTCTCTCGAGGGCTCCGTACAGCCGGAGCTGAGGTCATCGCTAACTGCTGTTGTTGTTGGCTGGGCGTAGTGTCTGCGTCGTATCGCAGGGTAACTTCGTTTAAGCAGTGGCGATCGTGCTGGCGGCCATATTGCTGGTGGATGGGGCGACGGCTGAAACCTTTTATTCTGTGTGCAACAACTCCTTCAGGCAAATGCTGGCGGTCGGCGATGGCCGCCTTGGTCAGAAATTGCAACGAACGAATAGGGCGATTCTGCCACAAGATGCTAATGCCGGTGGCAGTGGTAACCGTGACCCGTCATTACGGCTGCTACTGTTGATGTCATCGTAGTCTTTTATAGCAGAAGAAACTGAAGCAGTAGTAGTAAAGGCAGCAATTTAAATTGCCGCTGACAGCTCAACTGGTCAAGTGGCTGGAGAAAGCGCACTGGGAGGACAGAAGCGTATCGAGAGGCGACATCGGAAATGCTGCAAATTCAATCAACTGACGACAAAAAAATGCGTAGATAGACAGACGGGCGAACGAATGGACTAGAAAACGAAACGGAGAACTTTCTGTCGGACTATTCAAAACGCCAGTGCCGCTATTATTGTTCAGTACTGACATTGTCACTGTCGGCAGCGACAGGAAAGGGTTGCAGCAAAAGCGGCGCGTCACCATTAGCAATCTCAGAACTGTGGGGGCGGCCGAGATGGTGGCGCCGCCAACGCCAGCCATTATAATGGCAACGACATTTAGTTGTCCATGGATAACGGTGCTTCACAGCAAATGTTGACGCCATCAACGTAATCGGACTGAAGTAAATCGACCGCTGCTGCTGCTATTGAGCTCAGCGGAGACAGGCCAGCATCGGAGAAGCAATGCTGCTACCAGATAGAATAGTTTCTTAAGCGAACGGCCAGATAAATCTCTGGTAGGAGAATATGGCAGCAGTGATCATGATGGTGCTGATGACAGGCATTACTTTATTATTACGATCGTTTGCGGCGGGGAAGGTGTGAGTGCTAAATCGGCGACTGCTGGATAGGCAGCTTCGCACAAATTTGTGTACACGGTCGATCGCTCATGGCTCTATGGGACAAGTGAAAGCAGGATTTTAGCTACTTTCTAAAAAACACGCTAATATCTTATAGATTTACGTAATCGGCGTGTGGTGTAAGAACACGACTATGTGCGATACATGCACAGTATGCGTGCACATACTGTGCTTGCGCGTAGATATTTAGCGGCATTGATATATATGTACGCATATAAGCGAGGCTAGTATGGTTGTGGTGAATAAGAGAGCGCTTGATATCACTTCTATTACTCTGCACTGTTGCCAAGTCCGTAATCTTACTATTATGACTATTATTGTTGTTAATTACTTCTCGACGACAGTCATTGATAATATCAGAAAAAGGTTGGGCTATCGTACTGAAAATGGCGAGCTGGTGCAAAAGAGTACGCGCGGAAACGCTATATAATTACTATCAGTGAGCATGGGCTGACATCGCGACGAATTTTCCCGATATAAGCTGACAAATTGTATAACAAGACGGCTTTTACGACAGAAAACTCCATACGATTGGTTAAAAATATTGTCCCGTCGGAGTTAGATTCGGCTCTTAGGGTCAACGACAGAGAAAGGACGGTGATCGCGCAGAAGCGCATTCGACGACAAGTTCTTCTAGCATATTATTTCAGTAATCTTCTTTTCATCGTCTGGATACAAAATGTTTGATACGGTGGTTGTAAGATCGATTTGAAGACGGATTTGTGGCTGCCAACATACGCTTACTGGATGTACGCAATACGCCAGCGCCCTTCCCCAATTACGCGACAAAAACAACATGCAATTATCATAAAATAAAACATCCACACGAGTATATTGTACCAGCTCTAATATATTAAAGTTATCCAACTTGCTGAGACGAGAGAGAATATTGTTATATGTAATCTACCGATAGATTTACAATTAATGCGAGTGTAAAATTTACGTATCTTAAATAAACTTAATCAATTTACCTTGCTTGAAAAAAACACTTGAAACAATGATTACATTGTTCAGCGCAACCGCTTCAAGGAAAAACGTCAGTTAGTTATTAGTTAAAGCGGGAAAAAATTATAGATAAACGACAGTATAATGATAGCTCAATTGCTAATCATCGACCCTATGGCTTGATGTTGCTACCGAACGGTAAAGCCTTTTCCCTTACGGTAAAAGCTTAAACGACATTGTATCACAGCCACCATATTTGTTAGCTTCGCACGTGTATATGTGGGTAAATATAAATATCAAGCTGGGCTTTGCTTTTTCGAATGTATTAGTAACATTGTATGGATTTTGTTGCTAATTTGTCGCTAATCCGTTGTTGATCAGTCTTTTTTTAATGATCTATAACACAGCGTGTAGCTTTATTCATTTATCTAATCATTATCTCTATACGCTATCTTGGCGTGTCAGTGCGCGTACATATATCTTTCGGTCGGTCGATCTCCGTGCATATGCGTGACTATTAGTTAATGTATGTTATGCGTGTACTGTTTTTCAGTGTGATGACGTAACACTGAAAGAAATAAAATAGTTTTTGTCACACTTTTGCTCAGCGACAGCGACTTCAGCGCGCGCTATCCCTTACGTTGCTGCTGGTATTCCGCTAACTGACAAACAGCTCTGCGTCGCATGTACGCGTCGAACGCTATTGATGTGTCGTCATCACTGTTACTGTTGATGTTGTTGTGCTTATTGCTCATGTTGTCGCCGTCGTGATTTTTTGGTGTTTTTCAGCCGGGCGTCTAATAATCTACCCAGCCATAGGATCGTTTAATGTAACGATTGTGCCTTTCTTGTCATCGTGGTCGCCGTCATCGTGGTCGTTTTTCTTGTTGTTATTGCTACTAGGTGCGCTGAAGTGCTTGTTACTCTATCGGTTATTATTTTTGGTTTGCCCAAACGCGTTTCCGATTAGTGTCGACAAAGTCGTTTGATGTTGGTGTTGACGGCCGACTTGATCCCCGTCGCCGTCACTGCGACCGCCGCAGGCACAAACGCCATAGCGACCCAATCACAATGCCCACCTGCACCCTAATTACACGCGGGTGAATGTATATAATGATCACTCGCTGAGTGACTACGCAATGTACGTTGTTCCTCCGTGTCATCATATCGTGTGGTGGACATCGCAATCTGTCAATGACTTCGTTGACAAAGGGCGAAGTGAGTATGTGACACGGCAATCGAATAAAGCCAAACAGAGAAAGATGCATGAGAAAATGGGGTTTTATAAATCAGATTTGTCTGTCAAGTCGATAACATTGAGCGTTTATTCGAAAAAGTATGTCGACTCTCCAATATTTAGAATTCATTACATTATATTTGACTCCTCAAGAGTGAAATAAAATCATAAACCCTAAGACAAAGCAGAGAAGCGATTCGTTGCTAGAAGCAATGAACGGCTCTCGTGTACTTTTTTGCGATGTTTACCGTAAAAACGTCCTAGCGAAGACGCCTGCAACATATCCACATGTACCTGAAAGCGAATTGGAGGTATGGCGTATGCATACATGACAAGAAAGCACAGTTGTCACCTTACTGAAAATGCACATCTTATAACTAATAAGACTAAAATAGTTTTCAAAAGGTTCAGGATTGAACCGTCCACTTTGACAGCTAAAGCGATCAGTATTACAGAATGCTCGAAAAAGCCGTAAATTTCGCGGGCCAGGTATACCAGGCTTTGCCGTGTGCGCTTAAGTTTGCATAGCGCGAACAAAAGCCTAACGAGGAAAACACGGCTGCGTTCTTTCTGTGCGACCTTTAGCCTAGTTAGTACACCTTTCCCCGGATGCGTCATTCTTTTTAGGGCTGATAACTCCATTAAAACAGCTAACGGTGCCAGGACCCAATGGACGTTGGCCAGATTAACTGAGTCACAGATCATAGTATATGCCAGGTATCTCATATATAGTACAACCCACTGGATCGTTCTGAAAAGTCAAGTAAAATCTGCGATTACCGCGTAAAGGCGATAAACCAACTATTTAATATAGTACGTTCGAAACTTACAAAGGTCGAAGGAACCAGTGGTTTTTCGTGGCCTTTTGTTGATTTTGCATAATTCTTTTTATCTGAAGCTAGTAATTGTGTAATACAGTAACAAGTACATCAAGCTCGTTTCGTTGTGCTAGAACATGTGCCGCATGATACAGCCTGAACCAGTGACTCCTGGCGCTGACGGCTGGAACAATGGCCATTTAACATCCTCGTTCCATTTTTTACTTCGATCGCGTGAAGTAGAGAGAGGGTTTACATCTTTTTTTCTTCTATGAAATATCGCCTTCGTTTTTGTCGCCTTGCGTCAAGCTGTGCTTGAGAACAATCGGTAAATTTTGCAAAGATTTATTAGTAAATTAATATAAATTTATCTAATATAGTCACATTTTTCTCGATCTGCCAGAAAATGGTCTTGCAGACCCGTAGTAATCTGAGTTCACCAATTTACAAGGGTACTCGGACCTAACGACTGAAATAGCCATGGTTTCCTTATTTTGAAACTGTGTCTAAAGACAGGATTGACATGCGAAAAGCAATTGTTTAGGCAATATTCTGCGAGTTCATTTCCTGCTAGTAATTAAAACTGAAAATCCATTCTCAATGTCTATTCAATAGGATCTATTTAGTTCCAAATGGCTGTTTGTAACGTTTCTCGAAAACCGTCCTTCTCTCATTTGTATTAGGTTAGCTTATAGCGTAGTAATTCTATTTGACTGTGTCAGTGGTCCGCATCAGTTTCAGCCATATGCATGTATTTGCCCCAGGTGAAGTCTGTACAAGATAGAGTTAAAAACTATGCAAACGTCTTTGATATTTGTTTTTTTATGGATAATACAATTGAAGCATTACGGGACATGCAAATAAATTAAACGAACCTGGATTCCATATTGGTGATGTGAAGTAATTCAATCGTTCGTAATGATAGTGCGCGCAAGGGCAACGAGACTTCACGAACGAGTACAGTAGAAGATAACGTTATGGTCAGATCGGGCTTCTTCAAATGTGTCTATAATAGTAGTTTCTTAAACGGGTACGTATAATATATATGATACATAAGTAAGGGTGAACACCAAAGGCGCTATTACAATATGTAACAGAATTGAGGAGTTGCTTTAGGCAGGAGATCTCTTTTTAATCGAGGAGTTAACAACGAAGACTCAATGGCAGTGCCCGAATTATTTTAGCCGATTGACGCGATCTCCGGTTGACATTGGCTCCACTCTTTCAAGAAGCGCATGGGGTAAACGCCGAAATTTAGTGATATTAACGCAAGCTGGATGGGTGTTATCTTAATCAAGTAAGTCTGGCGACGAGGGTCGACATTTTAAACGAGTTCGACGACGCTACCTGAGAACGAACCTCTTTGAAAAGGTCACTATTCCTAGAAAGAATGGAAAGTCGATGCATCGGGAGCCACCGGAGTCGATGCGAAAAGCGGTATTAACGTGGCCCGACAAGGGCGCATTTATAATTTGATTCTTCAATGCATTTGCATAATTGCTAGCCATGTGGGGAAACTTTTTTAAGGTGGTACGCGACGCGTGCTTCGTCACAAACTGTATTTTTCTTGTTCATCCCTCTGCAATGGGGAGTGTATGAAAGTGGTTGAAGGTAACGATGCTTTTATCGAACTACTTCTTTTAACAGAAGCAAAATTACAAGCTAGATGTTGCTACAAGTCAGATTGCAATGAGTAGATACAAGTGGAAGATAGATCTCTCGGAAGAAATGCATTAATGTACATGACAGCTACACTGCTAATGATATGGTCCAGGCCAATAGTTCCTGGGGTACGTTTGTCCCCGGATGACGGACGATGGTCATTTAGTTTCGTGCATATCGTCCTGTTTCCATGAGCAGGCTGCCACCAGAATGTAGCGTACCTGCCGATATATAGCGGTGAGGCCAACGTACCTAAGCAAACGCAAGTTTTCATCCCGGATATCTTGGAGTACGACAATCATATCCTATTTTAGAACTAGGTGATCAATAGAATGCGTGTTGCTTTCTTTCATAGTTGTTTGATTTGACAGACGGAAATATTTTCGTATTTGCCTGTTTTCCTGGTCAATCGCATTTGTCCATTAAGAATACATAACTGGGCGGTGTTCTTTCAGTGGATTGGGTCTGTTAACAGCGCGACGTTACTTGCCCTGTATTTTAGTCGTTACTTTATTTGGTGACCCTGATAAATTCAACTCGAAATACTACTTGTATAGGAGGAGGCATCTACAAGTCATCCCGCTAACAGATGAGCACATCTGATTATTATCGGTTCCTATAATATATTACCAAAATAATAATTCGTACTGTTTCAAGTGGTTGTACCAGCGATAATAGGGTATCAAATGGAATCGTAACTGCTAGAAAACGCTCCTCTTTTATATTCATCATCGTGCAGACGCGCATTTTGTCTTAAAGCGTATGAGATCAGTCAGGTTAATGCTGAACGGATTGTGCGCGTTATAGATGAACTCCAACGTCTGTTAATACGTCACTGCATTTCCCTAGAGGTTTCCCAGTTATTCACGTACACCCAAAATTAGCGTATGCTCGCATCTGATATAAATCTTTTGCGTATGCCGCCTGCGCGTATCGTATTCTGACTGTTTCAATGCCCACTGAATAATTTCCACTTGGGTAATTAACGACTGGGGCTCCCAGGGGCCTTTGAGGTTTTGCGATATCGTACATTTTTATATTTTCGTAAACATATTATTAGAGCTATTGGTCACTCCCTTCAATTGAGTTCAAATGAATCGTTATTGGACAAATAAAAAAATGATTAATTATATGGAAGAATATTTTTCGTTTCGTTCAGGAATAGTATTACCAGAAGATAAACAGTTACTTCAAGTAAGCCATACATTTTAGAGCTCCGCTTTCCATGAACGCGTATATTTTTTGTTTTCATTGAGTACAAGTTAACGGCGCTAAACTAAGGTAACCTGGAATGGCAACTCGAACTACAAAGCAAGTGAGTGTCTACCAATGCGCATTATCGAGCCGTACACAAAGAAATACGAAACAGTTTCTCAGCGCAGGGAAAACCGGATGGGTTGGGCCTGTTCAGACTGTTCCATCTTCGAAATCAAATAACATCCATCCAAGTAGTAATTTCATCTTGGAACATTAAGCGCAGGAACGAAATCAAAAAATCTGCAAATTCAATTAGATTACTCTTACGAAGCGTGTCAATGTCTGATTGCAGTGAAATTAAAATCAAATTACCATTGGACGTTTTGTTTTAGCTTAACAGCATAGAAATGGCGTCGTTTGACGAGGTTTTGTACCGAATATAACGGTGAGAACGTGCATTGCTTCAAAAACAAGCAGAGATACTTTGCTAGTAAATGTTATAAAATTAGTTATATATAGTAATCAATCAACATGACAACAATTTCACGAATGCAACAACCTCAGCATGTACATCATAGCAAGGACTCCTCATCCTTATGATTGATCATTTTGGGTACGGTATTCCACTTGTATGATATGGGAGTGACAAAGCCATAATCAAGCCAAATTTATACTACAAGATAATAGAAATGTCTGGCTGGAAAAAATATCTATGTGTAAAAAACATTATATATAGCCTTACCTTGTTGCTTTATTGTTGCACAGTTTCACGAAAATCTTCAATGATCATATAATAAGAAGCTTGTTTCCACTATAAATATTGTACCTATACTTAAAGCGTGAATATTAATTAATTTTTGATGGAGAAAGGCCCATTCCATCGCTCGAACTCACGTTGGACATTGAGTGTATCATGAAACAGTGTCCTATTCTATTCGCGATTTGAAGACTTTTAGAAATCCGTGTTGTATGCCTGAGGAATCATGTATCTACTTACTTAATAGGTTCGTGCAAAAAAGCATCTGATTACTCCAACCACGATACGATAATAATAGTAATAATAAAATCGTTGTTTGTGGCTTGTTTGCTCTTTTTTTTGCAGGACACCATAGCTGCGCGAGAAGCAAAATAGGAAAACCCATGAGCCGTCGCAGGTGTTCGCCACGTTGTTGGGACACGAATGTCCGCATACGTTATCGCTATGCCTCAAAATGCCTAGCCGGTACCATTGCAATAGTGGATTGCCATCTACGATGTGATCAAATTTGGCCTCTCCATGTGCATCGGCTCCCTTTGTGTCGATAATGTCCATATATAAATTGGGCGGAAGCGAAGAAGATCGCGCCAGGATTATCTTGTCGCTCACGGACGGGTTCGTACATGACGTATTAACCAGTTTGAAGTCTAGGCCGCGCGCTAACTAGAGGTCCTGAGCTACCTCCGGGTCTACGTAATGCATATCGGCTGGCAAACAAGAGGCTCTCAAGCGTCGCGGTGAAAAACGGTGCAGCAGCTCTTCTCGTCCGAGGTCGCTCCTGTCCGTGGTCATTCAGGCAGAAGCGCATGCGCACTGCGAGAAAGTAATATTGTAAATATTTCTTTATACATCTGCATACACTGCGCGGCTGCAGCATAACTGTGTCCCTAGCTGCGGCAATAAGGTGGTTACGATAGCGATGATTATGACGGCGTCGCACGCAATGAGATATCGAAGCAGACGTAAATTATATTGACAACGAGAGATGGAAAAGTGGAGATATTGTAGTTATGGGGCTGGAGCTAAGTTCTAAGGCATGCGTGGAACTTTCGCGAACGAAGAACATTTTTCACGACCACCATTATACGAGTGCGCTGCCATAACTAAATAGTACTGCTTTACGGGTAGACCTGTAGCAACGAAAGGAAGGAGGCTCATTGACTAAAATGATGCTTGTTAGTTCGCTGGATCGATATGCTACTAACTGTCTATTTAAACCGAGTTCAAGCGGTGCAAGGCGCCCGACGACGAGCCACCTGTGCTACGACTAAATCTTTAGAGTCCTTAGACTTCTCGCTCCTGCCTCTGCCGGTTACGGTCACAAAAGCGTAACGAAGACAGGGATCCATCTTCGAATAGAATATGTAGGTAAAGTATTATGGTTTGTCTCTGTATCTATAGCTGACTGTGACTTTATTGCATACTACTATAAAAATATTGCGCGTAGCATGAGGACCTTACGACATATTCCTGCTGCTCTTTCATCCATTAAAGCTTTTGTCAATTCGCGACCAAACAAAACAGTCGGAGATGTTACACTGATGAACGATACTGGGGCTGTTAAGACGTCACGCAAAACATTTGAAAACATATACATTTATTTTCAATGCACGTCAATGAAGCTATAGGCGTGTAAAGTAAAGAAAACTTGTAAGGAAACAATACCATATGGAGAGATACGGTTGAATATTAACAGTAATGGCAACTTTTCCTGACTGAATTTTTTTAACCATCTAGATATGTACATACAGCTATCCATTCCCAATGTATCAAGTTAATCCGAACGATTACGGCCCAACCAAGTCGTAAGTGCGGATGAGATATCATTTATATTGGCCGGCAGAGACTGTCGTTTTTAACGTTTGGGTTAGAGGATTGACGGGATCGATTTTTTATGCAAGGACGGCTAAATATCGACGACAATATGGTTCACTGCACGAACAGATTTGCGCTTATCGCATAGCGTCTCAGACAGTCACCGAAAATCTGCAGAAAAGATGTCGTTGGCACAGTCGCCAAGGGCACGCCAGGAAATCCGAACACTTCAATTTCGTGTCGATCACAATAATTGAGCCTATTATGCAGCTACGACTTGGCGCCTAAAGCGGGAAGGCTCAGTTTTTGGCCCTATAGGGTGTGGTGAATCTAGGAGTTTAAGTTAAGATGAAACGCGCATCTAATCAGTTTGATTAGTTAGTTTGTAGGACTTTATTTTTGTGAAAAATGAATTTCGGTTGTATTATTATAATAATTAGGAAGTCTTCATTCGGCAGATTGTTGACAATATAAAGCTGCTTTTAGCCGACTGGCTCCTTAAAGCCAGCGGGCTGCTGTGGTAAAGTACAATACAATCCAGGCGGAAGTGATCACCGGTGATAAACGGTGATAATTGGTCTGCTTCAACTCGTCACTCTTCATACAAATCATGCTGTTGCTCTTATATAAACTGTTTTATGAACGCATTTGTTTTCTGGTTATTAATATGATAGGTATGAAGATAAAATGCTTCCCAGCCTGGATTTAAATTAAACTGTATTAAAGTATCCATTCCCAAAGTTTGTATTGTTTCTTTGGCTCTCTAGCAAATACGATTTAAAAACGCCACTATAAATAAGTATCGACTATATTTATAGACGAAGGAAAAGTCAAACGACAACTTTTAAAGGTCATCTGTTGCATCCGCAACATAAATACTTCTCCTTACGTGTATAGGCAGAGTAAACCTGAAATATGCTTAAGAATATATGTGAACTTCATATGGTGGATTAATATCCGCTATTCCGGTTCGGGGCGCTTACGACGTTTTAATGAGACGTATTCGCTCTTTCATGTTTTGCTCTGACTAGCTTCATTAGAAGCAGCAGCTATAGGAGCAGCTAGAAGAGAAGTCGCAGAATCGCTTCGATCTAATGACTTTCTTTCTAACCGACCTGTTTATAATTTTTCGTAGATTTCCTTCGTCTTCATTTACTGCGCAGCTGTCGCCTTCTTCCGTTGTTCACTCGTTCGCATGGATCGTTTAGACGCGTTCTCTCTAGCGTTCTTCCTGTGCGCCATCGCTTCTTCAGCCATCAAATGACGCAACGTTATGTCGCCATAGCCGCTGATGCCGGCATTGTCAGTGTTAATCACCAGGTCGCCACAATGTAGCTAAAGTGGCTGCAGCAGTCGTAAAGCCGTCAGCGGCGAACATCGGGACTTCCGATCCTCAGAACTGTGCTGCTGGTGACGTTGCTATAACGTATGGCAATAGTCACGCGGCCAGGGACTATTAGACTTCCCTGAGATCTCTCCTAGCCCTTCCTCTAGGTTCATCCAACTTCTCCCTTTCCCGCCAAGCCCCAAGCCTGGGTGGCGATGGCCTATGTCCAACGCTGGCTCCGGGCTCGATGTAAGTGTTGGTTCCAGCTGCTTGCCGTTCGTTGGTCGTCCTGGCAGGCCTCTCATGGCACAGCAAATCTTTGCTAATGGTCCTAATGATTTTAATTTTTATCGTCTTAGTAGGCCTTTTTCGTTTTAGTATCACCACCTACCCTAGCTTAGCGCTCCATCTTTGTCCCTGGATTTGCGACATCGAACAACGATAGATATTCACTACTGGGTAGCCATAGTGTCGGTAGTGGGCCCCTGGTGTGCTGTTGTTGTTCTCGTCATCGCTGTTGTCGCATAAGCGGATTCAGCGATTCGTTGGCGGTCAAACAAACGCGAAGCTTCTAGAAGACATAATGATGCCCACAAGGCGAGCTGGCAGTGGGCAGCTTCCACTGCGTGGACAGTATCTCTGGAATAGCGCAGGTTATCTGTCTGTGTGCTGCGAGCAAAGGAAGCCCATGTTTTTCGTTAGTTCTTTTTCGTTTTTCTATCAGCGATTTCCTCCTTGACCATCACAATTAGCTTACGTATACCAATAATCTATGGTATAGATATACATATAGTGGAGGAAGCTTGCTGTCTAATCCAATATGATCTCGTGTTAGCCCAATACTTCATCGACTTTTCATTGATTGCACGTTCGATCATTCCAGATATGAATGGTATCAGCAGGAGCTATTTATTCGCTTGAAATGTCCATAATTAATGAGGTAAGCTCTTCCTGGTACAACTATCAAGTGAGCAGTGGCATTGACTATGACGCCGCTTGATTCGGTGGCCACTTACCTCCGCCATTAACATCTACGAGGAGAGATTATATGTAGCATAGCTTACCATATACATATGTATGTATGTATGTCACATACATATATACATGTATTGCTGTTGTCGCCGTCATCTCTTCTAATGTGTTTGTGATGAATATTGACCTATTCCGATTACCGATATCAAAGAGACAGAGTTAAGATAATCGGTTTGCCGACGCGGCTATACGGGAACTCTGCGTGTAGCACGTTTGATACCATGGCCTTTGCTCGGACTTATATTACATAGATGCGTGTAGGTAATGATCAACCGCGGCCGTAAAGAGATACCTGAATTTTACCTTATGTCTTTCGTTTTAGACATGGAGAAATGCATAAAGGGGAAGTTATCAATATTGGTAGTGCACGTCTGCACGATGAGCCAAACGTGCTGGAAATTTGTGTTGTTAATTATCATTTAGCAAAATGATAGTCCTGTTGTACTAGATAGCAAATGGCCCAGTCGGGCACGAGTACAATGCTGTATGGCGAAGTAATACACCTATCAAACTTCATGTCGTATGTGCATGGTTTTGTTTATGGCTTAAGATAAGTGTGTATGTCAAATAGAGTTATTGATTTTGTTGTTTTTTTTATGTAAATGAGACAAATCTACAGTAACAGCGTGCGAAGGAGCGTAGGCTGTCACTGCACCTCGTGGATATTGGCAAATCTTGTTTATATTGACTTGTCAATCAGTGCGGCTGGTTGTGTTGCGTCAAAGTTACATTTACCGAAAGACAAACCATCCTGTTGCCTGAGCATTGTTGTTGACTTAGAAATTTCAGCAAGTCACTTCGACCGAATGAAGTACTGGATTGGAAAGCTCGTCGGCATCGGGGTCGCTTAATTAGACATATACAAGAAACATTAGTAAGATTTTGTCCGTTACGGTATTTGTTAATTGTTGATTAGATTCTTTGACCAGACCCCGCTGTCATTTTATTTCTGCAATTAAC
Organism: Varroa destructor; assembly: GCF_002443255.2. Classification (NCBI taxonomy): domain Eukaryota; kingdom Metazoa; phylum Arthropoda; class Arachnida; order Mesostigmata; family Varroidae; genus Varroa; species Varroa destructor. The sequence goes on along the minus strand of NW_019211457.1, from coordinate 22,252,020 downwards.
TATCAATATGGATATAGTTGCGATATTTTTAAATTTTTTTAAATATTTTTAAAAAAGACAAAGAGGATCCCTCTAAAGCCATAGCAGAAGCTACCCGGCATGATCTCTTTTTGTACATTGCTCACACAAAAAACGTTGTCGTGTACGCATGCCGACGCGATGGCCAAAGGCTACAGTGATTTGCAGTATTGAAGTTTTTATGAACGCTTTCACGAAGACGAATTTGCTTGAAACAGTGACTGCGGCCTGTTTTAATCCTGTAATAATATCGACGATGCTACCAATATCATAGTGATAAGCAGAGGTAAAAAACGATCGGATTAGCACTTTCCGGAACATTACAGGCATGAACACGATCATGTCTGCGGGTCCTTTTCGTTATCGATGGCAGGGATATCATGGGATCAATTCGATCCGACCGCATTCGGTAACACTCGCCGACGTCGGACTGACGAACCGCGCGACCGAAAAATCCGCGGCCGCAACAATTCGTCGAGTGATCTTTGCAGCGCCATTTGTTAAGCTGATCCTGCCGCTCGACAAAATTATGATTGTTTGATAAAAAGGCTTCATCGACTATCGTTTTGCTTTACAATAGAGTAAATAACTGTACCGGTTATGCAAAAGCAGAAGGCGAAACATTGTGATCTGTTTAATAGTGCAGCACACTAAAAGCTATTATAAGAAGATAATAATGCAGATTATTTAGGAAATAGCAGCGTAATATTATCACGCTGCGTAATGATATCTAGCTGTCTCTGTGCGTAGCACACAACTGATAGGACAATAATTTGTTTTGCTTATAGATACAGATTCACCCTGCGACTTAATTATACCTAGCTGTCGATCGGATTATTATGTATCGTAGCTGCCGATGCCGCTGTATACCTGCGTTGCCTAAACGAGGGCATTTTTATTAGTTATATCTTCAAGTTCGAATTCTCCGAAAGAGCGACGGAAATGTTATCAAAAATATATTAATGATCAATGTTGACCCTAATAACGACCCCCGACAGCAAATAGCCCAGCCAAAAGGCCTGACGATGACATCATCACTAGGTTATTGCCGACATTGTAACAATAACGACCACGAAGACGACAAGGCGTTGTCATGTGACAAGTACGAACCATTGATTACGCTTTAAAAGTGTGACACATTCACACTTCGTGGGTCGACGACGAAATTTCCGGTCCTAGCTTGTGTCGCTACCGAACGAGCTTTTCAGAAGGATACGAATTCAAATTTCGAGTATATATATAGAAAGCGGTTTAAAAAAATTATCGCCCACACCATTCAAGTGCGATAGGTTAAAAGGCATCGATAATTTATCTTTGTACTGGTTGTCTGAAATCTATTGGTCCTCTGCAGTGAGTACGGGCATGACATAGGCATCGATCAGATCGATTTCTCAAATGAGTAGCTAGTGAATTAGTGCTATCGTCTTCATAAAGCTTTTTGATAAAACTTTTTAGTGACAACAGAAGCTTCAAGGCCTCACAATTGCTCAGTGATTAAACAAGATGGTGACAGGAAGCCTGACCTTTGATCTGCAACGTACACCTTTTTCTGATCTAGGCTATGATATGGGCTATTCAGACGCTTATGCGTTTGTCCCCACATCGTATTGATAGAGTCGTGTCTCGTCTCTTGTGAGGATAGCTTACAGCAACTCCGACTTCTTCTTGAATGCATTAAGGCCTTCTTGAGATTGCTGTCAACTAGCCTGCCTGTGCACTGGACCAAACGCAGATCCTTTAGCATAGTCCTTGCTGTGAGCTTTCTCGCCTCCAAGTGATCCCTTAAAATAGTTTAAAAATGTCCAAGTTTTTTTCTGCGAGCTCTTTGAGGTTATTTCTGCGAATCTCCAGTGGAGCTTTTTTAATTTTACTGATTATGACGAGCCTCCTAACGCTAAGGCTGTTTTTAAGAGTATGTCCTTCGGTATAAAACCTGTGTACGTTTCATGTTGACTCACAGTCTTGTTCCCATACATCTTTTGCAGCAATATTACCATTTGTAAGAATTCTATTTAACTGTCCTACATACTACATGCTTTTTGGCAATCCATTGTAGTTTTTTCAAATAAAATCTATAGACGAAGGTTACTTACCTAAAAACGCGTTAAAAATAGAAAGCACACGTTGTTCTAATGCTCGATTGTTTAGCAAACAAGTGTATTTAGATAGCAGAGAGGCAGGCAGGTAGGCAAACGTGGCGCTGAAAGCCTGCTTACGGATCAGCCGTTAACGGATAAAAATCGGCCGTTTTATGGATGCCTCTTCGACCCAGGAGTATGCATAGGGTCTCGATCACTGGGCTCGAAACGTTTCAGCTAGGTTCATAGCTCGAGTCGGCAAAGCTGAATGACTCTATCGAAAACTCTGCCGTAAAAGCCAGCCGATGTCTAGCAGATGTACATCGTCCAGAAACGGACCGCGGACACCGTCAGAGAAAATATGGCCCGATATATAGGATGTATTCTGCTCGGGCGATAATGCAGCGGTAACGGGTTTACCTGCTAAAGTTGAAAGCGCGTGAGGTAATCTGGTTCGAAACGGTTTGTGGTGGGAGCTGGTAATGTTTAACTACAATTTTGGAGTGACACTTGAAATATATCTTCTAGCAGAATTCAGTATGACAGTAAGTTAAAAATAAATACACCTGTGCAAAGTTTCTCCGTACGCTGAATGGCCTGTTCCCGCTCGAAACTATTACGCTATTCCGCTTGCTCCATCTGAACGTATGGACTATATGATAAATATATACACGCAACGTACATGCGTGTCTATAATGTACGGGATGAATAGTCTGCTAGTTACTGCTGCAAACATTGCAGCGTTTGTAGGAAATGAGCTTATGAAGACTGATATGAACAAATCGATAGAGGTCACATTTTAACGCCTACCGTACCCAAGATAGTGAGTGGTTCAATGAGAATAAACCAATCAGTTTCGAAGTTATCAAAATTAAACCTTATCACGATACTGTCGAACTTTATAACGGCAGATACGAAACGGCATTTGAAATTCATGTTTGGATTGGTGATTTTCGATAACTCCCGATAGGTTTGTCGTTTAAAGACTATCGTATAGTTTCATCTGGCTGGATGCCCCTACGAGGTCACATATTCACGTGCTATTCCTATTTATAGAATTACAATTGTGCCATAAGCGTCTTTCCATATGAGCCATAAAATTAAATGCAAAATTTTTCATTTATAATTACATATTGGCATTGCTTCCCAAATGACTAAGCATGTAGTACGTCCCCTACGGCTAACTCTGTGTGCATCTACATCTCTAATAAAATACATAATCGTACCAGGTCGCACGCCGCGCCGGCCTGTGATATCAATCCATACGCACTTTGGAGAGCTAAATTAAGTAACAAGAAGAAGCAACAATAGAATAACTGAATACATTTATTTGGAGTAGTGTTATCCTCATCGCGGTATTTATCAGGCCCTAGCCCCTTTTTCATTCGCTACTACATCAGGTTGCAAACTACGCGCCGGCTAACTTCAATAGCATTTATAACATGGCAGGTTATTTATTGAGCGCTGGTCAAACGAAGGTCGCCTACCTAACATCTGCCTAACGTTATAAACTAAGTATTTTTTTTTTTTGTTTTTTTACCTTTCAGTTTCTATATCGAGACGTGTTTACCGCAATGCCGGCCATCGGCAGCAACGTCAGTCGAAGTGGTCTAATTTCTAGAGAACCATCACCATAAGGGTTAAACGACAAAAGTTACCGTTGCAAGCTACCGCTGCTCGTAACTGCAGAGGATACAATAGAAAAGAAAACTCGATCCAGCGCTAGAGAGCATTGTTTACTTGTTCGACCCCATTTTAGAAACGTGTAAGGTAGACTTGAAACATCGATTACTTATAATCGTTTTCATTTGCAATCACTCCAGCACAACGTATTTCAAATGTAAAACGACGATTTGTAAAGATTATCATTTTATAGCCGCTTGAAGTATATGCAGGCCATGGAGGCCTGCATATACTTCAAGCGGTGCATCTGCTTTTTTTTTAAACAAACTTTTCGCCCACCCTTTTGATCGAATATGGGATTAAAATTTAACTCGTTGAGTCCTTAATTTTAAAGTTGGCGTTTCTAACTTGAAGCTATAGTTGTTTCATCTAGGAGTTTGCTAGAAATTGCAACGGGGAAATCGCCTATCTTCTGGCCTCTCTCTTGAAACAGAACCTGTACACCGAAAGCGAACTTTTAGTCTCTGCCAAAACAGCACTTCTAATACGCAATACACTTATCGATTATCTGCACAACAAGCCGCAGGCAGAGGGAATGAAAATTTCTCGGGTAAGCTTAACAGTAACTTTTAGTAAGTTGGCGCTTTTGGTTAATGCCGACCTAATCAGTGACGAAAACTTTGCTACAATAAGCCACACTTCGATATTGACAACGCATTGCCATCACTATGAAGATCAGCAGTACCGTTGTCATAGTCATAAACCCGTCACTGAATGAAAAAGGACAAGCGAAAATCAAGGTTTAAGTTAGGCGCTGGCCGGTTTCATGCTGTGCTATTGCCGATTTACTTATTTAATTAGACAGACGGTGAATGCCTTATACGACATAATTTTTTTTGTTGTCACTGCCCTTCCTGATATTCGCTGTAATCTCGTGACGCATTGTAAATGTAAGGCCATGGAAAAAGTATAACCAATTGGCGTTGACATCGCCCAACAGTTCCTTGGCACCGCGTATTATACGTGATTAATACAGCCGGCATTGGCCTACTTCGATATTAGGGACATAGTAGTCCAAAGTTTTTCATCGGTCCTATCGTGAAATTCGATCAAGGATGACGAAGATGCGGTAGAAGACCGTGATTATCCTGATACTAGCTAGAAATAATATCAGGAAATAATACATTCATTATGGTGGCATGAGGTAGTCATGATTATCGTCTTATAACGGGGTCAAAGCCGATTACCCATTTCTATTACGTGGGTAATTATTATGTGATGACGTATGTAAGCACCGGCTCTTACTGACAGGTTTACTTGGAATAAATATATGGTAAATGACAAGCATTTAGGAGACATATTAACAAACAAACGCCAAACATTAGTTCTATTCAACCAGTGCTGAAAAACCTTTTATGCTGTCTAATTATTTTATGCTGAGCAGAGTAAATTGATATTGTCGAAGGGGCTAAAAGGGTACCTACTCGTTTTTAATATGTGTCTCACTTTTGAATAAGGTTGCGGTTTCTACTAAAGAAGACTTTTCAAAGCCATAACAACGACAATAACAATATTCTAAACCGACTCGTCTACTCTAAACTTATTCGCTGTGGCGTAACTTAAAGAACCTTAATTAAATTAAAATTTTAGAAGCCCCTATGATATCTTACCAAATATCCATGTTTTTGTGTACTCTAATATTAAAAGCTCATTAAAGAATCTAAACCCTTATTCTGCTGTAACATGCAATCCCCCCAGGTCAGCTTTTTTATGCACATAAGCATGCGTAAGTTTAAATAAGAATACTATAATTTTTTTTTTTATATATATCACACAGAAAATGAAACATTCCAATGACCCGCAGAGACTCTTTAAGGGCTTGATGTTCGTACATATGGCAAGACGTTTTACTTTGGGGATGTTCTGTAAAGTATTACCAAATCGATTTGCCTTCCATATTGCCATCATCTGAACAGCAAAACACTTCTGCTCTCTTCCAGCCGTAACAAGTTGATCTTATAAGATGTTCATTTGAGTTTAGAAAGCTATGATCTTAGTAGCAAACGTACCATGATTCCTGAAATTAGGAGATTATTAGGAAATTAGGAGAAATTAGAGGATGCGAACGCGACTTTATTAATTAATGTTATGTCTATAATATAAAGTGCAAAATATTTTTTCCAAACAAAGATCTTACTCAATTTGATTCTCGTTTACGCCTCATGTGTATTGTATTATATAATCGGTGAGCCTTAGTACGGCCGTCAAAATGAGTAGGTCTGCAGACACACCCTGAAACGGAACACTGTGAGTCTTTTCTGCAAGCTTTTGCTTCTGCTGGGGTCAGGCATTTATGTTTCGTAGCCCTACATGCTGCATTAGGTTAGCGTCGTCGACTCGCGAAGGCCCTCAGGTCCCCTTTTCTATCCGCCGTTTTCAGATAAAGACGACGGCCCCGTGTTTAGGCCTCAGGCGTATTAGGTGCGCTTGCTAGGTGACAGCCTCGGGATTTGTTTGCCGTTTCTTTCAAGTTCATATCGGCTAAAGTCATTGTTGTTATGCCTATTTGAATCCTGTCTTGGACTCTGTGAAATAGTTCCTCATTAGAGATTTGTGAAGTTGTGGAGTTGAAAGGAAAACCATCTAAATACGACCGTGCACAACAGAACTATATTGAAGTACATTATCTATACCGAAGAGCGGTAGCCACGCTTTCCTATATTCATCCCTTCTCCAAATGAGAAACTCGAAATTTATGCAAAGCCACCTGATCGACGCATAAGATTTTCCTATTAGTACTTACTGTTATCGATAGTAATCGTTCGCGACCAAAGTCATGTTTTCAAAATTCAGAAACAAATTAAATTCGCGCCTGCCATTTTGTTAACGTTAACGGATAAGCAATAGCAGTACAAGCGCCGCTCTTAGTAGAAACCAGTAAGGCAAACTTTATTTTATTTCGTATATGGAACAACAAAACCGAACACACTGTACAGCCCCACTGGAACTATAATTCACAGTCAGCAAAATCTGATGACTTTGATGATGGAATAGATATAATGTGGGTCAGTCGCAATAGAAAACGTAACGCTTTTACATCGTTTCCGCGTAGGAACGAGAGCTTCTCAGCGCGATATTTCTAGGACATCAACGAGTGAGGCCTTGAAATATAATGAGCAACTTTAGCCACTGTCAATGCCCGTCAAGTTATTGTTTATAGACAGATACGATATTAGCTTTGAGCGTTTTCTTGACTTTAACGGCCTTCACGACAATGCGAAGCATCGGTATTAATACCACACCATCGCGCAAGGAGGTTCCAAAAGTTCCGACAGAGTTCTGACGGCTCGTATTACGTGGTAAACGCCGGCCGACAAGTCCGATCGGTCAAACGGCCAAGCTACCATCCCGAATCGATGCCTGGAATTATCCGCTGCTCTCTTAGCAATATCGCGAAAGTGTTGTCTACCCCCCGCCCCACCGCCGCCCAGCCCTGACGTCCCTTCTTAGCGGAATATGCTTTATGCAAGTGCACAAGCTGAAATTTGACAAAGCGAACGCGACTAAACAGGACGTTGACGAATAGGGGAGGCCTACGCGCGGGCCGGGAGATTTGATGCGAATAGCATGGAATGTAACACGGTCAACAAATGGCGACCCGCGCATTTTACTGCCGAAGGAGTGTCTGTCTTCTGATCGTACGCGGTACGTTCTGATGAATAGGCAGTCTTTATATGCGAAATCAATCAAACATTTCCGGATTGTTCCCTAAGTATCCCATACTATATACTGTCCCTCCATCTTGGAGCGTACAGTATAGTTAACTAGCAGTTTAAAATACTATGGTAATAGACATCACAGAAATGGTATATGACAACTCCCGATGGGCAGTGCCGTATATATAATTTGAGAGATTAAAAAGTCAATTATATATTGAAGATTACTTAGCCTCCGTGTGACTTGGCATTAATTATATGCACTGTTGCTATATCTTTGAACTCGGATATAATTTTTGTTTTGTTAGCGCTTCATATTTGATTATAAATGAATAACAACAAAATGGAATACAGTTACAAACGAATGGGCCATTGATCGGAAATTTCTAGCGAAAAGAATTACCGACAATCCTTGACTGGACAGAAAGCCTCAGATTGTTTGCCATGCAACGCATTGTATCGCGACATTTTGAATTTCTGTGTATTTTTAAGATAGACCTACGTAGGTATCATAAAGACTAGAGTAATCGTTGATTAGGTTCCTGTCTCAGCTGCTCCACTGTTTCTCGAAGCCATTTTTTCTTCTGATATATTGGCTGTCCGCCAGTTTTCAATTAATGTTTAGCTTTTGTATACAGCCTTGCACATAAAAATTGTATTGCGGCAAACCTTCATTGTCTTATTAATTAAGGCCTTTTTGTTTAATGGGTTTCACAAATGACCTCAAATGCGTCATAACAAGCGCGCATGCACTTGATGACTTTGCCTATAATGAGCCAAGATTATAACTAGCAGAAGATAGTTGAGCGGCTCATTGAACCTATTGAAGTCTTTTGGACCCAATGAAGACTGAAGGATAGCGCTTTAGTGATTGTTTTTCATATTACGCAGCAGATATATATGTTTCAGCGATAGCAACGTTCGAGCGGACGACACAAATAGTGTTCCTATCAGGCCCGCTGCTAGACAACGACTAAGACATTATTACCTAACGTCAAAAAATCGGGGTCGTCGCATTAGTTTGACAGTAGCCTTCGTTAATAATTATTACATATTGCCCGAACCCACTACGTGGTGATAAATACCCTTTGATGGTATTGTTTGTACCAGCCGTGATTGTGTTTTGTCAATACTTTTATTTACACAGTAAAATGAGGCTCTCATAGAATACATTGTCTAAGTAACATTGATTTCAAGCTCTCTCTAAAAGCCTTGGTCAGTATTAATATTTCAACTGATGGTTAGAAACGCTATGACGAACCGTTCTTTTTATATATTTATATTTAATTAAATAATCTGCGTTCACATATTTATTTGCAGGAAAACCTAACCTAGCCTACACAAGCCGATTTGGCTAATCGTTGTTACTGACGTCAAGTTTGATGAAAACTACTTCAGAAATCCGTTTTTCTATCTTCTTAAGGCTTCAGCTAGACTTTTAATGATAAGCGTATTGGAAAAATAGTATAGGTTGACTGACAGCGCTTTATATAGAACTCTGAGATTATTCTAGACGAAGTAGAAAATATAATAATTTGTCACTGTTTACTTAATGCTATCAAAATTGTAACAGACGTAAGTCAAGACGCTGTAGCCATAAAACCTCTTTTATAGGCATTCTATTTTAAAAGAAAATTAAAGCTCGTTCTTATTGAAGTGGGTAACTCTTCCATATTGAACCGATTTACTTACAGCTAGAAAGCTTCGAAGTTATCCAAAAAGAACTAAGTTCTAAATTTTGAAGATGTTTAACTTATGATCTAAAGATTTACCCGCCAATTTTGCTACTCCGTTGTTGTTATTATTATAAATCTTGGTGAGTAAAAAAAATTACCTAAACTTAATTATTTGTATGTAGGATCAAAATGTCGTCGTGACGTATAGAGCTTTTTTTCGTAACATATCGACATTTTCACAGATGACAAAGTTATATATCGGTAGATATTAATTGTATGGGACTGATATGGCATAGAGCAAACGTTAAAAGCTAACGTTAAGATCTCGAGCTGTACGTACGTAATGCCAATCTCAAGTTTAGGTTTTTCACTTACGTTCAGTAGCAGATGTCACTATGTGATTTTGCCGAAGACTTATTCATAATTCTCGTATCAGCCGTATACGATTTGTCGTTATCTCATGCTGGATCTAAGACGAGCTGGCTATAGTAGTTCTAGTTACTGAACTTCAACTTATTTGGCGCCTTGACTATCATTAAAATAGCGCCAAAATAGTTTTGTTTTCCTGTACAACTTAAGTATTTGTCTCTTATTACTGTCATCGTAACTTGGTCGCTTGATTATATTAGATAGTCGTTATACTGACTTAAAGTGCCATTTCACGAGATATATATATATATATCTCGTGAAATGATGATTACTGATAACGTTCTTAGCTTCAGAGAATATGATATATATCAGAGAAGTACTGCTACAAAGATTAGCGTAGGGTCGCCTGCAATTTGCATGACTTAATGGTAGTTCTTAAGATCAAAATCCGTACAGAAATTTCAATTAGCCGAAAAGAAAACACCTTCCAAACGAATTTGTAGCGCTTCTTCCATACGAACCTAAATATCAGAGTCCTTCTTCCTAAGGCTTAGTCCTTTATCGCTGTTGACCGCTATACTCATTTTAAAACGCTTCATGCTCAAGAATATTTCAGACAAATATGCTATATATAATGTTGGAGATTATTTCAACATTTCTCACTGTGACGTTCTCTGTATAATATTTGTATTACTATCCTGGTAAATGAACGTGCACAGCGTATTGCAAAGCTCCAAGTCACTCCCTGAGATGAGGAAGACGTGATAAATTTCAGGAGACCAATTACTTTGCTATTGGGATCATCAGGTGCCAATATTCATTTTACAGCGAAAAGCGGAAATTTAAAAAAAAAAAGTTACCTGAAGAATGTCACTCTCAAAAACGTGGCATTAGGTGAGAAATACTGTTTTCGTTGGAAAAGGGTCTGGCTTTAGTTTAATAGTCATGTCAGGGCAATGTGTTAAAATAGCCACTAGTACTAAGTCAACAATAAGGACTTGCAATTCGTAACGGTGGAATTTTCGACGTTGATAATCGCTTACAAACTGTCCATTATGGCTCGAGGCCTTAGAGTCTCTGGCTAAAGCTGAAGTTCCCCTTTTCCATTGGCACCAGCTAACAGAAGAAACGAATCTAAATAAGTGCGACTTTAGAAACATTGTTACATATTGTTTTCTGGTCTATCGTACATTCAGTTTCTAGCGGCATTACTTCGAGTGTCCGACGCGTTTAACTGTTCCGCTTTAACGAAGCCTCGTATACACCGTGTCGTTTCTTTGGTATCTCCTACGTTGTAAGGCTACTGACCAGCCCAGTGGAGTCCCTCCGGCCGAATCAACTGCCGGTACGAACGAACGAACGAGCAACAAAGAACGCACGGACAATTTTTGAACTTGAAATTTCCCTAAACGATAATTTGTTGTTACTGTCCGACTGTGCCGCTTCTCTCCACTAAAGTTCAAGTTTATGGGCTTTACGGTCATAAATAAGGTACCAGTAAACTTAAGGAAAACATGATTATGCTACTGAAGATCAGCCGGAAGGTATGAACATTGTGTATATACCTGTGCTAACAGTTGTAGCTTTTGAGCCGATACGAAAAGCGTATCCACTACTGCTAACGTTACCATGCGCGCGAAAGATCAAGAGCGGTAACCGTTACTGAAAAAGAATTAGGAATTCTTAGAAGAACGATTGTGTTTCCTGCTAAGCTTGTCTGAGTGCTAAGGCCCACTGAACGTTGTTCATTTCTTCATTATAAACCACTGAGTGATCCGATAGCTAAAATAATAATATACGTGCGTTCGTATACGTTTCGATACCAATTCCTGCTACGTAATTATTACCTTTCCTATTGTAAGCAGACGATCATGTGTTTAGCGGCTTCTCATTAGTACCTCACCAATGGCGCTGCGATCGGTATTGTTGCGGATTGATTCTTGGAATGGACGGCGTAACTCTCCAGTAAAGACGAGGTCTAAATAATAAATATAAAATTGCTGGCTTTAATTTTTTGCTGTTCATTAAAATCGCTCCTAGACAAAGGAAGATGTTATGAAATCACGACGAGCGAATTTCGAAATTTTATATCAGCGTTATTATACACTTTTGTTGGTATTATATAACGCATATATATTTGTTTTCTTATTGGGAAGTTTATACTCACTACGTTTCATGTATATAGTAGAAATATGTGCGTTGTTGTGAGGTACATTTTTAGGAGTTATTAGAATGTCGATCTTCGCTAATGGAAAATTGGCTGGGTGCTTCTGTTTGGATCCGGCCATAATAAAAACACATTTAAAAAATATTCATAACGTGTATGATTGGTGAACGCTAGAAGCTTTGCGGATGGCAACGTCAGCAAATTAATTTGCAATACGCGGCCATAGAAGAGCGTAAAAGGCCGTCCATTTTTATCAGCTGGATCTCAAGGAAAGCTCGACCCAGCTATATGTCTTGCACGGCCCAAACTATGATTTTAGTGCCCTGTTCCGTTCCGGTCAGTGCGGGCTAGCCAGTCGCTACTGGACATAATCAATGATTCACGACAGCTCCAGCGAATAATATTGATAATGTTTTCGGTTATTTGGTGCGAACTTTTGCATTATCATCAAGACATACAGTCCGAGGATGAGGATAGGTGCACGGCTTGATTAAATATAGTGACGGCAAAGAAATCAAACTGTTTGACAGATTCAACCGAATTTCAACTCCATTGATGAAAAAAAAAAAAAAAAAAAACACTGATGAAATATCCGAGCTACAAGAATACAAGAGAAAGGATAACAAATTACGAAATCGACCGGTCTTCTAAAGTGCATACTTAAGAGTAAACGCAGCGGCGATACGACCCATGATCAACTCAACAGACCCCATTTATATATCCTCATTTCATATAACACGTTAAGGAAATATTGCCTACACAATACATAGGTAACTAGAAATTGCTAAAAACAAGCACGGCCATTAATATTGGAAGAAAACTTATTTCTAGCAGTAACAATTTCTTCACGGTACGCACAAAGTGTGCTTTGCACACAAATCAAGTATCTCAGCTTTGTTTTTCATTCGACGTCTGGTTGTACGACACAAGGGTAGTGATGAAAATTCAAAACCATAAAGACTCTGATTGAAATCTATGAAGGCACAGGTCAGCGAAACCGGTCTTTGAAATTTTTGAGTTAACGACCAAATTCGCCATTTGATCTTCAGCATCTTTTTTCTCATCTGCTTAAAGAAATATCTTGCCGATACTCGCGGATCATGAATTGTCGATAACTTCTCCTAAGGGTGGACCGACTTTGCACGCCGAAGGTCGACGGAACACATTTTGTAACTAGTGGATAAAGCGGAACCGACTTGGTAAATTTAAAACTCCTGCAAGGGTTGGTTCTATAGCTTCATTGAGAGTGACGACTGTCAGCCATGGATCGAATGAAGTTGAGCTGCTACCCATTTCTTCGCGTACGGCCGAAAATAAACGATTCATGGACTACTTCCTCATAAATCTGTTAACACATAACTACACAGAAGTGATGTTTCGTATCAGATGAGCTGGAAGAAAGCTGGAAACTCAGAAAAACGGATCATCGAAGAGAGAGGAACAGCCCTCGAAGAGCAGCAACGACACCAGCAACGCAACCGGAGACTTCGGGACGGATCGACACAGGTCAAAAACAATAGCAACAACACGACTCTTTTGATCATCAGAACGGCAAACGAGGCGGACACATGTGTCAGAAAACGCATGCCGGCAGCTCTAGCCACCTTACTTCTAGCAGAAGAAGAAATAGCACACGTAGTTCCTTTACGCTGTTTAGTATAGGTTAAGTTTTTCTTGTGCTTACTCGTGGCAACGTTACGTCTTTGGTTCACGTCAGATTCGTTTCGAATGAACCTGTTCTATGGCGAAGAGGAGAATCCAAATCGAACATTTAGATCAAAGATTCTAGCCTGTTTCCGTCTCTGTCTGTTCTTACGACGTCAATACCAGTTGGATTCGGGAAGGCTTTTTACGGCAAAAACCTTTCATTTTTTTGGATGGTGATTCGGTAAGGCCGAGCTTCATTTAAACGGCTACGTAAATCCTATTAAAAATTCCCCAAAACTTCATCTCGAGAATCTTTAATGTATTAGGTTCCGCGTAGTATTATATCGCAATGTAGTAAAGTTCTTATAAGCCTTCTCTAGTAGACTTTTAGAGAGAGTAAATTATCGTTTCAGACTTTCTCCTAGCATGAGCAAATTCTGGGGATCTTACAGGAATATATGGTTAATCAGTGATCGTGCGAGTACGAGTGTCCCAGCCAGTAACGTCATTTACCGTGTTGCCGTTTACTATAGCGAAATAATCATCCACGATAATGTGTTAAAGCCTGTACACAAAGTGAGCCTGCTTCAGCTAGAGTCGACGATGCGCGCAACGTCCGCGGCCAGCTATTTCTGCCGCCGATTGCTCCGGCGCAAATTGCGTGGGGGAGCAGGCTGCGACACTATAACGTTAGCTGAATGGCTCGATGACGCCACGTGGCGGCAATTGTAAGATTGTGTTACTGACAGCGCTGCTGGGGAGGCTCCGACCGAAAACGATCTTCACCATCCTTACGCCACGACAGGGATCACTGAGAAGATCGCCGTGCTAGCTTCCTGTACACCCATGGTCCGGGTCACTCACTGAAAAGTCAGTTCGACTGCATGTATCGCTGGTTGCCTGCTTAATCGAAACAAAAGTCGAAGAATATATATAGGTGGAACGCGCGTTGTCGTAAGAACGATGATGACGGTCACATCGACAACTGTAATCCATATTGAGGTTAGTCACGGAATTGAACTGCGAATGAACACACTCCAGTGGCCTACAACAGCGCTCTGTACCTACGTCCCGATTTCTGCTTGAACCTTTCCTCATTAATTCAACTGTACTTCTCTGTGTCCTCTGAGTAACTCGCCTATTTCTGGCTAGCTCGGAGCAACATGTTCTATTTCCCGTTATGTATATCTCTACTGAAAAAAAGCCCATATCGATTTCGCTGCTGTCTCTAGTTTATCATATTGCCAGTATGCATATAGTGATGATTAATGCGGCAATAGAAATATCAGTAATCGTAACAGCGCCGCCGCCGCCGCCGTCACCGTCACAAGAACGAAAAAACCTCCGCATTTACGCTGTTCGGACTAGGCAGTAGCAGTTCTGGCGACGGGTCGGGCACTAAGTTTACCAAAGGCGATATCAGAATCAAATGATATTGTGTAGGACAGGGCTCGATCAGCTCGTTGGCGACGTTTTATTAGGATTTCAAACACATTGACCGTTGCTGCGTTTATTTGGTATGGCTAAACACCTGGTTGTACTATCGGGTTATTTGTTTTGGCCTATTTAGTGGAGGATTTATCTTATTGATGAATTACGACTGCGATACGTATTAACTATCCTTGTTGCCTATCGTGCTACTGTCCTAGGCCAATCTATACATTTCGTAGCAACTCGTGCTCGACCTAGATAGTCAGCAAAGTCAGACCACGGATATATCGACAGTAGTTATTATGACATTAATAGAAGTAAATAAAGGAAGAACCGAAGCTTGTAGAGAGGGTGAGGGTACTCTGTATGGTTGAACCGAAACGATCTAATTGAGCTTGACCGGTGGAAGGCGGATGGCAAGACACCGCTGTCACTCGACAAACGTATGAACACAAATGCTAGATGACAAGAGGCCAGAGTTTTTGCTTTGTCAGTGGCATATTTTTCGCTCTCTATGCCCAGTTTTGATTTCGCTTAAATCCCCTTGTTCAAACCGTGTGGTAAACATAGTTACTGCCCATTCTATTTGACAAAACTCAGTAGAAACATCGGTTATGCAAGGACGCTGATCTTCAGAACTCGACAGTTTCAACATGAATCACCTACGCGTTTCTAGCGGCATAATAAAGAGCAACAGCCACTATTACACCAGTGGTATTACGCATAGGAAAGCCAGGGATTCTCAATAACAGTTATTTGCGAGCGGCAGGAGCGAACGACGTTCGGACAAATCTACGTTTGTAGTGGTATGAATGTTTAATGCAATGGACTTTCGAAAAGCGGAGGGAAAACGTGAAAAATTTAACAGCCACGCTACAAGTCTGTTACCAGCTGCATAGGAAGCTGTTCGCGTCAGAAGTTGGAAATAAATTGTGACACGTAGCGGATGTCCGGGCCGTAAAGAAAAAATAGCAGAAGTGGCCGAGAAGATTGTTGCTGTTATTAATGTTGTGCCGGTAATTCGTCTGCTATTGTTGTTGAATGCACGTGGCGCGGGACCAGGGAAAGTACAGAACTCAACAATGTTGCACTATAACACTGAGATAATCAACCGTTGATATTGAGCTTGCTTGATATAAGATGATTTGACAAGGCACTTAACTGCGACACAATACTTCTGTGCTTGTTGTTGTTGTTCTTGTTAGTCGTAACAAAGACCGTTCCGATCGCCCCTGTAGACGATTTATTATGGCAAGCGTCAGTCGGTCGGACGCAGTGAGCAATTCCAAACAAACAGCACTAGTAGTGTTCGGGCTGACTGAATCCACCGCAAACGATTTTGTCAGCCGCACTGAATGTACACAGATAACACTAACGTCTGCTTTGAAGGCCATTGAAGCTACCGGTTCGAAATGTCATATAGCATTCACGTTAGTACTATTGCTGCGGTAGCGAAATTCGTTTTCCTCAGGATTTTTGCCAATTTTCTCGACAAATGCTTCTTTTACACTGCTGTTGACGCGAGGACTCAGAGCCATTGTCAATCAGATTCTGAACCCACTTATCCGCACCGGGTATCAGTGTGACATCCAGGTCCAGCGATTTATTACCATGCCAAGCTATTAATAGTTAGGGATACAAAGCAACGACATATTTAGGAAGTGACGATCATCGACATGATTGAAATTGCACTCACCGTTGTCTTTCTACATACATCAATATACACATCATGATCACTTTCGTTTTCGTCGCTGCAATTCATTCATCATCAGAAGATCAAAAAAGGTGACCTTTAAGGTGTCTTCGCGGTGTCATTCAGTGTATCATCTCACGTACGGACCATGGCAATATCTATCTGAAACACTGAGAAAAATAATCGAATGTTCTGATCGTCTCAGTCGTCTACTCAAGCTTGTCAAGGGCAAGAATGACGGTAAACAAACTCCGATGGAGCTGTTATCGTCTCTTGCAGATTACTATGAATTAATAATAGTTGTGAGACGTTGCTAACTATAGCTTTTCCGTTCACCCGAAACTTAAGTTAAGTAAGAAGATTAAAACAGAGACTGGCGATAATTTTTAAGATTTTTGCAATCTACGATTACGAAACTCGGGTTGGACTACATTTGACGGTTACTCAAAATGGCAGGATCGTTAGCTGTTTCACTGCATCACTTTGAATGGATGTATTGATGGTTTAGTAAATACATGTGACATAGACATATTGTAAAATGTATACATTGCGTCTTCGTTTGTTTTAAAGTGAGTGTAAAGAAATACATATCGATCAGTGTCAGCTGTATATTTGTTTTTAGTAGAATGAGGTACTATGACGAACGGAGGAAATTACGTCTGTTTTATAGTGAGACTTTAGACAACACTTCTAGTAAGTTTTCGGAACGGAAAAACGGCATGGTTTTTTTTTTCTGCCAACCTTGATTCACCCTTTGCACGTGGTTGCTACCAGGATGAGCGCCGTTCGAAATAAAGTTTGACAGAAAACCTAATGCACATTTGTCGTTCTACTTCTAAAAGATCGAAGGACGCGTTCCTACTCAAGCTCACCCTGAGGACTCGAGATCACAGCAAAACGTTATGAAATTTAATTTGTGTTTAGTAGAACTAAACCAAGCATAGACCGCAGCTATTCATTGAACGACGCGAAAATTCTAATACCTTACTTATTTCTAACATATATATATATATATATATATAGCGTCGGTTATTTAACAACAATGTATGTATCGTGAAAATGTATAATGAAGTCTCTCAAATAGTCAAGAGCCTTTTGCGTTATCCGATCGGTAGCATTAGCATTGAGAGGTAACCGCCAAAGGCCAGAACGACGTGTTATTTCTTCCGTTATCCACCAGCGGTAGCCTTTGGCGCATTTTGGCAACAGTTGCAATGTTACCCCTACAGTTATTGCTGCTACTATTACTACTGTGACTGTAGATATCAGCTGTATAACTTGTCGGCATTCGGCAGCGCCACTGTTCGATAGGCGGCGTATTTCCCTTCGACATAAAAACAACAAACACAGTAGGCAAAAGCACGTCCAGTCGATCACGGCGGCGGCGGCGGCGGCGGCGGCGGCGGCGGTCTTATCGGATAGCCGTAGGTACTATCGTGGCCTCGACTACTAATATGTTTAGCACTCAGTCCTTTGCTCCTGCCGAGGCTGTTGTCGAAAATATTAGGACACAGCGGATCCATAGGCAAGCCCAAGGGAACAATGTGATTAACTATAATTCAGCTATACGCAGAAAGAACGGTCACGCTTTGCGCGTCCAGTGTCTTCAGACAGGAACGTACAAAAACAGCTACGATGACGCACGCACACGCCTGCGAAGTATGTCGGCGAACATATAAAATTACTAGCCAACGGAACACTATATATATATAGGACACAAGTAAAAAAAAAGAGAAATACGACACAGGATGAATTAAAAAATAGATCTAAAAAAATTGGTCAAAATGCAAACTGTAATGGAATTGGCGGCAAGGGGTGCCCTGATATGCTCCCATCGCAAGAAAGAAGTAATGTCGAAGGTATTGTGCGCCACGTTAACGACGAGGGATCATTACCGTATTTAGCCGTTAGTATAATTTGATAGGAGCATCGGCGATACAAAGAACGTTGTCGTATTGGCATTGCTGCCCACCAGAGGGCTGGGTGCCAAATAAATGTATTTAGTAAATAATTTAGAATAAATTTACAATTAAATCAGCTTTTATGCTTGATGCTAAAATCAGCGATTTTAGCATCAAGCATAAAATAGAGCAGATTTTCCAACCAGTATGATATCATACACCGATCGGAAGACCAATGTTTAAGTCTTCTAGGTGAGACTGGAGCAAATACTCGTCTAAAAGAAGCCAAAGAATTACTGCTTAGATCGAATTGTAGTGTCCTTACCATTCATTATAAGGACGCCCACCCATGTTTGTTTTTTATGACGATATTTTTATAAACAAGACGCACGATGTATGAATGTATTATGTATATAGACCATATTTGATACAAATACTATTCGACAGACGCACTGCTCGAACTGTCTGAAGAAACTAGCAGCCACTGTGAACAGGAATACGGATTCATTCAGTATGAGAACTTACATCTGTACTACTCATTCGAACAGCGGATGAATTTACAGCGCTTGGCCACTGGCTACAAGCTCGTAGGGAATAACGGTTGATCGACGGATTGCTACTAGCGGTCGGTACTAATTCTAGTACTGATTGTCAAGCACGTGATTCGTAGAAAAACTGCAAGGAAAAATGTAGTCTAGACAATTAAGAAGCTTGTTAATCCTTGTGAGTGAAGCAGGGAAACGACTGCTTAATAGTAAACAATAAACAAAGACACGTTTTGCTAAAAACTTTGTAAGTTGATAATGGTCTCCTGCAGTATTTTAGCCTGTTTATCGATACATGGATGTATAAGTGGAACAATCGCTTTCGAAATTATTCTGCCAATTTTAAACGATGATGTCGGAAAACTTGCTTGTCCTGCAGGACCCTCCTCAACGCTGTCCTAATTTCTAGCCTTTTAAGCTTTATAGGTATAGTGTTATTTTTCCATATCATTATGCGATCTTTATTAAGCTACGGACATCATCATTTCGTATCTTAGCAAGACACACCGCCATCGTCTGTTCGGTCTGCTCATAATCATTAGTACTGTCCGGTTGGAATGGCAGTTGTTCTCTCCCGGAAAACATCTATCGATTTCCGTGTCCTCGACCGCCTGAAGCAGGCCGACTTAGGAACAGTCATTTTGGAATGATTTACCGACAAATGTCTTTGTGATATGTTCACAATATCGATGCTGTATGCTGGCGCAGACCAAGATCGAAACGTAATGCGTTGTCGCCAAGCATAAATTCGAAAAAATCCAACAACCACAACATCGTCACCAGTCTTCAGTAGCTCGAGGTATTTAATGGTCTCTTGTGATTGACTGGACAGCTTCTATGAATACTATTTGTTGAATAAAAGCTGAATCGATCACTAGTAGGACTATTTCTAGCTGAGAGAACGCCAATCTGACTGTTGGACTAACATCAATATTCATGATTCGAATCGAGTGCGTCTGTGTTCATCCGTCCCCAACCGAGCGAGCAGCATGGGCAGTGGGCCCAGGCCCATAATCGTACAGGTCCGCAACGGTAGTTACATCCACAAGGGCGCGTCAAGTTCAGCGTCTTCCGCCATCCGAACGCAAAGACCACGTAACCGGTCTATTATTTCCGTGTTAGCTGAGTTTTTTGTGCTGGTAGAAGTTGATATCAATTGCTTAATTCATTCGAATGTAGATCTCTTCCCTATCGGCAACCACACGTAATTGATAGCTGACCCTTCGCATTTAATAATTTCCATATGTGTAAAGTGATTTTTCTCTTTATAACGCACTCCGCTGTTCAGGTTTTCATCGCAGGACCACTGCTAATGCTACGGGTTATTGAAGACCCTACAGATGATCACCGCAAGCGCCGATACACTTTCTGTTATCGTAGCCATACGCGAATCGTCTCTGATTTAGCTTTAATGCAAGGTCTAAATGTACAACGGAACCGGCTATCAGCCAAATCCGGTAGACGGTATTGTAACAACATCTTCTATTGATTTAACTGTAGTTTGTTCGTGTATTTCTTGCTTATTTTCCGGTTACTAGTAGCTGCAAAACGATTTGTATTGCAAACGTTGACCCTATCATTTAAACACATCTATTCCCCACGGGCAGGAAGAGATTATGCTAATCCAGTCAATGGCTTTTTTGGACTGGAGTTAATATAGACGGGCGTAACTGGAGAAGTCACTGCGGTCGAACAGCGTGCAACATAAAAATCCAATATAAAGATCTGCACAACTATAGACCTGCTCACAAGAGGTCATCATATTAAGAACCCTCAGCGCTTTATGTTCGCATGAGCTTTTTTTTAACTGCGATTACTGTAACCCGCGTCCCGACTCAGCATTTATGCCGTAGTCAAGCATAATCTAATATTTATGGTTCTATTTTAACGCTTTGGGATAGCTTTGTACGTGCAGGAAACGGTTGTGCCATACGTTTATCTTATAACATCTAAGACGTATTCGTTTTTATTTATCTTGGCAAACCAAACATGTCTTTAGTTGGTGAGCCGTACCGCTCAAAATTCTGCTGTGGATCCCGCAACAAAGAGTTCCTAAATGGTTTTCGCTTCCAGCTGTTACTGCACTTAGTATCTAACAACACTCGATAAAAATATCTATTCGTGATACCGAAACTGGACTGCAGTAAGATTTACCTGTTATCTTTTACGCCTTCACAGAACTCAATTGTTTCTGCAACCGCTAATTTACAAACAAAGCGATATAGCATATAGCGCACGATACGACACATTCGCACACGTATCAATGTATCCATATATAAGCATTTCCATATGACGGTAGCAGCTGATATCGCTCACGCTATCACTGGCGTTTTGGTGGACTTGGTGATCGATACGCGCGAAGTCCTATCCAGTGAATAGTATTGATGAATTATCATTCCATCAATGGTAATCGAAAATCAAAGGCTAGAGAGAGGAGTCTGACATATAAACAATACTGTGCTTGTGACTAACTGGCTCCTCCCACTAGCATTCTTAGCCCGCTGGCCGAATAGTCTGCGGTCTACCTTAACCTTGCCCAAAAGAAATGACCTTCTCAGCAACTTATTAGCCGGATCGTATCATTTCGTAGTAGCGTTTATCGTCCGCTTCTCCCCTGAGTCTCGGTAGACTCCGGAAATGGACCTGAAAACGGCCCCAACCACAACCAGCGTTAGTACTGCCTACTAAACAGCTAGCGGCCTATTCCTGCTCCGCAGCCCATCTGTTCGCCACTTGCGTCCTTTAACAAGATACTCCAAGCACCCTTTATTTGTCTCGTATCGCTCCAGCCAGATATTTTAGCGGCCTTTCGTGTATCCCCTCGTCTTCATGTAGCTAGCCTATTAGATCGCAATCACGCCACCTGTTCTCACTGAAGTCTGGGCGCTTTGGTATAGCAGACGTGATCGAACAACAGAGCATAGTTGGCTAACGAATCTCAACAAGGCGATAAACAACTCGATGTGTTTGAAGTCGTCAACGGGACCGCTTCGAGTTAGGAGCGTTAATAAAATCTATTGTTTTTGTTTGCTAGAAAAGCTTACGAGTGAATGCAAATTGCAAAGTCTTTAATACGAATTTTGATCAGTATCTACTGTTATTTTGGCACAGGTCGATTGTTACCAAATTCACGAGACCAGCACTTCTAAAAATTAAGCAATTTAGTAAACAAACAGCTTCGATAAGTTCGTGTTTAGCTCACATGTTAATATAAACTTTATCAGCTTCGTATTAATTTTATCACGGACAATATATCCGATCCGTGATGCGGTAAATACGCTTTTTCCTTCACTCAGAGTTAATTCGTCGTTGGGCCTACCTGCTCGTCACATTCGTTCCGATGACATTGGTACAGCTGCTGCTATCAAATATGATGCTGATATTATTTGGAATCTAAAACAGGCTTTGACGGCTCTTCCAACGGCTTGGACGTTGGGCACAACCCACTCGCGCTGATCACCATACATGGACCAGTTCCGACCGGGTTGTCCTCGCTGGGATACGTATTCTGTGCGATAAAGAAACATGAAAGAGGAAATCGAAGTACCGGCACTGCCCAAGAAAAAGCTATTTTCTGTTTGAAACATTTAAAGCTGTTAGTAAGTAAAAGAACCAGTAAAAGAAACCATGACTATCTAGCCATTGGAAACAAGTCGTTACTCTGAGCCGGTAGCAATTGCAGCGGCGTCGGCGAGAGGAAGATGAAGTCACGACTGCGGTTGTCGATATTACCAGTAAATCGTCGTATTCGATGCCGTCGTTGTACAGACAAAATTCCACTACTCCTAACTCGAGTCGGCTCGGAAGAAAGGATTTTCTAGGAAGGCTTGCGCAGTTGCAAATTATATCTTTTTTCCCCACCATTCCAGTGGCCTTATGGCAGCAGCTTTCCACCGTTCTTCTGTATGGCCCGGGAGTAGCAAGCTGCCCGATGCACCAGCTGCATTCACTATAAGTCCTTTAGATGGGGGGAGGGGGTACTTTCCGGGAAAAAAGTGCCTGACTGCTTTGGGAAAACGCTGGCTACGTGATGAACACGTACTGCTCTAGTTCAGTGGAAATGAATACTAGGATACACTAATATTAACGTCACCAGTGAAAGGATAAAAATAGGACGATCGTACTACGTGTACGCAACTGCATGAGTGCGTGCATGCATGCGCGTTGAACTATATTTGTGAAAGTGTTTTCTGGAATTAAAAAAACTACGGTAAAAATATTTGAAAAGTACTTGAATTCTACTAACTTCTGTTTTCCGGCTTTCTATATCTACTTCCAGATAGTAACGTTGTTGTTAAAATTTGAACATGTATGAGAAGAGTATCGATGATAATGGATAAGGACGTGTTGCCGCGTGCCGAAACCTACACTAAGCCGCCAACTATATCTGCCTATCTATTTCCTTATTTATTATAATGTCCCTAACGGGCTAGTTTACACTAAGCCTATTAAGGCACGTGCCCTTTTTCTAACCATACGAATCCATTAATAGGTAAGGTGATAACTGCTGTACGTATTTCCGCTCCGTCGTTACTCTCCCGTACTTTAGGAGTCCGGAGCTTCCAGATGTCGTCGCTTGTAGAAGCTCTCCTTGTCTTCGATGTGGGACGCTACCTACCGCCTGATGTGAAATACGTTGAGTATGTTGACGGTAGCCAGAGGGTATCCCGGATATCGTTCATCCCGCTATTTAATTTCACAGTACGAATCGCTAGAGCTGACCTCCCTCGATGGCACTTAGAAAGCATTCTGTTATTATTATACAACTAGTTGAATCTCCATTACTTGAACGTGTTATCTTTTGATGTTCCATTGTCAAAGACGCGGATATATACATATATGTGCGTGTGTACGCCTGTATTACGCTGGCCGCCAATTTGGAAACTTCAAACCAAGAAACGAATAAATGTTATCGATAAGTGAAATCCCTATCTCTGAGAAGATTCTATTGGGTATTCCTCACCAGGGAATTATCATCATTACTTTTATGTTGGAATATGAACGTATTTATTCAACTGGAACCGGCTGGTCCTGGTTAGTATTATCTGTGAAACGAACTAAAATACTTGAATTAATTGACAATGCCTTCGCGCGGTACTTCGCGAAGTCCGTTCATAATTGTAGATATACTCTGCGAATATAATTTCCTGAAAAACGCCCATTGACCAAGACACCGGGTAACGAACAAGCTACTCTCTCAAAACAGATGCCATCGACTTAGATTCTTACAGGATTTCTGGCATGATAAACAGCAATGTGGGTCACTTGGTGGAGCCTAGGTCCGATATTCCTATGTTGCTGCTTTGAATACATTGAAAACTTCTATGAAGAGCGAATGCCAAAGTGAACCTAATGACAATGACCGTTGACAGTCTTAACAAATAGCGCTACTAGTAATATCAACTCTTGTGAACGATCAGTTATTATTAAGAAAAAAAGTCATGTCCCTACCAAGACATGGGGCCAAGTAATGGGACCCAGTGCAACAGAATAAGCTAGTTCGGTCACGTGACATACCTGCTCCTCCGAGACAAACTGATACTTATTCCAATTCAAATCCTTAGCAGATGGCTAGCAGTTTGATGATCGTAACATTTGCAAATATGTCCTCGTGGAGTTGCCTCGTGCTAATGAAATATCGCAGCAGCGATGTTCGCTAGCTCGCTGATTGTTGGAGAGTCGTAGAACAAGAGGCGATCAATCTGCTCAATGGTCAGAGGGGCGTAAGAGAGCCACTAGCGGCTGTGGCTATTTCATGTCACGGGCGTTCGAGCGCCCCAAGCGATGCAGCGGAAGTAGAAAGGACCAGGGTATGAAGCCACGTCAATTTCCGGCCAGTTGTACGAAGTACCGACCGCGAAGAGCTCGACTCGCTGTCACCATAGTCACTGCATTAGGAAGCCGAGACACGACACGCAAGTGCACGATATAAGGTGCCCTAATCTGGGATTTACTAATTTCCTGGCACGCGGTTGCCTTGCAATACGGCGTTGTATCCTAACTTAGCCTACGGGCTATGCCATACATGGCGATATTTACATGGTCTAGGGACGGGGCCGCAGGAACTTTAACAGAAGGAGATAGAAACGAACAAAGCAGAAGCAAATGATTTGATTTCAACAGAAGCGCATAGCCATCGTGATAGAATGCGTGCGTCTCCGACCTAATTCTCTGACCAGCTTAAAGAGGCGTAGCACAGGGCAACTCGGTGCTTCCTGATGACGAAATACGTTATTTGCAAATAGAAGAGTCTATCGTTGCAGAAATTGCACTAAGGGAACCTCGTTCTTCACCATAGAGGCAGCCAGCCTTGGGTCGAATCGAATGGATCTCTGCTAACACGTGACGTGCCTGGCGGAAAACGCCGTAGATAGATGGCTTGCCGGCTAGCGAGATGTATCCGCAAACATGGCAGAGTAGACACCCCCGTAGTTTTCCTCATGAGACGTTCAAGAGAAGCTCCTAGAACGTCCTTCAGAGGAACATCTGCCACATTCGTATATTGTATATCAAGTTTATCTTTTCCCGTGCCTATATAAAAATATTCTAAAGCTTTTCATAGAAGCAAGAGACACTATGGATCAGAATTTTATTATCAGTATTTAATTTCTGAATCTCTGCAAATGAAGATACCAAATATTGTCGATAATAAGGGTCTCCGTTTCACTGTTTATGTTATTGATTTTTCACCTGACAGATTGTTCATTGTTGTTAGTTTAGTGCTCTAGGAAACTCTATTTTTAGGACAGACCCAACTAGGGTACGCAGTTTGTCATAATGATGGTCGTAATTATTAGGATAAGGTTCGTTCGAACCGAATAACTACGGTTGGCACGACTGGGGATAACTGACGTTCCGCATTTCAAAATTTGATTATCGGAGTTTTTCCATCACTCTCTACTGGGTGTACCTTCATCTTTATAAATAGAGCTGAAGATACACACGTCTAGAACGACAGAAAGCAGTATAAAAATCTGTTAGGGTAAAATTAAAAATAAGAAGGAAGATACTTGTAGATGTGAAAGAACCCGTTTTTTTTTTTTACTGGGTTCAACGAGCACACAATCAGGTTGTTTATGTATTACCTTTTAGCTGTACTATGCAGAAAGAGAATGACATAACGTGTTGTAAATATGTTCTGCTCGGTAGACTTACCGGAACTTGACGCAGGAGAACTGTAATGTAATAAATGATGATCTTGCCTCTTTTGCGACTAGGAATAAAGGCTACGTTGAAAAACGGTGAGAGATTCGCTCTGATACCTGAACTAGAACACAATAGCTGGCAATGCGGGCAGCAAAGATTGTCACAAGGGGAAACGGTCGTTTAAAAAGATTTAGAAACATGTTGTATGTCATCTCGCGATTTCAGTTTTTTCTCCGTTTTATCAAAGAACTTATCGCAACGATGATCGTCGACCGCGCAAAGTAACGGATAAGGAGCGGCATTGATGGATTCATTTTTGTCTCTGTTACATTACACTGCATGTGCTAAATGCAGACAAAAACCATTTCCCAATTTGGCACAGGGAGTAGTTACAACTCTCGCATCTAGAGAGAAAACAAGCAAATAATGTTACCATAAATTGTCCACTTGGCAATCAGCTCGAAAATTGCAGCCTACCAGGTACAATTCCGCGTCGAGCTGCTGTTACAAGTCGTCGGCCTTAGATGAACCTACCTCGAGGACTTTTTGCAAGCTTCGCAGACATCTGCATTGAACCTGTGTAGAGCGGTTACGGTTTGTCAGGTCGGCCATAAAAAGCATTGCCTCTAAGCGAAGCACCGAAAAGAACAGTCTGGCCGGCCGGCTAGCGACAGTATAGCTAGGCGCGACTGAGCCAGACAACAGCCGCACGATGTAGATACCCTTAACAGTACACGTGCACGCGGCAGTTGAATTCTGGCAGTCCTGGAAAGACACATAGGTGTGCATACATTCACACACTATGCAAGCCCATAGGACGAAAGAGAATCAAGTGGCCAAATGAGCATTTCTCTATAAGCATCGAAGGGACGCGGTATCGTTTGCCTCATTCATTTTCTGCCTTGATGGCTTACAGACGTTCCGGGCAGGAAGCCAACGTTGCCAGGTAGAGACGGGTTTAAGTGAAGAGAAACACGTTTGAGACACGGCCAGTACCCAAAGTGTGGAAATAAACCAGACGACGGGACGTCCGTTCACATAGTGGCGAAGGTGCGGGCGGCATCTTCTACAAGGACAAAAAATAGACACTCAGTCAGCGTCAGGCACTGACCAGACCGGCACAAAACTTCTCATTATATTCGTATCAAATAGACACGCCTTGTAGGTTATGTATACGGAGAGCAACGTTGTCCATGTTCTTTTGACACGACAACTTTGCAGCACGCACTTTGGCAGCTGGGACTAATTGTTGTCAGCGTTTTTAGGCCGGAAACATTGCCTGTCGCCGAATGCGTTTGTCGTCGGTCATCCGTTTTTAGAGAAAAGTAGGCAGCCAGTGAGCCGAACGCTATACATAACCGATGCGTCCAGCCAACGAGATCGTTTTAGACAGTGCAGTGTCATGCAATCGCCTTACGTGCTCCGTTGCTGATAAGGCAGTTTGTTACGTCGAAGTCACGAAACAGAAAGCGACCGAGAAACCGATGGCAGAAACAGGGTAATCATATCTTATCAGCATTGTAGGGCTGAGAAGTTGTCTAACGATCGGGGAGGCTCAAAAGGATGATCGTTTTTATTGCTCATCTGGACCGGATTGCAGGCAGAGCTTTGCAGCGAGTCTGTAGGGTGGACATATAGCGCCGTCGGGTGTAACAGCTAAACTCTGATTGCAGTGTCTACTTGATAACACAGATGGGGTCAAAAACCAACGTTTCTGTCTTCGCCTGGTTGCAAATGGCTGTATGCGTGTGAACGAATCGGTGCGTCTGAATACGACTGCCAAGTTATACCGACCAAGTTAAAGGAGTGTCTCTATTAGTGAGTAGGAATAAGTCATGCCATGACAGCTGTCAAGCACGACGTCCCAATGATGCTTATTGCGCGCCGCTTACTGCGACCGGTGTTGACCGACCGCGCTGGCATTGTTCTACTATTTTGCATTCTGCACTGCCGAGCTGCTAATGACCACTGATTCGATGTCTATCTGCGATTTCCTGGCGAGTCGAATAGCTAAAAAGACAACCTAAATGTAGCAAGCGCGAGCGAATTCATTTGTAAGAGCAGTTCCTAGAAGGTGGGCTGTCCTGTGGGCTAATACGAGATAAGGCAGCACTAGGTTTTCGTTTTTTCAGCGAAAAGGCTCTTCCTGACAGAGTCAGCAATCGTAGCAAAGTATACCCTGTACCTCGATGCGTCAAAAAAATGAAAACTTTGCGATCGTATCGGACTGATAACACCGGGCTCAGTTTTAATAGAGGTACTCTAAACTCTTAATACTTCGATTAATCGAAATAAACCCACGTAACCGTCCGTAACCAATCCGACCATATTGTATTTTCGTCGTCTGACTCAGTGGAATATTAATTTCCCACAAGTGTTTTAAGAACTGGCCATTATTTTATCCTGGTGTCCGTATTTACCTAACTACTAAAAATATTTATTTTTGCCAAATTGGTCTTACACTGGCACCATTGATTTTTTGGCCCGATATGCTACTATATCATTATGTACCGGTCGGTAATTGCGTATGTCTGTATCGCATCTAGGTGGGTTATCCGCCAACGCGGATATTGATGCTCTACGTTTCTTTATCGTTTTTTGCATACGATTGATCAGTAGGTAAGCAAGATTTATGCCAGGATGCTAATGAATTGACGAGAAGATAGATCACGATTAATTTAATAGCTTCCTGCCACCATTGAAACTATCGAGTGCAGTCATCATGACCATTTCTATTGCTACTGTCATATTGGATACAAAGCGACGATCATTTTTTTACTATGGGTGGAAAATTGATAATTTTATATATGGTATGATAAAAATACTGATCCTCTTTCATGAGTTTTGCAGGGCCCGTTGGGTGGCAGGCTTAATGTCTATTGTGCAGTCGATATATTTCGAATACGTCCGGTAGCAATATATAGTTTTCCTGTGTGATAGCTGAAACCTATTAATATTGATATTTCGTCGAGACGAACTTTTTGTTTGAGGTGGAATACTTTAAAGTAAGTTCAATTCCAGTATAAAATACCAGTTTCTTGTTTTCACTGTACCAAAACACGCCGGCGATGTCAAATATAGCTACTATGATTACTAAATCTATAGCTGCTTTGCCTACGATTCATCTACGTGCAAACGGGGTCGCCATGTTATGTCATAGTTTGAAATGGCATATTTCGAAGCATACGTCTACTAGAACGATGCTGCTATGCTTTTTTCGCCTGGCTTAGTTTATCTATGACGTATATTCGTCAGAGAGAAACCAATGTTCCAGGTTTTATGCCTAGTGCTGCCTTACCCAGATATCGCTTGCGACGGTTGGCTTCTTTCAGCATTAAATGAAACGCATTTTATGTGATTCCATGCGTTTTTAACTCTATTGGGCTAGGGTGTTACCATGACTGAAACAACTCGCCGAGTGTGACTAATGCATAGATACACGTTTTGTCACCGGTCTTTGCCACGTACGAGCTCTCCGTATCGTACGTCGTATTGGCCCTCGTAAAGTCGCTTCAGCAGTTTTATCTCGTTGGCTTCAAGGGCCTCGAAAATGATGTCATAGTCGGCTCGACCGGCACCGGCCTACGATGACCGCAAAAGGCCAGTGCATAGTACTAATAAGTTTTTTTAAGAATTTTTGATATATGCGAACGTTTTTGTAGGAAACAGGTCCTCATAAGCCGCGGCAGCTTCTGTGCTACCCTTGGTACGTCCTAAATCTCTAGAAGAACAAAGACGTATTTCCTAAAACGCCTAACATATATATATATCAATACTCATATTCTACCTTGTGTGTATCGCTTCTTTCTCGCTATCTACACCGAAGTATATGTTTGGTACTCCGACGTGAGCAATTAGGCAATATTAATTAAACAAGTCACATACACGTATTATAGTGTTACAAACAAATCCGGCGGACTTGAAAATTGAGCAATTTTTAAACAGCGAGTCGTTAAGATGAAATTCGACCACTAAATACTCCAGTTTTTTTAGAAGCTCGGTCAAGCTTACTTTAGGAGAAATCAATTCACAAAGGGAAACATCGTTTAATTTTGAAAATTAACATTTTTACACACGATTAAGTTTTTGTTTCTTGAAGGCTATAGAGCCGTGAAAATTCATCGAAGACTCAAGAAAACACCAAAGGAAGAAGCCGAAGGTGAAAGCACTCTACATGAACAGTGGAAACGTTGCAAGAACAGAGATTGGAGTGTTAAAGAGCAGCGAGGAGCTGATCAGACTTTGGGATTTAAAGGACAAGAACATCTTGCTGCAGCCCAGGACGCTTTTCGGGAGAACGGGACTTAGAGTCTAAAGGCGCTGTTGGCCGAAACTGACATTTCACAAGTAATATGTTACAGAGCTATACCCTGAATATCAAAAATGGGAAGGCTGAGTAAAAAAAGTGAACTTGGTTTAATACTATCCAGGCCAGTTGGTATGTTCTGTATACAACTTAGAGAATATTGATTAACAAAAAAGAAACCTGCCTCGAGAATACCGTAGCCATAGATAAAGCATGATTTCTTCTACCCGCTTATCTTTAAATTTAAGTTGTTGTGGTTACGGGGCTTTCCATATCCTAAAAGAGCAACTGGGATAAGTGTGTACACAAGCGAAGGAGAACATTTTTAACCTATAATAAAAAATCACCAACAATATATATATATATATATATATGATTTCTATCCTGGATATATACTACAGCGACTTGGCCTATGACACACTTTCATTTAGGGGCAACTTTTAATTCATGAGCCCCGATGAAAATGCACGCTTAGCGAAAATCATCAAAACAATTTTAAAGAACTACCCCCGGACCAAACGCTTAAAAACATTAGGAAACGATGTTACCGTTAACTTATCATACTAAACTGGATCTCTTTCTAAGACAGCACTATTGTAATCCTTATGGACGCTATGTAGTTTCACGTTGTTTATACGACCTTTTGTTATAACACATCAACTTTTTTCGTTTCAATCGCCAGATATGAATGCCGATCACAGGCGACTACGTCTCCCCTTTGTATGTCAGTCTGCAAAGATGGAAACATGGGCAGGTTTCGTCGCAGTGCCCAACGGCTTAGAAGAGATTGCCTAAGGCTTAAAGACGGCTAGAACAGTTCAGTATCGATTAATTACGGTATCACACTTAGAATATGATTATTTTCAAATAAGAGAAACAGATATCCATAGTAATAGGCTTAGACTGTTAATAATAATGAGATTATACGCTATAAAATTGCTAGTGTCAATTCTACAAACAATTTAACTTAAAAAAAATTAACTTCAGAAAGTTAATGCGGCACCTGGACGGCTTAAGTCAATTCATAATCTATGTATTTTATGGTCAATGGCCTCTTAACTGTAGCAGTCTTAGTGTTACCAGTGGCTACCAAAAAAGAATTTTATAAAATTAAATGTTAGGAGAGGGGTTGGATGCGGTTTATTGAAAAGCACATTTTTATTTACACAGACAGGGATATATACCTCGTCGCTTGAGCAGTGTACAATGTTGACATAGAGATAAAAGTATTTTTATCACAGCGCTTTCCCCAAATTTTGCTGAAAGTGAAGACCAGGAAGTCTATATAAAGCGATCTAAGCAATGCGTAATCTTGGCTTCTATGTCCGCATGTATATCGCACACAAAATGCGGACGACTGATGAAGTTAAGAAGAACCGCTGCTTCTACTAGTGAGAGGAGATATCGTAATAGGTGATTCTTCTCCCTGTTTGTTTTCTCACATTGTCTGCTCTGTTTGTGTGTCTCTCCTTGTAGTCAACGATTCCTTATGTCAATATATATATATATATATATGGCCAGTGACAATATTACACGAACAGTATTGACGCTTTAATCACTCGTTTACAACCACAATAGCACGGTTTCTCCATTATGGAACTTTAGCTGGACAACGGCGCCAGCAACTCTGACGATTCTGTCTCAGTTCATAATCCGGAACATATCTAACGATATTTTGATACGATTCCATCGGCATTCAAGATCATAGATACGTATGCATGAGTCAACAAACCGCTCGCAGATCGGACAAAGTCAGCCAATGTCCTAGTGGTTGTCATAGCGTCTGCGTCACCTGAACGAAACGAGTAGAAACAACAAGCGGGATCTATGCCAGTTATTCAAAGAGTCGGCTATAACAACGTAAACGCTAGCGATTTTGTTAGTCCGTTCGGATGTGCACGTGTATGCCTGTTGCTTTCGTAAATTTGCTGAACCAATACCCCCCGCCATCACCTCGCCAATCTCGCTATTTTCTTCGCTGTCCTTAATGTGCTGTCTGAAAAATGCTTCCTCGAGACAACTGCACAGAATTACACATCGTCTATAATGGAGAACGGCTGAATGGAACCAAGGGGTCATTGGCGATTTCGATAGTTGGTCTGTTCTGATCTGCTTGCAGTCCCATAAGTAGCTTTATATAACATATTATATAATAAAAAATATTGTAACAATTCCGATAACTGGACACTTTGTTTATTTAGACAAAAAAAAATAGTTCTGTATCGCAGTTATTATCGATCGGTGTCGGTGTGTGTGTATATATGTTAGCAACGTGTAGGAATAGCTTGTAGCAACTGCACACTCACACGATGCGCCATATGCTTATAAATAAATATATAATACAATATGTTCGTTAATAACAGAGTAGTTTTTAATTTCGTCTATATTTTTGTTTTTTTTTTTATGCTGAATATATCTGAAGTCAGGTATACGTCACTATTGTCTCCGTATTTCTCTGTATGAGGTATAAAGTCGTATCGGATTTAAATCCATCTCCTACAATTCGTCATTATCGAGCTGATTACATTCTACAGAGTCCATATATCGTTGATTCCATCCAACCAATAGGGAAGATATGGCTGTTGCCTTTTACGACTCGACCCTCTTCGCGTGTATGGATGCCCCGTCAAATGCCACTTAACTAGAACTTAAATGGATATAGCAGCACTCGATTATTTGACCCAACCCATCGAATGCAATTATATTATCAGAAGTGTCTGCTGGTATTTTGCCGTATATTTTACCGTTTCTGCTACCAGCGCTACCGAGAAGATACTTCATCATGGTTTTCTTATATTCATTTCACAAGCGTAACGTTAATGATTTCATAGGGTAAAACTTCCTTATTTGTAACGTCGCTTGGATATGGTCACGAACAGTCAAGAGGTGCGGCGCTCTGTCATATTGTGGATAGCAAACTATGTACATAAAGCTGGAATTACGTAATGGTTGATATAAATTATTACTGAATTAGTGAGTGAGAGTTGATTAAAATGGGTGCTGATGGGCCTGTGTGCACAAAATGTGATTGTGACCGAATTTATTTATATGCTTAGTTAAAATACTAAGTAATCTTTATTTACATCAAAGTTGTAAAGTTTCGGAAGAAATAATCGGTCGGCCAAGATAGCCAGCTTGTGTCCTGGGTTCAATAGCAAGTTACTGACGCTGAAAGAGCGTCCGGGCTTTATTTAGTCCCTGCGGTGGCATGGACGGCCAAGCTCCTGGTTGGAACAAGCCTGAGTCCCTGCTCTAAGTTACGCTAACAATACTTACTACAAAACCTGCGTAAATCAAGTTATTCATTTACTTTATTCATTCAATAAAGTCATAACCTATGTTAGGAGTTTGGCGTGAGGTTTGAACTACATTTCTTAGTAACAAGATCGATAGACAAACCGTTGTATATGGCTCTACTCTTTCAGATACCTAGTCAATACCAGCTTTTATATATCTGTCCTCTTTCTATAATCATCGTTATAATACAAACCCTGCCTGGAACTATTTTTATCGGTCGTAACTTGCTGCAAGGCCAACTTAATCGATCTAGCTGACCCACCGTTTCCTAATTCATCCTGACATCGGTATATTCTGACAGATGCCGCAAACATTGAATGGAATCTTATCTACGATTATCTTTGTGGACCGGAATAAAAATAAGTCTATACAAATAATTGAGCCCATTTGACTCATATCCATTATGCGGGTATTACCGCTTAATCTCGTTTCTTTTCCCTCAGATTTCTCCCAGCATCTTTGGAGCGCCTGGCTTCATATCGCCAAGCTGCGTCTCACTGGATCGTTAGCTAACATTACATCGGTGTTCTCCGATAGGTCAAGATTTTATAGGACATCCATCCTGCTACCAGATCTGTTGACGTCCATGACGTTCACCTGTATTTACGCACTCACACAATCAACTATTGATTCAGGGAACGGCATCGGCCACACTAATTGCGCATCGGCACAATGGTCAGAGGCGAGCGGCAGGCGCAGGAAAAGTGGCCATGAATAAGCATTTGGCAAATCATAGCGGATAAATAGGTGATACCTCTAGAGCCAGCGCAAAATCGAAATAATCGTTCAAAGATCGTCGGGTACATAAACGTGTTGAGCCTTGAGTTATAGACATAAAAAAAAAAAAAGGCAGACGGCAAGAGAAAGGGTAAAATTGAGATAGCGGTACGAAAGCACGCTTGTCGTCGCAAATGGAGAAGCCTGTATTCTGTATATTGTTTAGTGAACGTTGGGAAGTAGCTAGATTAGAAAGGGTGCGTAGTAGAGTAAGTTGTTTATAGCTTGATATAATAGCCAAGTGTAATGCTATGTTTAGAAAGACAAGCATCCAATATTGTATTGTTGTGGTTCTGATCGCTCAGTATTACTCTAGTTCTATCCACGATATGCTCGGCCTGTTACATAATGCACATCGTCAGATGCCGAAACAGTCTGCTGAAAAAGGAACTTCCGTTAAATGATCCTCTAGTTAACGTAATAGGCTAGATTTACCTACGATTATGAATCTGAATCGGCCCAAAGTAAACGTACATTCGAATATATTGCATGCATTTACTATGTGTTGCCGTTCCTTCATTTGTCTTCTTATGTGACGGTATGAGTCGTGTTGAATTCTGGCCTATTCGGTCACGATCGATCCGACGACTCGGTACACGCGAAACTATAAAGTAGGAGACCGAAATTCGGTTCGAGCTACCAACGTCGCTTAGACGTGTAGCCGAGGAATCTGTATATATTTAACTAATTGGCCATTATTAGGCCAAAGGACGGACGAACTTTATGGTACAGCTACTTGGCCTCGAAGGTCAAAACATTGGCCGCGTACGACTTGCATTACATCGTAAATTTACCCACTCGTCCGACGTGTACTATATAATACGCATTGGATAATGCTTACGCTCATCATCCTAATGCGGACCAATAGCTACCCTTCGAAACAGTACATTTGATCGTTCCATTGAGAGAAATGTTTCGTTAAGATTGCATTTTCATCCCTCACGTAGCTGTAAACAATGAGCCGCACCATCGAGCAGAAATTACACAATCCTGTAATTATAACAACAAAATTAGTGTTGTATGTGGACCTATCAGCGCGTACGTCCCTTTCAGAGAAGTCTTAGTTGGATTCTAATAACTTTCTTTGCGCATACGTAGCGTAGGCCAGTGTCCTATACGGCCGTCGGGCGGCGCACAACGACAAGCTCGATAGACAAAACACATAAAAAGAGATAACGCTAGAGACTTATCAAAATTACAAAGCGTTCAAATATGTATCGTCTTTATTTACTCGTTTTT
Organism: Varroa destructor; assembly: GCF_002443255.2. Classification (NCBI taxonomy): domain Eukaryota; kingdom Metazoa; phylum Arthropoda; class Arachnida; order Mesostigmata; family Varroidae; genus Varroa; species Varroa destructor. The sequence continues at coordinate 22,216,391 of NW_019211457.1, read as the reverse complement.
TTTTCTTGAAATCCCATGATTATGAGCCAAGATTTTCTTCAATGAGGATATCGACCTTTCGCTCCGAAGCCAAAACGCACACCGTATTCTCTACGACTTTAATGCATATAGGCGGATGTGGAAATGACAGACATGTATGAATTCGATAGACCGTAATTGTTTGATGTGTTTGTCCTGCTTAGTATTTCGTGTGCAGCTATAAATGATCACTGATAGAGTATTAAGTTGTGTTTTATCGTTCGACTCTTCTCTCAGTACGAAATGAGATTTTCCTAAATAAGCAAAAAGAGCATTGTCGGAACATATACTAGTGATATTTGCGTCCTCTAATTGAGCAGCTTCGGTAAAATAAAGGCCTGAACAAAGATTAGCTATATCCATTTTGAAAGGGCTCAGTCGCGGCTAAAGATTCTTGAAATGAACGTTACTTTGCTGGATTAAGGATAGGACTGCACTACCTAGGTATATGATGAATACACAAGAAAATCGCTACATACACACGGAAGCAGTCTGCCTGGCGGCGAACGACGAAGGGGCGGAGTAGTTTCCAGCTAGTTCGAAGCGTTTCTCGAAAAAAACAAGATCTCCGCGTTTTCGTATGAATAAACAGGTAGGCGACCTTGATCGTACCACAATATTGTTAAGGGCACTTTTACTATTCTTCCGCATAGGCGCGACAAGACTTGCCAGTTCGCAAGTATTACCGTATCTAGTTGGCCTAGCTATGTTACAAAATCTAAGATAGACGTATGCTCTTCTTAAAAGGATTATCACTAGGTCTATCAGCCGTTCAGTAGGCGACATAATTGATGCCTGAACCAAACGAGTATGAAATATACTGAACACATATCGTGCACCTGGTCCTAGTGAGAATATAAGTTTGTGTTTTCAGCTTAGCCGATTTTTAACAAGGGTGTAAAGTTAAGTTCAGGTTAACATGGGCGGAGATATGTGGAAGGAATTCCAAATTCGCATTCCACCACTACGTAAATAAACTTACCAGTAACTGCTGGTACATATTATTCTACTTAGGCTCATGCCATCTTTTCTGACATCTTAATACCACGGCAAAAGCCAATATATATATATATATATATATATATATATATATATATATCCATATGTACAAGCTATAAATTCTTAGAATTGTAGAAAGGTTGACCACAATGGTTATATCAGCAATACAAACGTGTATTGTTTTTGCACCACATCCTTCCTAGGCAAGTTATACATCCGATTTGTTAAAATAGGTTACACAATTTAGCGAACTTTAAATCTTCTTAAAGGTCTTGACACGTTTCATCATAGATATGCTGAAGCTGATCTAAGTGAAGGTGTTGCAATACATATATTCGGACTAGGCAAGCTAGAGTTTGCCAAAGTTCTTCTTCCTCGTCTATTACTCAGAGCTAAGAGTCATACAAGGTTAAAAACGCTGCTCTGGTCTCAGCAAGACACGACGGACGTAGCCTGATGTACAAATTTATTAAGTACTATAGATAATTAATCGCTGTGAGTCTATTTGGTCCAAAAACACGGCAGTCAGTTCTGTTAGTAGCCATTTAAATGGCAACCCTTTCATATTTTGAATTCTTAAACGAAGTTCCTCGGCTGAAGTTAGAGGCATTTAGAAATACCTATGCTTTCGCTAATTGCATTAAGCTACACAATTCTACAGAAATAAGACTGCTTACTTAGCACTATTTAACTTTTTCTACTGTCATTGTCACTATGGCGTGCGTTTTTTTTTTTGTGTTTAATGTATCAGAAAAGTAATGAAAAACGTTAGACGCTGGAATGAACCGCGGAAGGCAAACCTTCTGCTATATTATCGTGGCGATTTTCGTATCACCAGGAGTAGATCTTCAAAGATGCCTTAACTTACGTTGTCCTCAACTTTTCGATATGTTTTTTCCTTGAAAAATTACGATGCAATCAATCTATTGTCTTTTTACCTATATAGCGTCCAGGAACAGTGATTAGTGATAGCTTGACCTAACCTGAAATTTGGGAATTTGGATTTGACCAGGAAAGTGGGACCTGCTTCTATAGGCCAGTATAGATACAATAGTCATATCTTACACCACGTTACGTTTGACAGAAGCAGTTATTATTTGGCATACCTGCAACGACGCAGTAATAACACGTTTCGCCATTTAACGAGCGGTGAACAGAACTATCTTTCGTTTTAACAACATCTAGATAAATATATTTAGCTTTCTTTCGACGTTTCCTATTGCTATATATTGCACGCTTTCGGGTCTGTTCGAAAGTGAGCGGTTGTCGCCTCTCGTGCGGCTTCGTTAATAGCTCCTGCAGGTATAGTCGCTATGTGTTCCTCACTGAAGCCTTCTCGCAGTCATGGTACGCTAGCTGAAGGGTACCATAGATGAATATAAGATTTGATCTCTGCGATTGTAGTCATTTCAGTCTGCACCAACCTATTCTTTATGTATGATAATCGTTATGGCCATTTTGAAACCCGTTTCTCTGGCTATTTTTGCCAAATTTTTCAAGGTCTATGTGACAAGAAACCGTCAAGAACCATTTTTAAATTCAGACTTGAAAATCATTCGGGGAATGAATACAAAGATAGAAAAGTGAGATATATCTGTTGGCGGTACAAAGGCTATATTTTTCAGTTAGTTAACTTTATTTGGATTATACTGGGGCTTAAGTGAGTGAAAAAGTTCTGATAATAGTTTCGATTGTGCTACTTATGCTCACCGGAGTATTATATCCCCTTATTATCTTACCTACTAATAGAGACAATGACGCTTAACCTGAATTTGACTTTTTTCTCTACTAAATGTCACGAGAAGCTGGTGCATTTATCTAACTTTATTTATATAACTTTGTACCAGTGAAGTTACCATTATCTAAATCCAAATGTGAATGTTCCTTGGATAACCAATATGAAATCCAATAGATAAATTGAGAGCCACGTTTCAGCGTAGTGTTTCATTAATGAAAACTGCCATTCGTGTTTGGAGCTTTACCTAACGCACGTTTCAGTGCTTTCATTTTCTATAGGCATCATTAATATATCATGTAAGAGTTACCATTGGCAAAAAAACGTTTGAATGTTTCCTTTCCCAATTAAGAACGGTCAATACAGCTTTTATTAAAGGGTTATTCAGCCTTCAAGCGAAGCCCTATCAAGAGTCGTTCGATTACTCGAGAATAGCACAGCTTGTTGACCATACATACATACATACATACATATATGTGTAACATCAGAATGGCATTATGCCAGTTGAGACCACAGCTGCCTTTTCGCCCTTTAGAATCGCCGCACCCAAGGCTAGGCATAGGTTGGGGTCTTTGAGAACGCTAAGGTAAATATGTTACAAAAAAGTGCTCTGTGATCTTCATTGGCAGATGATCCTACAATTAAATAATGTCTAGTTGGCAGGGGCCTGCTGTCGGTTTCGAACCAACTTCGACTTAGATACGTTATATTTGGTTGGTAGATTGATAGATCAACGCGTCAGGCCTCTTTTAGCTCTAAATTTCAGCTGGGCTGACATGACGGCGACAACAAGCGTCAGTTGTCGAAAGCAAGGCATAGCGTTCAAAGCGTATAGTAGAGTGTACCGCTGCCCAAAGCGCTTTACCGCTAGCCTTTGGGAGACATAGCAAAAAATATATTTAATTATTAAATATAAAGGCAGACGTGTTTCCATGGGTAAAGCTCGAACTACGGAGAGAAAAGCTTTTTGTTCTGAATGGAAAACTTATTCGAACATTTATAGGGTAAGTGATCGTATCAGGAATAGCTGATGTTGACTGTGAGGTGGCACAACGTGACGGAAAGACTATTCGCATGGTGTGGACGGAGCAGAAACCTATCGAGGCAGCCTTTTAATGACTTCAGAGTACAGCAGTACCGTATGTTTAAATTGAAGGGTCCCAACGGTCTCGCTATATTCAGCGACCTTGAAGACTCAAAACTAGTCATTTCGTGGGTCACACGTAACTATATATATATATATAAGTACAACGACGTTACGGTCCCGCGATGGTGCATTGGTGACGCATTAGCTTAGTAGATTTAAGGACACATAGTAGCCTAGCTTTGAACTCAGGCCCAGTAGCAGTTCGCTTTGCTTTGGAACGGGCCAGCCGTTTGAAGTGGTGCATAGCAAAAGCAGAACTTACAACATTTATGTATGACACTAATTACAGTTATTTGTGAAGCAAACAAGGAACAACTCTTGAGCCGACAGAACGGAAAAGCTAAAGCAGCTTTTGACTTATTAATAATAAATAGATGCCGGTAGCCAAAGTAACGTGCAAGCGTTGGCAAGATTCATAGAGGCAGCACTCTGAACAGGTGTAAACAAAATTATAGCATATTAGACGACGATGTATCGCATAATCGTCGCTTTGTCGTCGTGTAGGTCGCGGCCACGAGTATTTTTATTCGCTTTACTCGCCAACCCGAAAAGGCCATCGCTATCATTGTCTGATGACCAGTTCGTATTTAGTATGGGGTAAGCCCGCCACGATCGGTTGTGACTCGGGGGCCCTAATTTAGTTTAGAGGATTATAGCTTTCACTATGTGGGAGGTTGCGGTGTATAGGCGATGCAACCGTCACCAAAAATCGCTGGTCGCGTAAGTCGTCTGGTGTCGTTTCCGAATGGGCACGTTCGCCCCCACTGGTGTTGAAACGACTTGTGCGGATTTGCCGCTGCTGCTAATGACGCAGCCACTCCTGTCGCTGTCAATTGGACCCGAGCATACAGACGGACGAAGAGATAAAGATATACCGAATACAAACATGCACAAAATGTAACAGCACTCCCTAGCCGTCTAATCGGGTTGTCTTCGTGGACGTTGTTTGATCATTTTGGGTCACGTCGTCTTTTGTTCATCGTGGCCGCGCAGACGATCGGCGTCGATCGTCTCGTAAACGCTTGACATTGCGTTGGCAGTGGATAATCTCACAACCTAACACTGCAGTCGCTCGTATCTTGACGGTCGTAGCCATCAACGCTATCGCGCTGAAGACGAAACAACAGGTGGTCATAATTATTCCGAGTGCTGGCTGTTTTTCTATAATAACTATAGTTGTTTTATTCTGATATGGCTCTATTGCTGCCGATTGTTAATTTGACAATTACGATTGGACGAACGATTACGACAAGCTAACAAACCGAACTGATCGAACCACTGAGTGATTGATCAACGGCTATTTTTTGTCGCGGCTTCGTTCCGTCGGTCTCTACTAACTATGGTTTCGTGTCATCGGTGCTGTTATTAGTGCACGGCTATAGTATGGTCGTGCAGCCCTATCTATTGTAGTGCTACGGCTATGTAACGTTCAATGCTGACGTTGCTGCAGTCGTTGCTTTTTATAAAGGTGCGTCGATTGTTGTTGTTTTTAGCTTGTTCTGCCCTTTGGTTGTCATTTTCATTTTTGACCAAAACCAGCCGCCGGAAACGGTTTACCAGTTTACCCAAAAAATGTCGACCAAATCACTCGTTTCATTATCTAGCATCAACAGGACTAACTTCAACAACAACAACTGCAACAAAGGGCCGCTGCCGTCGCTATCGTTAGAATTAATCTTTACCTCGATGGCTCATTTTATTGTTGTTGCTTTTCTTGCTGTTGCTAGTGTCTGTCGTTGTTGTTAACAGCGGGTCTAATATGTGATACTTTTGAGTGTTGCGCGGGGTCGACGGAAGCCTAATGATTCAGTAACAGCGGGTGCAATGATAACAGGACCAAAAGCCCTGATAACCCTAGATATTCGAAATATTACATTTATCGATAAAGTAGTACTAGACGATAGTGATGGGTTGATTTTATGCTGCGGGCTCATACTGTTATTAGCGTCGTAATTGTCTGTAGCATCAACCCGTTACCGTATAATAATGGATTCATTTTTAGCCTTTACTGGTTGTCACTTGGTGCAACAGTCAGTAGCCCACGTAAAGCGACCGAAAACCATAAATTAGTTAATCATTATATCGTAGCCAACATAAGAACAATTTAGAGGGACGGATCGTTGCTGATTAGGGCAGGCTAATGCCACTGGAAATTGATGACGACGGAGTCAGGGCTATCACGCAACGATATGGGCAAGGAAACGCTTGCTGCTGTTATTGTAGTTGTTTATCCCTAGGGGGTGCTGCTGCTGCTGCTGCTGCTGCTGCTGCTCGCTCCACTGCGAAAAGCGCCATCTCCCGAAAAATGACGGAAAAAATTTGTTAGCTATTGCACTCCAACCAGCAGACCGGCAATCGATCAGTACTGCGGTCAGCCGTGCGTGCAGCCACTGTTCATCCGAGAAGGAGGCCGCGAGCGTACGCAATTTTCAGTCAAAGTTGGCGGTGACAAACCCCAGTTTTACTAGCAGCAGATTGCGCAGCTTGTATCGACCAGTTTGGCTTTGACTGAAGTCGATTCGCAATCGCAGGCGAAGCAGAGAAAAAGAAGACGACGAGGATTTAGTGCGCGATGATTCGTCTCCACCTCACCCTCTGGTCTGCTGCGCGACAAAAAGCAATGCACTGGTACTCGGTGGAATAGACTAGCGGCCACCGAACACGGAGGGGCTATATCGGAACACGCTTTTAGAAGAGTGTTCCGATAGAATCCCCGAACCCTTCACAACGCTTAACGGCTCACAGTTTGCTCCCCGAGTCATCATACGATCCATTTGCGGCAGCACAACGTCGATGATGACTACAACCACCGCGAAAGCAACAACGACATCAATTTCAACACCGCAAATCACCACAGTTCGCTCCGGGGGAAAGAGGGGTCACAGTTTCCACACACACATATATATATACACACGTCGTGTCCATTCAGTGCAACGCGGTATCTGCGAAAACAAACATTTGAGCGAAGATCTGACTGCCACCTGACTTTTTGTCGATGTCGATCAGCTGAAGAAATCGCTGCAGGAAGCGGGGCTCTTCCGGCGAAAGTGATAGAAAGCCAGGGCAGCAGTGGCGGATGCAGACAAAACAGCAGAAACAGTCGCCGCAAATGCAGCTGTTGCTACAGTAAAAGTTGCGTATGTTGATCAGGCACGCTGTCGAGCACAGCGCCAGGGGATCGACAGCAGCTTGCTCGCCAAATCGATCGGGTTCATCCGTCGTAGCTGGTCGCTTACTCCATGGCTAGCGCTTCTATCACCAGTATGGTCGTTTCAACTGCGGAGAGGAGCGAAGAATAGACTAGCGCTAGTAATTGTTTCGGCGCAGAAATGCAAATTTTCTCGTCGGGCCAGCCAGCCAGCCAGCCAGCCAGGCCCTTGGCCGTCCGCCGGCCGCTGCTGTCTCGTTCCAGAGGAGGCCGGTTGTAGCAACGCACAAGAACCGAGGTCGCTTGAAGTATACGCGCTGCTATTCACTGCCAATGCTGACCTGGATCCGAAGGAAGAAGACTGACTAAGCGATTGAAGACGATTTCTGAGCACCGGGACAAAAAGTAGCAACGAACCTCCGTGTGGTGAAGGCTACGCGGTGGCCGAGTGGCTGGTAACACGCGGACAAAGTGAAAGTGATTATTTTCGTAATTTTCGTAAAAAAACATAAACACAGCAACAAAACAGTAATTATTTCGCTTGTGGTTATTGTTGTTATTATTATTGCAGCAACAGCAGAAAGACTCTGTTGTATTGTGTGCTATCAATGGCGGCCAACCGCTGACGGTTGGTAGGGCTCAATTCAGTTTTAGTCAGAAAAAATTAAAAGAAGCATAGCAGACGTCGCTGTTGTCCTTTTAATTGGAGAGAATGCTAGCGCTTAGAAAATATTAGTCGGAAAAAAGATGAATCTTGTTAAAGGCAAGCAGATTATATTTATATGGCTGATGCTATAATTATCGTTGCCACTCTGCTGTTTAATGACTTAAATGAAATTATACGTTTTTTTCTAATAGAGAACAGATACAGAGAGCGATGTATATATATATATATATATATATATATATATAGCACTCTCTATGTTTTTTCGCTTATATCAGTAAATTCAGATCTAGTCTACGCATATGTAAACGTGCTCGATTTTGAATTGAAGTTGCAATCGTTACATGTAGCTATACAGCCGCGCTGACGTATTCGTTAATGGATAATATGTTCGTACTCATACCTCGATCTTTTTTACTATGCACTTTATATCGGGGTCGTTGTTGTCGTCCCGATGGTATTGGTGTGTAATGCATGGTTGACCCATAAACGAAAGGGAAGATCTGGCATAGTAAATGTCCATCAACATCAAACACATCGCACGGATGCCCACGGACAAACTCAACGAATCGCCAAAGACTCTTCCTCTATCGGGTCCGTGGCATTGATTGAAGTATCTACCACAACCCAGTGATGATTCCACAATGTTGCTCTATGTCGACGCATACGTTGCCTGCTCCGTCGTCGGTCGTAGCTGTTAAGACTTTTCGGCCGTCGTGGTCCTGTCGAGGGCTATTCGGTTTGCTGGTCCATTTTGTCCCTGGTAGTTTTTAGGGGCAAGGAATTCCTGTCTGGCAGAGCTATCATTGTTAGCACGTGGCTGTCCGCGACGGAGTGTCTGAACGACTAACAGCTCAACAGCAGCGGGTTGAGAGCTACATCGTCGTCATGTATTTTGCTATTTATGTTTATTATTCTTTCGTTTCCCCCTTCTCGCACGTGTCTTTTTCTTATCGAAATGGATGCCTTCTCCTCTATATCTTCCTATGGAGGCATTTTCCTTAAAAATATTCAACTTACCCCACTTCTGCAAATAGTCTAGGGCTTTTGAGTGGTCCCACTGGCTTCTGGCATCATATCGCATAGCCACAACATTACCAACGACAATTGCTCGATTCAGTTTCTTGCGAACGTCTGGGTTCGCTGTTCCCTTTGCTTACACTTAGTCAAGTCAATGTTGAGTAACTGCTCTGTCGCTGGGTCGCTGCCAACCTTTGTATCTACATTTTGTATATAGTCCTATTCTGTCTATGATAGCTTCGCATCTACGAAATGCAAAGTTTTGGTAACTTCTGGACATCGTACGACCTGCATCTGGGTCGATGCGACTCAGATGAAACTTCGGGTAGAACGGGCGTTATGTTGGATATGAATGAGACATAATATTCGAGATGCGCGTGTCTTTTCTTCCTTCTGCACCTTTCCGACCCTCAGCCAGCCACAACAGGACAATTTACGCATCGGCTTAACGTCCGCCTGACTCTCTGTATCTGTGAGAGTATAGTACGTCGTCATATTTTTGCCGTGGTCGGACACTTTTTTCGTATCTGTTTGGTTTTGTCGCTGCCTTTGCTGCTGCTGTTGTTATTATTGCTATTGCCTCGACTTAGCGTAGCAGAAACAGTTTGTATGATGAACGCTGTCGTGCGAGACCGGATACGTAAATCGACGGCTCGTTATTTGCAACGGCTGCAGCAGTCAGGCCTGAAAAACAGCTTTTTTCGTCTTTGTTGTCCAATCTGTGCAAAAAACGAAGTGAGCTACAGGCTGATCAACAATGGTCAGCTCTTTGGCGCTTACTAGATAACCACCACAACAACAACAACAACAACAATAACAAAAGCAATAATAATCGTAGAAACAACACGGGAGAAATTTATTCGCGGACGGGATTAAAAACTGATATATTTTTCAACTATTGCGGACACGGTGACGAGAGGACAAATTCCTAGCAACGTTAAAAGAAGCATATGGCAAGGATTGCGAGTGAAATATTGAGAGGAGCGTCCGTCTAACTGTAGCCTTTGAGGATGGATATTTTGAACTATAAAAATCCTCGTCTTATAGATGAGTTTATAACGGAAAGGGGATTAAGCTACGATGAAATACTATAGTCGATATTACGAAAACTTCAATTGAATTAATAAAAAAGGAAATCAATCTACGTTGAATGTATAAACTATATATATATATATATATATATATAACCAAAATCGATACTGTTCCTGCTTGGCGTGTTAGACAAGCGCCTAATGATGAGGACTCTCGCATTGTATTGTTTGACAAAGCCATAGCCGATTTCATAGGACTTCCATTAACAATGCCTTGCTTTCTACATGTTGCGGATCATTCAAAAATATGATTAGTAAAAAGTGTAATACTGCTGATGTTGACTAAACATGTAGACTAAAGCTAGGTACTATCACTTTAAGTATTTGAAAAAAATCGTTGATTGTCCTGTGTAGGGACCATGACTGCGGATCCGACACTTTTCCCAACCCTTCATTGCGACAGGGAAAAATTCTACGCCATCATCTAACGTAATCGGCTTTAAGTTTTTAGAGTACTATATACCGCGACTTGCAAACGGTACCTATGTGGTGTTTACGTCTTTTTCGTTAATTCATGCCCCCCACCGAGGCCTTACCAATGATTCTCAAAGTTCGATAGCAACGCTTACATTGTTATAAGACAGATTGATTGTTTTTACTATCGCTGGAAGTTTGCACTGCTCTGGCAAATTGGGAGCCGATGAATCGGCAAGCGTTTGATCGGGTCAACGTCTCGACCTCCCTGGGCTCCAGCAGCACGGACACCATGTTTTTGCCGTCTTCGATTTAACGATGTTGTTGAAGCGTCATGTATGCGGGTGATGTTGCTTCGGGCTGTGTCATGTTGACTTCGGATGGTGTTTGGGACTACGGTGAGGATAACGTTAAACGCTGAAACCAACATCGACGTCAGCAACAGCCCCGATTAGAATCACCTACCGGTTCCGGAGTTACCCACCGGGGCCATTTATTCAGCTAGTCATGCACGCGGTTACTGTACCTACTGCCATAGATGCCCCTTTGCGAATATGCAATATCGTGGTATAACTAGCCATACATGCAGGCCTGCTGGATACACGCATCTCCACGAACATTGTCACTTGTTAGTTTTACCTCCTCGTTGGTATACCCCCGGCAGCGGAGGCTGACAGCAGCGGGTTTCAGTGCGGGCCGGTTTGATTCGATTTGACAATATCCAAGACTCGGCACCGTTGTCCGATAGGAGTCGAACTCCAGAACCCAGTTGGCTGCCTGCAGCACTTCAAGTGTCGCTGACCCGCGATGGATCATGGCCGCGATGAATCCCGCGTGCCGCAATATCAGACGATCCTCTTGTCGTCGCAAAGATGCCAGCGGCCACAGGGGCTGTAGACGTGATAGCGCTCCTATGAAAAACAAGGGTACATGGTCGCGGGCGTATTTGGCGTCGTCGTCGTCGTCGTCGTCATCATATCCATGACTTATATCGCTGCTCCTGAAAGTAAGTCCGCCGTGCTGTTCTTAGCGCTGCTGTTGTTGCTGCTACTGCCGACATTCGAGATGTTCTAACTAATGACAGTTGGTGACCGATATGAACACGCTAATGTAGTTCAGCTGAGAGTCTAATATATCGTGCGGCTTTGATGCGCTACAACATAACGGGTCAAATCGGTCGCTATAGAATCATAGCTTCATAGCCATAGCATATAGCTGTCATAGCCCTGGCGGGATTACTAAACATAATATAACTCTCACAGCTGCGGCTGCTGACCATCATCATCGTTACAATGGTCAGCAGGTGGCCCAAGAGCTGGGCTGACCCATGTTTTCGAATGGACCACTTTGTTTGCTTGCTCCGCCTGCAAATATCTGTTTCTTCGCACATAGTTGTGTCGGTATTGTTGTTGTTACTGTGTTGCCTGTAGTGAATAACACGCGGTGGCATCAGGCGTGAGCTGTTATCGACGGCTGCTTCAAGAACGGCGGCAACGAGACGGCTAGTGGCATTTAACAGACAGCAGGTCCGAAACAAATGGCAGACGCAACGAACACAAGCGCACAGTTATCCATGAGCGCGCGCAGAGTCTTCTAAAAGGAAAAGAATCGGAAAGGCAACGCCACAATGACACTGGAAACTGCGATGGCCAATGACTTATAAAAATACCACCATCAGACGTAACAAATATCTTCAATCAAGATCTCAACAAAGAGTGTCATATTCTCCGTCTGTATTAATTAGATATCTACCTGTTCTGCATTGTAGTATTGTGCATTTGTATGCTCGGATAAATCTTACGAGTTTTATACATGCTATAACTACCAAGAATTGCTTCAGACTACTGGCCCGTTGTGGTGCAAAAAGGTTTCGAACCTAGGCTATCAGGTGGCCTACAGTCTCGCAGGCACACATGTTGCCTTTGCACTGTCACGGGGATGTGCCTATTGCATGCCTAACAATTTAAAGGGGATCATAGTCTTGGTGCATTTTATTTTTAGCGATAGTCCTGTTAAGATACACGATGATGAGGATAGTGAGGTGTAAAAATGAAATGGCATATGTGAAAATATAGAGATTTGAAACATTATTATGAAATTTAATCAATCGGGCTTTTAGCTTGTCCTCAATAGATCGTACACTCAGCATACAACCTTTATTAATTTCATATGTGAGTCAACTTAGGCAAGCAAATCGATATCTATTTCGCTGTCTTCGTATGTAGACCGCAAACATAAATATCTGTCATATTCCTCGGAAGATGGATTGAAAATGCCCCTTCGCCGTTATAAGATACATTTGTTGTGGTCGGGACGGACCGTCAATCGAGCCTGTTTGACGACAAACTTTCTCAGAGTATTAGCTTTACACATAAGGCATACATTTATATACATACATAGATGCATCGTTTCCCATGCACTCACACGCCATTGTACTGTTATGTTTGAGCGACAACATTACAAACTAGCTTTGTTTTTGTTCGCCCGTTTCTACTTTATTTTTCTAGCGCTCTCCGTCGTTCGTATGCACGCACGATGACAATATCTAATGGCAAAAATAATAAGTATTTCGGATATAGGCGCTGCTGCCGCAACAGAGATACGGCCGCCTCCACTGTCCGTTCGGGAAGACGGCACCTAGCTCCTCTAGCTAATGACACGATAGGACGCTAACAACAGCGACAGCGATAGCACCAATAAAACAGCAGGTCCATGCACCTCTGCTGCGACATGGTACGCATTTATGTGACTCATACATTGTCGTGCGCAAAAATACGACGCTCTATGGAGTTGCCACTGTTGTACCCATTGGCCACACAGTTGTCCTACATGGTAACTAGAGCTCTCTCACGTTGGAGTTGCAGCTGTTTAATTATCAGATTGCCCATGAATGAGTATGGTTACGTCGGGGCCAACTGACGTCTCAAACGACGAGCGAGTTCGCTAATCAATCACTCTAATTATCAGCGTCAACAGATTACCGTCACATGGTGATTATCGATATTGTGCCGACAGCACGGCGGGATAGACAAGCGGGGACGCATAAACAGATAAAAGAAGGAAGATTTGCTGATTCAATCCAACCGGAGAAGCGTTACTGCGCGCGAAGGTGGCAGGGCAAGCAGACGAACGAGTTGTTCTGAAACGCTTCCCTTCTAGTTATTTAGTGTATTGTCTGATAGGGCATGACAATACTTTGGGGCGTCACTCCGGGTAACTTCATAAGTGGTACTTCTCGATGAGTACTAGTGAATCAGGGAATTACAAATTCACTCTGCCCAAACTGAGCATAAAAACTCTGCTGTAAATTGGCTCGCACATCCATCCGTCGTACTACAATTGTTGATTATATACAGTATCCACAGTAGCGATAACAAGCAAGTAGCAACCCCCTAACGGTTGCTAGAGCAAGCTCCTTGTTTTTGCCTACTTAACCATTCGTCAATTTTCTTTGAAAGTCCCTCGCTGTTATTATAGGTATTTAGGTATTATATGTTCTATAATTATGTTTTGTACGGTGACCAAAGGGTTAATTAGGTGGACAATGTATACGAGGAAACAACAAAGCGGGATTCTACAGGGTTTATAAGCCTAGGGGAACATTTTCGAATGAATTATTTGTAACATGCTTACACATTATTATGTTATTTATATGATAGGTTGATGACTATGATGGGCGATTAACGACACATGGGTATTTAACATGACTTTGTATGAATACAGAAAATTTCACATAGCAAGCAACACGGAGCTAACGAATGCTATAGCCAGAGACGGACCCATCTAATTCGCTCAAACAATAAGACATCTATTCTTTTTCATTTTCCATTATCTATCAGTTACAAGATGTTTAGGAAAACATTGCCTGAACAGACCAGTTTCGCAATTGTTAGCTTGAGACAATAGTTATCGGAAATAATGGAAGATTCAATAAAGTAGAATTGATCCCTCTTTCAGGATACCACTGAGAAAGACAAGACATTTAAGGTTACTTTCGCTTAATTATGTCGGTCTACCTAAGTGTATCATCGTTAGGCAACAAAGTACGTACACAAAAAGTAAGTATTCATGTCTTATTCTGTGCTATTAAGCAAACTTCGCTATAGGTAACTGGGAACTTTCTCGGGTCATTACAGGCGTCTCTATAGTTAGGTGATTATTTAGAGGGAACCATACGAACGCGCAGTATAGCCGAGAAACAGCTGCCGTTGACGGTTGGTAGACGGTTGACGTCCGATCCAACCATCATTATTAGCCAGAGCCATCGTGATGAAAATCAAGGAATGAACAACAACAGGCAAATCGTCTGCAATGCGAATGGTTCTAGTACCTGCATAATGGGGTGGGAGGTCTCTATGAAATCCATGTTCGTTTGGCGTGGGTCTCTCGTTGTGTGTATCCACTCGAAACGCTGCGTCTGCTGCTGATCACTGTATGATGTAGGTGT
>NW_019211457.1:22173899-22198899 GCF_002443255.2 Varroa destructor | reverse complement strand
ATCTATCTATCTATCTATCTATCTATCTATCTATCTATCTATCTATCTATCTATCTATCTATCTATCTATCTATCTATCTATCTATCTATCTATCTATCTATCTATCTATCTATCTATCTATCTATCTATCTATCTATCTATCTATCTATCTATCTATCTATCTATCTATCTATCTATCTATCTATCTATCTATCTATCTATCTATCTATCTATCTATCTATCTATCTATCTATATCTATCTATCTATCTATCTATCTATCTATCTATCTATCTATCTATCTATCTATATCTATCTATCTATCTATCTATCTATCTATCTATCTATCTATCTATCTATCTATCTATCTATCTATCTATCTATCTATCTATCTATCTATCTATCTATCTATCTATCTATCTATCTATCTATCATATCTATCTATCTATCTATCTATCTATCTATCTATCTATCTATCTATCTATCTATCTATCTATCTATCTATCTATCTATCTATCTATCTATCTATCTATCTATCTATCTATCTATCTATCTATCTATCTATCTATCTATCTATCTATCTATCTATCTATCTATCTATCTATCTATCTATCTATCTATCTATCTATCTATCTATCTATCTATCTATCTATCTATCTATCTATCTATCTATCTATCTATCTATCTATCTATCTATCTATCTATCTATCTATCTATCTATCTATCTATCTATCTATCTATCTATCTATCTATCTATCTATCTATCTATCTATCTATCTATCTATCTATCTATCTATCTATCTATCTATCTATCTATCTATCTATCTATCTATCTATCTATCTATCTATCTATCTATCTATCTATCTATCTATCTATCTATCTATCTATCTATCTATCTATCTATCTATCTATCTATCTATCTATCTATCTATCTATCTATCTATCTATCTATCTATCTATCTATCTATCTATCTATCTATCTATCTATCTATCTATCTATCTATCTATCTATCTATCTATCTATCTATCTATCTATCTATCTATCTATCTATCTATCTATCTATCTATCTATCTATCTATCTATCTATCTATCTATCTATCTATCTATCTATCTATCTATCTATCTATCTATCTATCTATCTATCTATCTATCTATCTATCTATCTATCTATCTATCTATCTATCTATCTATCTATCTATCTATCTATCTATCTATCTATCTATCTATCTATCTATCTATCTATCTATCTATCTATCTATCTATCTATCTATCTATCTATCTATCTATCTATCTATCTATCTATCTATCTATCTATCTATCTATCTATCTATCTATCTATCTATCTATCTATCTATCTATCTATCTATCTATCTATCTATCTATCTATCTATCTATCTATCTATCTATCTATCTATCTATCTATCTATCTATCTATCTATCTATCTATCTATCTATCTATCTATCTATCTATCTATCTATCTATCTATCTATCTATCTATCTATCTATCTATCTATCTATCTATCTATCTATCTATCTATCTATCTATCTATCTATCTATCTATCTATCTATCTATCTATCTATCTATCTATCTATCTATCTATCTATCTATCTATCTATCTATCTATCTATCTATCTATCTATCTATCTATCTATCTATCTATCTATCTATCTATCTATCTATCTATCTATCTATCTATCTATCTATCTATCTATCTATCTATCTATCTATCTATCTATCTATCTATCTATCTATCTATCTATCTATCTATCTATCTATCTATCTATCTATCTATCTATCTATCTATCTATCTATCTATCTATCTATCTATCTATCTATCTATCTATCTATCTATCTATCTATTCTATCTATCTATCTATCTATCTATCTATCTATCTATCTATCTATCTATCTATCTATCTATCTATCTATCTATCTATCTATCTATCTATCTATCTATCTATCTATCTATCTATCTATCTATCTATCTATCTATCTATCTATCTATCTATCTATCTATCTATCTATCTATCTATCTATCTATCTATCTATCTATCTATCTATCTATCTATCTATCTATCTATCTATCTATCTATCTATCTATCTATCTATCTATCTATCTATCTATCTATCTATCTATCTATCTATCTATCTATCTATCTATCTATCTATCTATCTATCTATCTATCTATCTATCTATCTATCTATCTATCTATCTATCTATCTAATCTATCTATCTATCTATCTATCTATCTATCTATCTATCTATCTATCTATCTATCTATCTATCTATCTATCTATCTATCTATCTATCTATCTATCTATCTATCTATCTATCTATCTATCTATCTATCTATCTATCTATCTATCTATCTATCTATCTATCTATCTATCTATCTATCTATCTATCTCAATCTATCTATCTATCTATCTATCTATCTATCTATCTATCTATCTATCTATCTATCTATCTATCTATCTATTATGATCAATCAATCTATCTATCTATCTTAATGATCAGTCTATCTATCTATCTCAATGATCAATCAATCTATCTATCTATCTATCTATTTTAATGATCAATCATATCATCTATCTATCTATCTATCTATTTTAATGATAATCAGTCTATCTATCTATCTATCTATTTTAATGATCAATCAATCTATCTATCTATCTTAATGATCAGTCTATCTATCTATCTCAATGATCAATCTATCTATCTATCTTAATGATCAATGTATCTGTCTTAATGGTCAATCAATCAATCTATCTATCCCAATCAATCAACCAATCCCACTGATCAATCAATTAATCTATCTATCTATTCTATATCTACATTTATCTATCTATTCTATATCTATATCTATCTATTTATCTCAATTATCTATCTATCTATAAAGGGTAAACGGTGTTGCATCACTTGCACAGTTCATCGCCAACTAGAATGTAGCCTATAGTTTCTTCTTTAACGTATTTATATCGGTCTATCTTCCGGACAAGTTGAACTAATGCCACCACCTACTGGATGGCTAACTTGACTGGACGAATCAACGCTAATTAATCATCAGAAATGTGCCAGCGTAGCTATGAGCTCTTGTTCTCGAGATGATGCATTCTATATGATGTACAAGGCATTTTATTTGTACTGATGCTACCCACCTGTCGTTTTTTTTAAAGTCTCGCCTGTGATATAAATATATGTCAAACAACAACAAACATGATCATCGGTCGCTAGCTTTCGCTGCAGGCCTATTTCGAGGCTTCTTATTCTACAGTATTGTATACTTGCTTAAAATGCTCATACATACAAGATTGTAATATTGTTCTACTAACCCAGTTACAACAGTACGTGTCTATCTGGCCATCTAGGGCTCCTATAGGCCCAAAAGGTCACTAATTATTGTTTAACCCGTTGTTAGAATGCTGATTTTTTTTGTCGATATTCTCGAGCTTCATTCATTCGCACGTGAAACAATCGGATCGTAGTTTCTAATAATACGCGTATTTACGGTAGAACAAGGTGTTTGTTTGGTGTATGCGAGCTCCATTGCATGCTATATATAATATGGGAGTCCATTTACGTGGAGAGTTATACTTGCTACTAACGAATTTACGGAAACATAAAAATGAAGAAGCAAGAAGTGCGCCAACAGCTTTACGATGTGTGTGAGACAGCATTAATTTGAAATCTCATGTTAGCTAGCCAGGGAGCCTACATTAGGTTGGAACCTCTGGCAACTGATCGAAACTTCACACGTCGTCTAGAGAATATCTGCAAATAATGGCTGTTTTTATTTAAACGACTTCAATGTGTTAAGGAGCGTGACGTCTTACTTTTTAGTACCATATTCCCAAAACATATAATATATATATTAATATATAATATAATAAGGTGATACAAAAAGGGTAACGCGTAACTTTCCCTCAGCAAGTAATATGCCTACTTATAACCACCTTAAATCAGTTTCATTTTTAATTACGTCCTTAAAAAACAGTTATACTTGGTTCTTGTTGAAGGTGGGACGAAAGTTTGTGATATAAAACTTAGATAGGCACGCACAGAGGGGACGAAATGCGTGTCAGGCAATTATTATGACTATAATTTGTATTGATAAGTCAGATGGGTATTAAGGCCATGTCCAACCTAACCTACTTCTACCAAGAAGGTCCACCCGTGAAAAGCCTGTTACATTTTAGTCCGTAAGTGCCTGTTTTTGAGAAAATGCTCCACTTATTATGTGGAACGCTATTCTATATACAGATCTATGTGAGAAGATTAAACTGGAAAAGGTTCTAAATGGTCTAGGGCAACCTGAACTACGGAGCAACTTCAGAAGCAACATCAATTTTTGCCTAAATCGAATCATCCATCTGCGCCGGATATAATCGATTGCTGGAAAAGCTTGTGCAGCTGCTGATCATACTGGTTCGAATTTCTGTTTTTTTAACATAATGATTAGCGTTAGTTCATAGATGGGTTCGCAAAGATCTAAATAGGTGATGATTACTATCGGTTGACGAAGGCCAGCAGAGGATACGCGTTTGACAAACGCATGTTATGAGCATTTTGGTCGGCTAGTACATCCACTAGTTTTAATTTGTAAACATGTGAAAACTCTATGACTGCTTAACTTCAATATTTCTGGCTTGCCTTGTGCTTTGATAGTAAAATATAAACATTTGTTATTGAAAAACTATTGCTCAGCGCGAAGCTAGTGTGTCGTTACTTTTATGCGGGGCAATTATTAAAGTTCTCCTCAGCAAACTTACTTATGTTAGCAAAACTGTGCTGTCATCCGGGTAGCTTAATTGAATTATTATCCTTGTTCTAAAGTAGACGTCCTACCGGTTCCGAAAATGCGATGTAGGGTCGGAGGCCAAAAGGATCAGTTTCTATTGTGGAAGGTTTCCGACGAACCTTGGAAGGCTGATTTGTTTCTTGACCACGTGGGTGGTTTAAC
Source organism: Varroa destructor (assembly GCF_002443255.2). NCBI lineage: Eukaryota > Metazoa > Arthropoda > Arachnida > Mesostigmata > Varroidae > Varroa > Varroa destructor. The sequence goes on along the minus strand of NW_019211457.1, from coordinate 22,193,955 downwards.
TCTTCACTTTCCATTCTATCCCGTACTGTATATACGTATTGATAAAAGCATATCAACTATAAAAAGTGCGAAACTTCTGGTTTTCATTTCTATCCGTCATGTATTTGAGATAGATATTGAATGATTTGTGCTCCTTTGGGTTTACCATTCACAGGGAATATGTCGATTAGCAACGAATGGATCGTAAGCATGTTGCAGGACAGCCTGAACATGAAAATATCCCTTGTAACAACGTTAGGAGCTGCTGGACTTCAGATTCTAAATAAGCGATGCTTTTTCGGGATTTACTTTATGGGAAATTTGATCGATTTTATTCAGACTTCAGATGAAGGACCACTTTATTTACTAGCCTATCGCTCCTTCAGTTTGTCACAGCTATTGATCTGCTGGATAAAGGTACCAATGACTTCCTGTGGATTAACGACCGTAGCTCTTCGTTAATAACTTGTCTATTACATTTTGTTTTTCATTATCACCGAATAAACAATCTTGACCTCTACCTTGACGAGATGTCCTTAAAGGGATCAATCATATAGTAGCTTTCTAGATGTCATGTTGCCCCGTGTTGACTCAATCGTAGCAGTCGTTTGCGGTGCACTCTATATAGTAGATATTATGAAGGCAAAGATAGTTATACCAGTAGGAGAACACCACTGCAGGAGAAATCCCTTTTTGTCAACGGGTGTAGGAGATTATACGATTATTTGAAAATCATTCCAACTCGACCAGTTGCTTTCAGCACTACGCATATATAATAAGGCATTACTTTCGGAGCCAACAAAGATTGATTTCTTAGGCAGATCTTTTCCATGAATTTTACTTCATTATTTCAAGGGTATTTAGAAGGTAAGCCTCGAAAACTTTGCCGTCGCAGGTCGACGAGCAGGTATATGCCAATAAATGGAAACGGAAAGTCAATATCCTAAGTCCAATAATGCTTTGCAAAACAGTGTTATGGCAGAGATACTGAATCTGATCGGGTTGCACTCTCGCAAACGTTAAGGCAGGTTACCTCTTAAGAGAATTCCACATGGTTCTCTTAATTAAGTTACCACGATTTCACGCACGGCCGGATCGAATATGACAATCCCCCGCGATGTGGGTAACAGGATCGCCTATTAACCAACTTTGGAGACATGTGCTGGTCTAGGTTCGACTCCGGGCATAAACATACTTCGCCTCAGACTGACAGGAGTAAGACATCTGAGCTAACGCTTAACAACGGTGAGGACGTGGAACTCCTAAAAACACATAAATACGACGATTAGTACTATGTATCTGCATATCACAAGACCTATTATCAAAAACTGAATAAATCTGAAAGATAATAATATCCATCGAATCAACGGCAAACACAGTAAAGAGAGAAAGATAAAATAAGATCGCGTAATGCCTCTATGTGAAGATGTCACATCCACTTCCAATTACAGGTACATCTTTGAATACCAAACGTTTGTTTAGTTGCTGTACACACTCGTACGTGACGTTAAATTACCATTTCTCCTGTTGGCTTGCCATCACCTCATCTAGTCTAAAAAAATGATACAAGCAGCTTTTGCTGCAATTCTAAATAACGTGACTTTGGTACCCTCCTTTCTTCTATTATTACACCGATTTATACGACTTCTATTAATCTGTTGCATTGGATAGTTATTGCAGTTCGGTACTCGTTTTTTGTGTACTATCATGTAACAGTGTTCGCAGTACCATGTTTACCTGCTAAACTTACGGACATGTGGTAGTATAGGTTCGAATCCGGACCTAAACAAGCATCATTGCGCGCTGGAAAGGGCCAATCGTCTGAAGTGATGTTTAATGGCTTAAACATTAGACGTAAAACACGAAAAGTATTTATTTAGCATGTCGTAGAAGTCCGGGCATGTCGCTGTTGCCATTGACCACCGGGCAAGCCGCACTACGAAACTAATCACGTGTATTAGAAAACCAGGTAGAAACAAAGGATTGAGGTATGGGGATTACTGGGATAAACAAGAATATTGGGGTGAAGGCCGGAGGATTTCAAAAAGAGGAATGAGTTCGGTACAGGCATTTGGCTACCTACCTATCCTATCTGCGACCTCGACTCCGAAGTCGTCTTTGGCTCGTTTGTCCTTCATCCGCAATTCCGTTGAGGCAGGCAAAGCGGCGAAGGCTTACCAAAATGACAATGATAGTTCTCAAATAGAATAGCTCTGTACTGCATGGCATGAAAACGAGTCGATCGTAGCTATAGTTTGCTATTTCTGCTCGTGCCGCCTCTGCATGACCTTGCGCAGGAGGCCGCAAGGGCGCAGGTAGAGGCAAGTCAGTTATGCTCGGCGTGTATGGTAGGCTGTTCAGGGACTGGCGTCGTCAGCTTCTTCGCTGCGATTTCCTCTGACGTCGTCAGGTCTGACTGCGTGGAGTATGGTGAATATGTAACTGTAAATGCTCTTTCAGATTTGTGGCTGGCGGGTTAGCGCATAGATGGTAAGTCATTACCGGTGAAGCCGCGTCTCGAACAAAATGGACCGAAGCTTGCGAGGCTGTGGGGTTTACGTTCGAAAGCCTGTGGCGTCTAGTACTCTGGTCGTCGTATTTTTATGTATACTTTATTGTGTGCATTTTTACAGCAAACGAGATATCTCACTGTGTTCAGTTCCACTTTTTGGGTTAAGTTTGACATAGAAAAGGTTGACTACAAAGGTTGGTGCGTTGTGTCCAGTAAACAGTACAATTTTTTATTTTTATTTTATCTTTTTTTGTTTTTTTTATAGAGGCTATAGTACCACTGCTTTTTAGATAGCCTTTATATTTTAAGATGCGTTATGTTTTTATTAAAACATATGAGAGAACAGCGTCTATTAATATAAAAAGAAAATTTCCCGTAGCATTTATTTCGTTTCTTAGTTGATCTTATTATCCAGGCTACGTAACTGCTTTTCGATTTCTAAAGCTTTAAGCAGTCACAGTATATAAAATTGATACTGATAGCAACTGTCATCATCGTAGCGTTGATGATTTGGTTGATGCTTGATTCCTTCGACGCTTACTCGTCTTCCACTCTTTAAAATGGACAAAACACAGGAATACGAGACCCCGCATGTCTGATCTACTTCTGTCACAACGGATTGCATCGCAATACAAATCGAACACGGCATTTTCTGTGAACGACGTTCGTAAAGATGAGTTTTTTTTTTTTATTCCAGAAGTGTTTATTACGCGTAGACGTATTGATACTTTACTGAATACTATAGATGTTTTGGGAACAACATAATTTTATCCACTGATCGTAAAATGAGCGCCATCCTTCATCACCGATCGGCTGGAGGTCACTGATCGTGTTGAGTTAGCACATATAACCTATCGAATGAAGTCTGCGACAAACAAAAGTTACGAAGTTCATTTGGGGAAATGGACGAGTCTGTAATTATTTGCATCATAATTTTACTGGGCGGCAAAGCTCAACCTAGTAACACCGAGGAATGTTGTTCTTGCTGAATTTAGCCCAAGTGCAACGATCATGTAATACACAATGCCGTGAACATTACCGCGAGAGTTACTACACAGCGGAAACAGTTCACCATTGGAAGGGTTGCCCGGAAGCGAGGCGATCAACTATCGCAAGCACCGGTCATTGTAAAGACCACAGTGCCAACGGGGTCCTTATGGCTGCCGCTAGATCGGCACCGCAGTCATGACAAGGGCGAAAGTGAACGTGATGACGCCTGACGATCGTTGTTTTCCAGCGGCCCACTTCGATTTCGCTGCTCTTGCAGTAGCATTTTCTGTTATTGTCGCTGATTACGATAAGTCGTCTCTGGTACGCAGCAATCTATGGAGAAGGCTGCTAACTGCAATGTTAAAAAATAACAACATTATTAGTAGAATTTCATATATTATGTTCTGTTGTTCTCTTGGTTATTTTGCCGTTGGACCATTGTTTTTTTGTTGCAGCGCTGGCCGTTATTCCTCTAGTGCATAACTTAACCACGAAGCATCTCGTGTGCCCTCAAGCAGTAATAACCAAATCTGAACTTCCCCTTAGAAACGTGCGGCTTGGTAAGAGAACGATTATGAAATAGTTAGGCAACGCGACGGGAAAAGATAGGGCGCGGGGCGGGGGGAGAGGCTCGCTAGTGGAAGGTTACTCAGTGCCACGGGATATGCCACGTTAGCGGGTGGTGTCTTGAACGCTGTTTACGAAGTCTGATGTTCTTTTTGGAGCACGTAAATCATAAATGATGAATAGTCATGATAGTGATAAGATAACCGTTTACTTGCGGCTTCACTGGTTGCGTCTAAAGTGTGCTTCCTGTGTCTATTGCCGCTGTTAATGGTACGGCGAAAACTTCTATTTTGATTTGCCGTTGATGTCGTTGCTATTACTGCTAATTTCTCTGCGACGAATCAGATAACTTGCGAGTCACTCTCTCGACGAGCCGGATCAGGATGTACGCCAGACGAAATAAAAGCTTCACTTGAATTCCACTTTAGTCCACAACGTTGTACCAGTGCAGCATCAACCGCACTACCTTTCAGCGCCGATTACCGAACTATTGCAAAAGCCAGCTAAGCATCTACAGCACTAAACAATATCTATTTCTACTATGTTTCTGTTTGTCGCAACGCGAACGCACTGCCAAACGTTTTCTGACTCCGCAACGCGCTCCACCGACACGCGTCTTTTCTGTTCATCTCCCTTTCGTTTATGGATCAAACAGACACGAATTAGATACAATGAGTATATGATGGTGACGATGTGGCGTGCCAGCATGTGATTTTATTGGATTATGTTGATTTGGCGGTTGTCATCAGTTATCTGGTGCTTGTCTGCTGATCTGAGGAAAGCATTCGATGGGCAATTAGAGCGACGGTGCAGTATCATCTGGGCTACGAGTTCTCTATTTAATATAGAGCACACGTAACGGTTTCAAGCGCTCATTCATTCTTCTACGATCCATTTCTCGCTCTTTTCCATATCTTTTGCTTCAGTTCTCCTCGTCCTAAGCAAGCTATGCAGATCGTGATACGATATTTTTTTGTATGCATATATTTTTTTTCTTATATATATATATACGTGCGTTTCCTTATATACGCAGATATTTATGTACATCAGCTGCTGCTGCTCTTGTTGTTCCACTTTTCAACGCGTTCCGGAAGAAAAGATTTCATGTTTGTCTCTCTCTATACACTGTCAGACAGCTGACGATCTGACAGATAGCTAGCCAAAAAAATGACACAACATGCCGCAGGCTTTCTTCTTCCGAGTAGAGTGGTCAGTTGTCTTTTGCGGATCCTATATATACCGCATATATACATGTGTATATATATATATATATATATATGCAGTAGGATTCATCGCACCCAACTGTTCGTCGACGAGTCATCGTGGTGATCGCACGTCTGCCGCTCGCAGTGGTTGTGACGAGTGCCCGTTTTAGATGGGAGTTCTAAAACGCGACAAAAGAGACGCATGATGGCGTCTGGGTAGGCTATGGTATAGACAGATAGAGACTGGATGCAGAAAAAGAAGTAGACAGAAATAGGAACACTCAACTGATGACGGGCTAGTCAAAGAATATTGGACAGCGCTCGTAAAGCAGTGCACCAGCAGTAGTCTTTGAGTTTGATCTCATCTTTGCATGGCCATGGCGAGCTTTTCTCAAAAGGCAAATATCTAACGCAGGCTGTTGTTGGGCTGTTTTGATTTACGCGGCATGACTGCATTCATCATAGGCTGCATGGGCGCACGCTTGCGTAGTAACGAAACAAAATTGAATTTGCTCGTGTTTTCCTTTTCGTTGTCACTTTTACCGTATAAAATTTCATAATTTATATTCACGTGACTGGTAATGAATCCATCTTTTGAAAGGGGTGGGTATCCGCAAATGTAAACAAACTTTACTCGATCTAAATCAGCGGGTTGGGCAAAATAACTCTTAGAAACGTTTGATTGTAGCGTAAAAATCGGATTATGCGTACTCTGTTTGCATTGTGTCCCGATCATCTTTAGCTTTACCGAGAGAAACGCACCGAAAGACAGTAGATAATGGCATTAAAATTTACATTTTATTGATCACAGGGGAGACATCGACACGGGATGGCTTTATACGCACGCATTGAAGATAAAAACACGCCGACTCTACTGGGTGTCTCGAACGTAGTCCCTCCTCAATTCATTGCATATTTACTAGGAAAATATATGTTCACAACCAGCTTCTTCCGTAAATCTTGTAAATAATCGCTTAGTAAACGCTAGGCAGGAGAATTTAAAAAGAGGGAGGAAGGGACGAATAAATGAAATAGCAGAAAATCTGCCGACTGCATAATACTATAAGAAAGATCGCTAGAGTCAAACGTCGGCGACGGTCTCTGCTTAAAACAACAGCGACGGTAACAGCAAATATTGATGTAAACAAAAGGTATTCGTAGAAGCCAGGCTTCTGGGAGTACTGCAACAGTAGCAGCAAAACCGACGATTTGTCCTTTTCAAGCTACTGCTCGCATAACACAATGAGACCTAACGCAGAAATACTATTAATTATTAGTACCCCCTTAAAATCGTGACCAGTAAGCCGACGTAGCTACGAGTAGACAAGCGACTATCGACAACAGACAAATTTACCATACACGTATACAATACTATATCTCACTCTTAGCTATGCGCCGATAGAGTCGCGACGACTTGCACGTATAAGCTTAATATTGCTCGGCCGGTCATGAAGGGTTGGGCCTTCAATCGGCAAGCAAATGAACAGAGCTACTCTAACGCTAGCATAGGATTATAGTCGGATGAAGATTTACTATGAAAATAGAGGAGGAGACAACTGTACGAAGTCCATTCGTAATGATTATCCGTCAGCTTTCTCGGCATCCATACGAAATGGACGAACATCTACCTGGCTACAATATGGCCGTGACCCTCAAACCAGCCAAGAAAGCGCCATAGGTATCGGCTATTATAAGATAACCAAAGTTTGGCTTCCTACCGTGCAAGCTGGAAGAAACGTATCTTATGGCAGAAAACTCCATAAGTCAGATCGAGTGTATAATGTGATTAAGGTTTCCATGCTAACGTATTGTATATTGTGCATATAGTTTTTTGATTTTGGTAGGGCGAATGTTCAGATTCGGGCTAGTTACATGATTGCCCCTATTTTTTTAAGTTGAGAAAGCTGGTAAGCGGAGTTATATGAATTATCGCTAGAATTTCTCATACATATTTTATAGGGCACCGCATAATTGTAAGCCAGAGCAATTTCTAGCCGTTACATTTGGTACCATTTTTATCTGAACGTCAACTACGATAGCAATCTTTCGCACCATCAATCCGAAAATAGCTATACGAACGTGCGTGTCTTGAAGACTATTATTTTACTGAACTAGCCTCCACGTTCTGTCTCCTTCAGCGACTCGCCATTGCTTGGCTTCTCGTCACCTGCTTGCCATACCATTATTTAGTCCTTACAGAAAAGCAGATACGTAAAGATACGTGGGTGGTCCATTTTAGACGATCTATATAACACCAAACTCCTTTAGTTGCCCAGAGGGGTAATAGAGAAGAAGGCTATATGATTTCGTCTAATCCACCCGGCCCTATGTTCCTCCATATACTCAAAACCCGAGCGACGGACATCGTTAACGGTGCCCAGCATAAGTGAGGACTTTTGTCGCTTATTTACTTGTCGTTGATTTACTCCAGACACCGAAGAGCGGCTAAACGACAATCGGGAAAGGACACCTACATCATACAGTGATCAGCAGCAGACGCAGCGTTTCGAGTGGATACACACAACGAGAGACCCACGCCAAACGAACATGGATTTCATAGAGACCTCCCACCCCATTATGCAGGTACTAGAACCATTCGCATTGCAGACGATTTGCCTGTTGTTGTTCATTCCTTGATTTTCATCACGATGGCTCTGGCTAATAATGATGGTTGGATCGGACGTCAACCGTCTACCAACCGTCAACGGCAGCTGTTTCTCGGCTATACTGCGCGTTCGTATGGTTCCCTCTAAATAATCACCTAACTATAGAGACGCCTGTAATGACCCGAGAAAGTTCCCAGTTACCTATAGCGAAGTTTGCTTAATAGCACAGAATAAGACATGAATACTTACTTTTTGTGTACGTACTTTGTTGCCTAACGATGATACACTTAGGTAGACCGACATAATTAAGCGAAAGTAACCTTAAATGTCTTGTCTTTCTCAGTGGTATCCTGAAAGAGGGATCAATTCTACTTTATTGAATCTTCCATTATTTCCGATAACTATTGTCTCAAGCTAACAATTGCGAAACTGGTCTGTTCAGGCAATGTTTTCCTAAACATCTTGTAACTGATAGATAATGGAAAATGAAAAAGAATAGATGTCTTATTGTTTGAGCGAATTAGATGGGTCCGTCTCTGGCTATAGCATTCGTTAGCTCCGTGTTGCTTGCTATGTGAAATTTTCTGTATTCATACAAAGTCATGTTAAATACCCATGTGTCGTTAATCGCCCATCATAGTCATCAACCTATCATATAAATAACATAATAATGTGTAAGCATGTTACAAATAATTCATTCGAAAATGTTCCCCTAGGCTTATAAACCCTGTAGAATCCCGCTTTGTTGTTTCCTCGTATACATTGTCCACCTAATTAACCCTTTGGTCACCGTACAAAACATAATTATAGAACATATAATACCTAAATACCTATAATAACAGCGAGGGACTTTCAAAGAAAATTGACGAATGGTTAAGTAGGCAAAAACAAGGAGCTTGCTCTAGCAACCGTTAGGGGGTTGCTACTTGCTTGTTATCGCTACTGTGGATACTGTATATAATCAACAATTGTAGTACGACGGATGGATGTGCGAGCCAATTTACAGCAGAGTTTTTATGCTCAGTTTGGGCAGAGTGAATTTGTAATTCCCTGATTCACTAGTACTCATCGAGAAGTACCACTTATGAAGTTACCCGGAGTGACGCCCCAAAGTATTGTCATGCCCTATCAGACAATACACTAAATAACTAGAAGGGAAGCGTTTCAGAACAACTCGTTCGTCTGCTTGCCCTGCCACCTTCGCGCGCAGTAACGCTTCTCCGGTTGGATTGAATCAGCAAATCTTCCTTCTTTTATCTGTTTATGCGTCCCCGCTTGTCTATCCCGCCGTGCTGTCGGCACAATATCGATAATCACCATGTGACGGTAATCTGTTGACGCTGATAATTAGAGTGATTGATTAGCGAACTCGCTCGTCGTTTGAGACGTCAGTTGGCCCCGACGTAACCATACTCATTCATGGGCAATCTGATAATTAAACAGCTGCAACTCCAACGTGAGAGAGCTCTAGTTACCATGTAGGACAACTGTGTGGCCAATGGGTACAACAGTGGCAACTCCATAGAGCGTCGTATTTTTGCGCACGACAATGTATGAGTCACATAAATGCGTACCATGTCGCAGCAGAGGTGCATGGACCTGCTGTTTTATTGGTGCTATCGCTGTCGCTGTTGTTAGCGTCCTATCGTGTCATTAGCTAGAGGAGCTAGGTGCCGTCTTCCCGAACGGACAGTGGAGGCGGCCGTATCTCTGTTGCGGCAGCAGCGCCTATATCCGAAATACTTATTATTTTTGCCATTAGATATTGTCATCGTGCGTGCATACGAACGACGGAGAGCGCTAGAAAAATAAAGTAGAAACGGGCGAACAAAAACAAAGCTAGTTTGTAATGTTGTCGCTCAAACATAACAGTACAATGGCGTGTGAGTGCATGGGAAACGATGCATCTATGTATGTATATAAATGTATGCCTTATGTGTAAAGCTAATACTCTGAGAAAGTTTGTCGTCAAACAGGCTCGATTGACGGTCCGTCCCGACCACAACAAATGTATCTTATAACGGCGAAGGGGCATTTTCAATCCATCTTCCGAGGAATATGACAGATATTTATGTTTGCGGTCTACATACGAAGACAGCGAAATAGATATCGATTTGCTTGCCTAAGTTGACTCACATATGAAATTAATAAAGGTTGTATGCTGAGTGTACGATCTATTGAGGACAAGCTAAAAGCCCGATTGATTAAATTTCATAATAATGTTTCAAATCTCTATATTTTCACATATGCCATTTCATTTTTACACCTCACTATCCTCATCATCGTGTATCTTAACAGGACTATCGCTAAAAATAAAATGCACCAAGACTATGATCCCCTTTAAATTGTTAGGCATGCAATAGGCACATCCCCGTGACAGTGCAAAGGCAACATGTGTGCCTGCGAGACTGTAGGCCACCTGATAGCCTAGGTTCGAAACCTTTTTGCACCACAACGGGCCAGTAGTCTGAAGCAATTCTTGGTAGTTATAGCATGTATAAAACTCGTAAGATTTATCCGAGCATACAAATGCACAATACTACAATGCAGAACAGGTAGATATCTAATTAATACAGACGGAGAATATGACACTCTTTGTTGAGATCTTGATTGAAGATATTTGTTACGTCTGATGGTGGTATTTTTATAAGTCATTGGCCATCGCAGTTTCCAGTGTCATTGTGGCGTTGCCTTTCCGATTCTTTTCCTTTTAGAAGACTCTGCGCGCGCTCATGGATAACTGTGCGCTTGTGTTCGTTGCGTCTGCCATTTGTTTCGGACCTGCTGTCTGTTAAATGCCACTAGCCGTCTCGTTGCCGCCGTTCTTGAAGCAGCCGTCGATAACAGCTCACGCCTGATGCCACCGCGTGTTATTCACTACAGGCAACACAGTAACAACAACAATACCGACACAACTATGTGCGAAGAAACAGATATTTGCAGGCGGAGCAAGCAAACAAAGTGGTCCATTCGAAAACATGGGTCAGCCCAGCTCTTGGGCCACCTGCTGACCATTGTAACGATGATGATGGTCAGCAGCCGCAGCTGTGAGAGTTATATTATGTTTAGTAATCCCGCCAGGGCTATGACAGCTATATGCTATGGCTATGAAGCTATGATTCTATAGCGACCGATTTGACCCGTTATGTTGTAGCGCATCAAAGCCGCACGATATATTAGACTCTCAGCTGAACTACATTAGCGTGTTCATATCGGTCACCAACTGTCATTAGTTAGAACATCTCGAATGTCGGCAGTAGCAGCAACAACAGCAGCGCTAAGAACAGCACGGCGGACTTACTTTCAGGAGCAGCGATATAAGTCATGGATATGATGACGACGACGACGACGACGACGCCAAATACGCCCGCGACCATGTACCCTTGTTTTTCATAGGAGCGCTATCACGTCTACAGCCCCTGTGGCCGCTGGCATCTTTGCGACGACAAGAGGATCGTCTGATATTGCGGCACGCGGGATTCATCGCGGCCATGATCCATCGCGGGTCAGCGACACTTGAAGTGCTGCAGGCAGCCAACTGGGTTCTGGAGTTCGACTCCTATCGGACAACGGTGCCGAGTCTTGGATATTGTCAAATCGAATCAAACCGGCCCGCACTGAAACCCGCTGCTGTCAGCCTCCGCTGCCGGGGGTATACCAACGAGGAGGTAAAACTAACAAGTGACAATGTTCGTGGAGATGCGTGTATCCAGCAGGCCTGCATGTATGGCTAGTTATACCACGATATTGCATATTCGCAAAGGGGCATCTATGGCAGTAGGTACAGTAACCGCGTGCATGACTAGCTGAATAAATGGCCCCGGTGGGTAACTCCGGAACCGGTAGGTGATTCTAATCGGGGCTGTTGCTGACGTCGATGTTGGTTTCAGCGTTTAACGTTATCCTCACCGTAGTCCCAAACACCATCCGAAGTCAACATGACACAGCCCGAAGCAACATCACCCGCATACATGACGCTTCAACAACATCGTTAAATCGAAGACGGCAAAAACATGGTGTCCGTGCTGCTGGAGCCCAGGGAGGTCGAGACGTTGACCCGATCAAACGCTTGCCGATTCATCGGCTCCCAATTTGCCAGAGCAGTGCAAACTTCCAGCGATAGTAAAAACAATCAATCTGTCTTATAACAATGTAAGCGTTGCTATCGAACTTTGAGAATCATTGGTAAGGCCTCGGTGGGGGGCATGAATTAACGAAAAAGACGTAAACACCACATAGGTACCGTTTGCAAGTCGCGGTATATAGTACTCTAAAAACTTAAAGCCGATTACGTTAGATGATGGCGTAGAATTTTTCCCTGTCGCAATGAAGGGTTGGGAAAAGTGTCGGATCCGCAGTCATGGTCCCTACACAGGACAATCAACGATTTTTTTCAAATACTTAAAGTGATAGTACCTAGCTTTAGTCTACATGTTTAGTCAACATCAGCAGTATTACACTTTTTACTAATCATATTTTTGAATGATCCGCAACATGTAGAAAGCAAGGCATTGTTAATGGAAGTCCTATGAAATCGGCTATGGCTTTGTCAAACAATACAATGCGAGAGTCCTCATCATTAGGCGCTTGTCTAACACGCCAAGCAGGAACAGTATCGATTTTGGTTATATATATATATATATATATATATAGTTTATACATTCAACGTAGATTGATTTCCTTTTTTATTAATTCAATTGAAGTTTTCGTAATATCGACTATAGTATTTCATCGTAGCTTAATCCCCTTTCCGTTATAAACTCATCTATAAGACGAGGATTTTTATAGTTCAAAATATCCATCCTCAAAGGCTACAGTTAGACGGACGCTCCTCTCAATATTTCACTCGCAATCCTTGCCATATGCTTCTTTTAACGTTGCTAGGAATTTGTCCTCTCGTCACCGTGTCCGCAATAGTTGAAAAATATATCAGTTTTTAATCCCGTCCGCGAATAAATTTCTCCCGTGTTGTTTCTACGATTATTATTGCTTTTGTTATTGTTGTTGTTGTTGTTGTTGTGGTGGTTATCTAGTAAGCGCCAAAGAGCTGACCATTGTTGATCAGCCTGTAGCTCACTTCGTTTTTTGCACAGATTGGACAACAAAGACGAAAAAAGCTGTTTTTCAGGCCTGACTGCTGCAGCCGTTGCAAATAACGAGCCGTCGATTTACGTATCCGGTCTCGCACGACAGCGTTCATCATACAAACTGTTTCTGCTACGCTAAGTCGAGGCAATAGCAATAATAACAACAGCAGCAGCAAAGGCAGCGACAAAACCAAACAGATACGAAAAAAGTGTCCGACCACGGCAAAAATATGACGACGTACTATACTCTCACAGATACAGAGAGTCAGGCGGACGTTAAGCCGATGCGTAAATTGTCCTGTTGTGGCTGGCTGAGGGTCGGAAAGGTGCAGAAGGAAGAAAAGACACGCGCATCTCGAATATTATGTCTCATTCATATCCAACATAACGCCCGTTCTACCCGAAGTTTCATCTGAGTCGCATCGACCCAGATGCAGGTCGTACGATGTCCAGAAGTTACCAAAACTTTGCATTTCGTAGATGCGAAGCTATCATAGACAGAATAGGACTATATACAAAATGTAGATACAAAGGTTGGCAGCGACCCAGCGACAGAGCAGTTACTCAACATTGACTTGACTAAGTGTAAGCAAAGGGAACAGCGAACCCAGACGTTCGCAAGAAACTGAATCGAGCAATTGTCGTTGGTAATGTTGTGGCTATGCGATATGATGCCAGAAGCCAGTGGGACCACTCAAAAGCCCTAGACTATTTGCAGAAGTGGGGTAAGTTGAATATTTTTAAGGAAAATGCCTCCATAGGAAGATATAGAGGAGAAGGCATCCATTTCGATAAGAAAAAGACACGTGCGAGAAGGGGGAAACGAAAGAATAATAAACATAAATAGCAAAATACATGACGACGATGTAGCTCTCAACCCGCTGCTGTTGAGCTGTTAGTCGTTCAGACACTCCGTCGCGGACAGCCACGTGCTAACAATGATAGCTCTGCCAGACAGGAATTCCTTGCCCCTAAAAACTACCAGGGACAAAATGGACCAGCAAACCGAATAGCCCTCGACAGGACCACGACGGCCGAAAAGTCTTAACAGCTACGACCGACGACGGAGCAGGCAACGTATGCGTCGACATAGAGCAACATTGTGGAATCATCACTGGGTTGTGGTAGATACTTCAATCAATGCCACGGACCCGATAGAGGAAGAGTCTTTGGCGATTCGTTGAGTTTGTCCGTGGGCATCCGTGCGATGTGTTTGATGTTGATGGACATTTACTATGCCAGATCTTCCCTTTCGTTTATGGGTCAACCATGCATTACACACCAATACCATCGGGACGACAACAACGACCCCGATATAAAGTGCATAGTAAAAAAGATCGAGGTATGAGTACGAACATATTATCCATTAACGAATACGTCAGCGCGGCTGTATAGCTACATGTAACGATTGCAACTTCAATTCAAAATCGAGCACGTTTACATATGCGTAGACTAGATCTGAATTTACTGATATAAGCGAAAAAACATAGAGAGTGCTATATATATATATATATATATATATATATATACATCGCTCTCTGTATCTGTTCTCTATTAGAAAAAAACGTATAATTTCATTTAAGTCATTAAACAGCAGAGTGGCAACGATAATTATAGCATCAGCCATATAAATATAATCTGCTTGCCTTTAACAAGATTCATCTTTTTTCCGACTAATATTTTCTAAGCGCTAGCATTCTCTCCAATTAAAAGGACAACAGCGACGTCTGCTATGCTTCTTTTAATTTTTTCTGACTAAAACTGAATTGAGCCCTACCAACCGTCAGCGGTTGGCCGCCATTGATAGCACACAATACAACAGAGTCTTTCTGCTGTTGCTGCAATAATAATAACAACAATAACCACAAGCGAAATAATTACTGTTTTGTTGCTGTGTTTATGTTTTTTTACGAAAATTACGAAAATAATCACTTTCACTTTGTCCGCGTGTTACCAGCCACTCGGCCACCGCGTAGCCTTCACCACACGGAGGTTCGTTGCTACTTTTTGTCCCGGTGCTCAGAAATCGTCTTCAATCGCTTAGTCAGTCTTCTTCCTTCGGATCCAGGTCAGCATTGGCAGTGAATAGCAGCGCGTATACTTCAAGCGACCTCGGTTCTTGTGCGTTGCTACAACCGGCCTCCTCTGGAACGAGACAGCAGCGGCCGGCGGACGGCCAAGGGCCTGGCTGGCTGGCTGGCTGGCTGGCCCGACGAGAAAATTTGCATTTCTGCGCCGAAACAATTACTAGCGCTAGTCTATTCTTCGCTCCTCTCCGCAGTTGAAACGACCATACTGGTGATAGAAGCGCTAGCCATGGAGTAAGCGACCAGCTACGACGGATGAACCCGATCGATTTGGCGAGCAAGCTGCTGTCGATCCCCTGGCGCTGTGCTCGACAGCGTGCCTGATCAACATACGCAACTTTTACTGTAGCAACAGCTGCATTTGCGGCGACTGTTTCTGCTGTTTTGTCTGCATCCGCCACTGCTGCCCTGGCTTTCTATCACTTTCGCCGGAAGAGCCCCGCTTCCTGCAGCGATTTCTTCAGCTGATCGACATCGACAAAAAGTCAGGTGGCAGTCAGATCTTCGCTCAAATGTTTGTTTTCGCAGATACCGCGTTGCACTGAATGGACACGACGTGTGTATATATATATGTGTGTGTGGAAACTGTGACCCCTCTTTCCCCCGGAGCGAACTGTGGTGATTTGCGGTGTTGAAATTAAAAGAAAGCTATCTGGTACTTCAAAGTCCTAACGAGTTCGGCCATCTGGCCATGTGCCAGATAAAAGAGCCACTGGTACCTAAAAGCCCAAACGAGCTTTGCCATCAACATCGAGAAGCATCTGGCACATGAAAATTTTAACGAGTTTGACCATTTAGCCGTTGTGGCAGGGAAGAGAACCATCTGGTACTCGAAAGCTCCGACGAGTTTGGCCATTAACATCGACAACTATCTGGTTCTCGGAAGCCTTAATGAGTCTAACCATCTGGCTGTTGTGGCAGAGAAGAGAGCCATCTGGTACTTGAAAGCTCCGACGAGTTTGGTCATCTAGCCATTGCGGTGAAAAAGAAAGCTGTCTGGTACTTCAAACTCCCAACGAGTTTGGCCAGCTGGCCCTTATGGCAGATAAGAGAGTAACTGGTACTCAAAAGCCCAAACGAGTTTCGGCATCAACATCGAGAACCATCCGGTGCTTGAAAACTTTAACGAATTTGGCCATTTAGCCGTTGTGGCAGGGAAGAAAGCCATCTGGTACTGGAAAGCCTCAACGAGTTTGACCATTAACATCGAGAATTATTTGGTTCTTGAAAGCTTTAATCAGTCTAACCGTCTGGCTGTTGTGGCAGGGAAGAAAGCCATCTGGTACTGGAAAGCCTCAATGAGTTTTGCCATCAACATCGAGAACCATCTGGCACTGAAAACTTTAACGAGTTTGGCCGTTTAGCCGTTGTGGCAGGGAAGAAAGCCATCTGGTAGTGGAAAGCCTCAACGAGTTTGGCCATTAACATCGAGAATTATTTGATTCTTGAAAGCCTTAATCAGTTTAACCGTCTGGCTGTTGTGGGAGGGAAGAGAGCCATCTGGTACTTGAATGTCCTAACAAGTTTGATCGTCTAGCCATTGCAATAAAAAAGAAAGCTATCTGGTAATTCGAAGTCCCAACGAGTTTGGCCATCTGGCCGTTGAGGCAGATAAAAGAGTAAGTGGTACTTAAAAGCTTAAAGGAGTTTTGCCATCAATATCGAGAACCATCTGGTACTTGAACACTTTAACGAGTTTGGTCGTTTAGCTGTTGTGGCAGAAAAGAGAACCATTTGGTACTTGAAAGCCTCAACGAGTTTGGTTATTAACATCAAGAGTTATCTGGTTCTTGAAAGCCTTAATGAGTCTAACCATATGGCTGTTGTGGCAGAGAAGAGAGCCATCTGGTACTTGAAAGTCCTAACAAGTTTGATCATCTAGCCATTGCGGTGAAAAAGAAAGCTATCTGGTATTTCAAAGTCCCAACGGGTTTGGCCATCTGGCCATGTGGCAGATTAGAGAGTCACTGGTACTTAAAAGCTTAAAGGAATTTTGCCATCAACATCGAGAACCATCTGGCACTTGAAAACTTTAACGAGTTTGGCCGTTTAGCCGTTGTGGCAGGGAAGAAAGCCATCTGGTACTGGAAAGCCTCAACGAGTTTGACCATTAACATCGAGAATTATTTGGTTCTTGAAAGCCTGAATCAGTCTAACCGTCTGGCTGTTGTGGCAGGGAAGAAAGCCATCTGGTACTGGAAAACCTCAATGAGTTTGGCCATTAACATCGAGAATTATTTGGTTCTTGAAAGCCTTAATCAGTTTAACCGTTTGGCTGTTGTGGGAGGGAAGAGAGCCATCTGGTACTTGAATGTCCTAACAAGTTTAATCGTCTAGCCATTGCGGTAAAAAAGAAAGCTATCTGGTAATTCAAAGTCCCAACGAGTTTGGCCATCTGGCCGTTGTGGCAGATAAAAGAGTAACTGGTACTTAAAAGCTTAAAGGAATTTTGCCATCAACATCGAGAACCATCTGGCACTTGAAAACTTTAACGAGTTTGGTCGTTTAGCCGTTGTGGCAGGGAAGAGAGCCATTTGGTACTTGAAAGCCTCAACGAGTTTGGCCATTAACATCGAGAATTATTTGGTTCTTGAAAGCCTTAATCAGTCTACCGTCTGGCTATTGTGGCAGGGAAGAAAGCCATCTGGTACTGGAAAGCCTCAATGAGTTTGGCCATTAACATCGAGAACCATCTGGTACTTGAAAACTTTAACGAGTTTGGTCGTTTAGCCGTTGTGGCAGGGAAGAGAGCCATTTGGTACTTGAAAGCCTCAACGAGTTTGGCCACTGACATCGAGAATTACTTGGTTCTCGGAAGCCTTAATGAGTCTAACCATCTGGCTGTTGTGGCAGAGAAGAGAGCCATTTGGTGTCTGAAAGCCTTAACAAGTTTGGTCATCTAGCTGTTGCGGTGAAAAAAAGCTATCTGGTACTTCAAAGTCCCAATGCGTTTGGCCATCTTGCCATGTGCCAGATGAGAGAGTCACTGGCACTTGAAAGCTCAAACGAGTTTTGCCATCAACATCGAGAACCATCTGGCACTTGAAAACTTTAACGAGTTTGGCTGTTTAGCCGTTGTGGCAGAGAAGAGAGCCATCTGGTACTCGAAAGTCTCAACGAGTTTGGCCATTAACATTGAGAATTATTTGGTTCTTGAAAGCCTTAATCAGTCTAACCGTCTGGCTATTGTGGCAGGGAAGAAAGCCATCTGGTACTGGAAAGCCTCAATGAGTTTGGCCATTAACATCGAGAACCATCTGGTACTTGAAAACTTTAACGAGTTTGGTCGTTTAGCCGTTGTGGCAGGGAAGAGAGCCATTTGGTACTTGAAAGCCTCAACGAGTTTGGCCATTGACATCGAGAATTACTTGGTTCTCGGAAGCCTTAATGAGTCTAACCATCTGGCTGTTGTGGCAGAGAAGAGAGCCATTTGGTATCTGAAAGCCTTAACAAGTTTGGTCATCTAGCTGTTGCGGTGAAAAAAAAGCTATCTGGTACTTCAAAGTCCCAATGCGTTTGGCCATCTTGCCATGTGCCAGATGAGAGAGTCACTGGCACTTGAAAACTTTAACGAGTTTGGCTGTTTAGCCGTTGTGGCAGAGAAGAGAGCCATCTGGTACTCGAAAGTCTCAACGAGTTTGGCCATTAACATTGAGAATTATTTGGTTCTTGAAAGCCTTAATCAGTCTAACCGTCTGGCTATTGTGGCAGGGAAGAAAGCCATCTGGTACTGGAAAGCCTCAATGAGTTTGGCCATTAACATCGAGAACCATCTGGTACTTGAAAACTTTAACGAGTTTGGTCGTTTAGCCGTTGTGGCAGGGAAGAGAGCCATTTGGTACTTGAAAGCCTCAACGAGTTTGGCCATTGACATCGAGAATTACTTGGTTCTCGGAAGCCTTAATGAGTCTAACCATCTGGCTGTTGTGGCAGAGAAGAGAGCCATTTGGTATCTGAAAGCCTTAACAAGTTTGGTCATCTAGCTGTTGCGGTGAAAAAAAAGCTATCTGGTACTTCAAAGTCCCAATGCGTTTGGCCATCTTGCCATGTGCCAGATGAGAGAGTCACTGGCACTTGAAAACTTTAACGAGTTTGGCTGTTTAGCCGTTGTGGCAGAGAAGAGAGCCATCTGGTACTCGAAAGTCTCAACGAGTTTGGCCATTAACATCGAGAATTATTTGGTTCTTGAAAGCCTTAATCAGTCTAACCGTCTGGCTGTTGTGGCAGAGAAGAGAGCCATTTGGTATTTGAAAGCCTTAACAAATTTGGTCATCTAGCTGTTGCGGTGAAAAAAAAGCTATCTGGTACTTCAAAGTCCCAATGCGTTTGGCCATCTTGCCATGTGCCAGATGAGAGAGTCACCGGCACTTGAAAGCTCAAATGAGTTTTGCCATCAACATAGAGAACCATCTGGCATTTGAAAACTTTAACGAGTTTGGCTGTTTAGCTGTTGTGGCAGGGAAGAAAGCCATCTGGTACTGGAAAGCCTCAACGAGTTTGGCCATTAATATCGAGAATTATTTGGTTCTTGAAAGCCTTAATGAGTCTAACAATCTGGCTGTTGTGGCAGTGAAAAGAGAGCCATCTGGTACTTGAAAGCCCTAACAAGTTTGGTCGTCTAGCCGTTGCGGTGAAAAAGAGAGCTATCTGGTAATTTAAAGACCCAACGAGTTCGATCATCCGGCGGTTGTGGCAGATAAGAGAGTCACTGGTACTTAAAAGCTTAAAGGTGTTTTGCCACCAACATCGAGAACCATCTGGTACTTGAAAGCCTCAACGGGTTTGGCCATTTAGCCGTTCTGGCAGAGAAAAGAGCCATCTGGTAATTCAAAATCCGAACGAGTTTGACTATCTGGCCGTTGTGACTGGAAGGAAAGCCACCTAGTGCTTGAAAGCCTCAACGAATTTGACCATCAACATCGAGAAATACCTGGTACTTGAAAGCCTCAACGGGTCTGGCCATTTAGCCGTTGTAGCAGAGAAGAGACTTATCTGGTACTTCAATGTCCGAACGAGTTTGACC